>NC_065919.1:39256562-39614517 GCF_024586455.1 Bactrocera neohumeralis
TTTTGGTTTGTTGCTCTTTCTAATGCGTTTTGTTCACATTTTTTTATGACAATTTGTGTTTTAAATTGGTTCAGTGGAGCGCTGACATCTTTAATTCTGATTGATGAGGATGATTCCTGCGAGTGTATTGAGTCGTTCGTAGTTGCGTTTACTTGACGGCTGAGTCCGTCGGCTACTACGTTTAAATCTCCTTTAATATATTTAATTTTTGCTCCGTATTCTTCTATAAAATTTTTCCTTAGTTTTAATTTTGAATTCGGGTTGTCCTCTGATATTGAAAAAATTAGGGATTGATGATCGGTGTAAATAATAGTATTAATGACTCTCAGTCTACACCGTCATGAAACACAGCTACATCACATTTCAACACCCCACATTGGCAGACAAAATCATCATAAACGAACCGCACACCTCACTCACCACTCACCTTCCACATCACACCAATACACTCAAACATGACACCACACTATACCAACTAGAACACAACAACTTTCAAAAAAAGGGACGGACAACTCTAGCCGCTCACACTTCGTTTTTGGTTTCCGTACGAGTTAAGACTCAGGCACTTGCGCATCCGTTTTTCTTTTCGCATCATCACGGCTTTTTTTTCCCCCGTCTAATAAAATCAGTTTATTCCGCCGATTGGCATATATAATTTATAATTTTGAAATCGTTTTGTAAATTATAATTGTGAAATCCTTGCTACATTTAATCCGAAATATAGTACATATACTTATATAAGAATATTCAAAGAGAAAAAAAAAACCGTACTTTGCGTTCTTCTTTAGAAAAGTGAGTTTCGGCAAAACAAAAGGTGAGTTCGCTACTTAAGAAAACATGGTCCTTCGAGCCTACAGAAAGGCACCTTAAAAAAGAAAAAAAAAAAAAAAAAAAAAGTTAATAATAATAATAAATTTGAATTAAACAAAAGTGTGGTGACTACTTAATATACACATATTAAAAAAAAAATATAAAAGTGAAAAAAAAAATTAGAAAACAGTGGGGTGAATAACACCTAAAAATCAAAAAGGAAACATTTGCATATTATATACATATACATATACATATCTATACAGTGAAGCGAACAAAAACGCATCAAAAAAAAAAAAGGAAGACTAAACGAAAACAAAAACAACAACAACAACGGGCGCGAAACTAAATTAAATCACACCACCGGGCGCGGATAATAAAAACAAATACAACATACACAAAAGCACTTGCATAAGGCACACCAGAAAATAGGAGCAAACTAAGAGCAGTGGGATAAGGCACAAGGCAACAAACATTAGGGCAAGCCACAATAAGTACACTCCCCCAAAATTCCCTTGATGCGAGAAAGGGTAAGTGTATCGCTTCCTTTTTTTATTTATATGCATGTACATATGTATGTTTAAAAAACTGGTTTACTAATTATAACTCTGTTATAACTTTAAACAGTTTCATCTAAACGGATACTAAAATTTAATACGGTGCTTCAAAATACCGATATTAAAGTTGATAAAATACATACTTGTATTTAAATTACTAATGCCTATGTATGCTTTTTCTTTGTGAACACAATCACACAAAACAAATTAAAACCTTACAAAGTCTCTACTTGCTATATTTTCCAACACCCCTTCTGCTTTTAAAGCAGCAAGCGAATTGCACTAATAAGCAACAGGCACATTAAAAAGTACAAAACAAGAAATAAAAGAAAACATATATACAGAACATACAATTTATAACTTCAAACACACATACATATATACATGCAAAACAACTTATCATAACTTAAAATTTACCTAACAATTAAATTAGACATATGCTTACCAATATTTATTAGAGGCATATGTAGGAACATATATACGAGTATACATACCGTCACACATGTGTGTTGAGTGCAGAAGTTTTATACCTGTAAATCTCATCTCTCTTTTAACATTGTATCCAACTTTCTTTCGTCATTACTTGAACCGCGATTAGAACAATAAATTGTATTTACATAAATTGCATGCCTACATAGTATATACCACATATACATAGGGACAATTAAATTATTGGAAAATAATACAATTTTGAAAAAAAAAAAATATAAACGGAGTGTTATAGAATTTGATAACACGAATTAACAACAAAACGACAAAAATTTATTATATAAATACATAAAAAAAAATTTAAACCATATATGTACATACATACATATATGCACATATAAATAGCATATATTCATATATTCAAAGTCCATATTGACAACCGGTTCAAGCAATACCCCTTGTATTTGCACAACAAAACAAGCAGGTTGCACCGTATTAAAATAATTTAAGCATACTTATATGCATACGAGGCACATATCGTGCACACTTATATACAAAAGGTATTGACCCCTTTCGTTACATACGTACGAGGGCATACCAATAAATCCGAAGCACACAAAAAAAAAAAAAAAAAAAAATACTCGCAGTATCTACATATAAAAAAAAAAAAAAAATATTGTTATAATAATATTTAATAAATATAATAATAACAATTATAAACGCGAATTTCATTAATTTTATCGAAAAAATAACTCTTATTTACTTAAAAGAGTTTTCGGTTGATAAAGTTCTCAGTATACACTGAAAGAAAATATATACAAATATTTTACAAACTTACATTTTCTAAATGAATATAGATTCAAAAGAATCTAAAACATCTCAATTCTTGAAAATTCCTAAAATGATTTCTGACGATAAAAGTCCATGTACACCTGCAGAAGCTACACGGTCTAAGCAAGGTGCTACAAAACAAAAGAGGGGGAAAGACATATCATACTCCAAATTCATTTCTGAGAGCGACTGTCTCATAAAATACTGCACTCGATTTGCTTCTTCGCCGATTCAAGACAATTCTGAATCGGCGCTAGAAATAAAAAGCCAAACGATTGAAAATTTTTGGACACGTCTCCAAACTGCATATGACGCAATTGTAGATACTGACGATTCAGATCTACCAGAAAACTTTAAATCTTCTGCATACGCCAAATTTGAAAACTGCTTAGACCAGTATGAAGACACAAAAATTATGATCGCAGATCAACTAAAACTTATAAAGTCAATTGCACCTACTCCCCACAGTAGAGTAGAGTTACCACAATTGCAAGCCCAAGAGGCAACAGGCATTCATCTCAAAGTGCCAGCGTGCGATACAGAAATATTCCATGGAGGTTATGAACAATGGCCGTCCTTCCGGGACATGTTTACTGCCGTGTACATAAACCATCCAAAACTATCGCAAGCGCAAAAATTGTATCATCTCCGATACAAAACGAAAGGTCAAGCTGGCGTCATAGTAAAACAGTTCGCATTAAGTGATGACAATTTCAATTTGGCTTGGGAAGCTCTGAAAGCCAGATATGAAAACAAAAGAATATTGGTCGACAAGCAAGTAACCATACTCATGAACTTGCCGAAAATTCAAAAAGAAACAAGTGAAGAATTCATAAAATTAGAATCCACTGTTTCAAATTGTTTGTCGGTTCTAACGACACAAAATGTTCCCACAGACAGTTGGGACCCTATTCTGGTAAACATATGCATCGCATCATTCCTTTTTTGGGAGCAATCGCTCTCATCAAGAAGAGACTGCCCAACGTGGCAGCAAATGAAAGATTTCTTAACTGCCCAATATGAAATTGCAGAAAGGGTAGATAAAAAAACAGTCAGAACTAAAAACGTTCAACCCGACCTAAACAGAAGCTTCAATAGACCCCAAGTCAATAACAATAACAATTTAAATAGAAGCTTTTTCAAAGCTCAATCGTTCACATCTGAACAGAACAAATATACATCATGCGAACTATGTACAGGAGGGCATAAACTCAAAACTTGCGAGAAGTTTAAAAAATTAAATATAAACGATAGGAACAACTTTGTCAGGTCAAAACGACTCTGCACAAACTGCTTGTCCCACTCACACAATCTTAATACTTGCGAAAGCAAATTTAATTGCGTATATTGCCACAAAAGGCATCATTCCATGTTACATCTCAATAACTTTCCCAACGCATCTCAAAGTAGCGCTTTTTCAAAAAAAGCCACGGGTTTTGTTGCAACAGCAACCCCCGAAACAGAAACTCAACAAAATTGCCAAGAGACACCATGCTGCTCAAAGGCATTAAAAACTCAAACGCTACACAGCGATAATCATGGTAGAGTACTACTACCCACAGCAGTTGTCTCCATCGAACATCGAGGAGAACTGTTCAAACTAAGAGCCTTAATAGACCAAGGGTCCCAACGATCCTTTATAGCGTCTAAGGCCCAAAATAAATTAAAATTGCCAACAAAACATGCCAACTATGAAATTACGGGAATGGGCGGAAGAGTAGTACAAAACTCTAACAAAATATGCCCCATTACCCTAATTTCCCCCCAAGCGGATAAGCGCATTCAAGCAAATGCTATTGTCTTACCGCAACTAACAAACATGCTTCCAAGCTATCAAATAAGTAGCAAGCATTGGGATAAGATTTCACATCTGACTCTAGCAGATCCCAACTGCAACACCCCCGCTCAAATAGACCTTCTATTAGGCAGCGATCTTATATCACAAATAATACTGGAAGGTGTTGAAAAAATTTCGAAAACACTACTGGCGCAAAATACCATTTTCGGATGGGTCCTAAGTGGACTAGTTGCGGAACCAGTCACAGCACTGACAACTCAAGTTGAGGAAATCTCAAACGAGTACCTCAATTCACAATTGAGAAAATTTTGGGAGTTAGAGGAACTCCCCCCCATTTCAATTACAACACCAGAAGATCAGTATTGTGAAGACTTTTACAAAGCCACAACTACTCGATCAGATAATGGTCGGTATGTCGTACGACTACCACTAAAACAACAATTTCCAGATACACTCGCCTTAGGTCACTCTCGCACCTCTGCAATACAGCAGTTTTTAAGCATGGAAAAAAACCTACTTAGAAAAGGTGAGCTCAAACAAGATTATGATGGGGTCTTAGAAGAATACCTCCATTTAGACCACATGGAGGAAGTAAGCCCATGTGAAAAAATCATAAGAGGCAAATATTACTCTTTCTACTTGCCACATCATGCAGTAGTAAAGCCTGACAAAAAAACAACAAAAGTCAGAGTTGTCTTCAATGCCTCCAGAACCACTAGCTCGGGGAATTCCCTAAATGACATTCTATTTACGGGACCCACACTCCAACCAGATCTAATGCTCCTCATATTGAACTGGCGTATATACAAATACGTATTCAATGGGGATGTCGAAAAAATGTATCGACAAATAATTGTTCATAAAGATGATCAAGATTTTCAACGGATTATTTTCCGAAAATCTGCCAATAGTCCACTACGCGACTTTAAATTAAAAACAGTAACCTTTGGCGTAAACTGTGCTCCATACTTAGCCATTCGTACACTCCACGAACTGGCAGAAGACACAAAGTCAGAATTTCCTCTGGCAACACAAGTGTTAAAAACACAGACGTATGTAGACGATATCTTGTCTGGGAGCCACAGCCTCTCACAAGCATACGAGTCCTTATCACAAGTGATAAAGGCCCTCAACACCGCAGGGTTTCCCCTAAAAAAGATCACAGCTAATCACCCAAATATCTTGAAAAATATACCAAACGACAATTTGTTGGATACTAATTTCCTTATATTCGAAAAGGAAAGTACAACAAAAACACTGGGCATCCAATGGAATGCGATATCGGACCAGTTTTCATACACAACTGAGTCCATATCCGCATTATCCGCCATTACAAAACGCCAAATTCTCTCCTCTGTGGCAAAACTTTTCGACCCCGCAGGATGGCTTTCGCCAATTATGATACAAGCGAAAATCCTGATCCAAGAATTATGGCTAGACGGAACTGACTGGGACGAACAAGTGAAACCTCTTCGCTTAGAAAGATGGTCCCAGTTTGCTAATAACCTAAAAGACATTTCGCAGATACAAATTCCACGGTGGGTAAACTATTCCCCCGAATACAAAGTGGAACTACACGGCTTCTGCGACGCCTCTGAAAAGGCATATTGTGCCACTATATATGTGCGCACCCAAAGCGATATTGCAACTACAAGCCACCTACTAGTGGCAAAAGCAAAAGTTGCGCCTCTAAAAACCATAAGTCTACCACGACTTGAACTCTGTGGCGCTCTGCTACTAGCAAAGCTAGTTTCCATGGTGCAGACCCACTTAAACATGGCAAAATATAAATTATACCTCTGGTCCGATTCCGAAATAGTTCTAGCCTGGTTAGAAAAACCACCACACGCGTGGAAAACATATATTTCTAACCGAACGTCTCAAATACTTGATCTAGTAGGATCAGCCACTTGGCGCCACGTAGCCAGTGCTGACAATCCTGCCGATCTTGGGACAAGAGGGTGCAAAACCCTTCATCTCGCCACCACCACCCTCTGGTGGAATGGCCCCCGATGGTTAACAGAATCTCCCGATTCTTGGCCACAATCGCCAATGCGCAACATAATTGCCCCAGAAAGTCGAAAAATCGCCACTTATCACACAACAATGGATGATGCTGACATCCTTGAACGATTTTCATCGTTCCCCCGAGCACTCAGAGTAGTCGCCTATATTCTCAAATTCGTAGAGCGACTCAAACTTAAGGTAAAGGGAGCAACTTGCCCCCAATGCGATACATTGACGCACCAAGACTTACAAAAAGCGAAGGTCGCTCTTATCGCATCAACCCAAACGCGCTACTTCAGCCGCGACCTAGGGTTACTAAGAGAATCGAAGCCAATTGACAAAAAGAGCTCACTCTTAGTACTAAACCCATTTATAGACACGAAAGGTCTGCTTCGTGCAAACGGCCGGCTTGCTAATTCCAGCCTTACGTATAACGAACGCCATCCCATAATAATACCAGAGAAATCCTCATTTGCCACATTATTCATCAATTATATCCATATACTCATGTTGCACGCCGAACATCGCCTCATGCAACATATGGTACGCCAAGAGTACTATGTTCCCCGCCTTAAGCCCCAAATCAAGAAGTGCATTTTCACGTGCAAGGTCTGCACTATGCACAAGCAGAAAATGAGAACCCAGATTATGGCAGCACTTCCACCGGAACGCTGTAACTTTGCTCTGCCTTTCACCACCACAGGTGTCGACTTTGCTGGGCCTTTTCAAATAAAGGCGTCCATGCTAAGGTCTCCCACCCTGATGAAAGGCTATGTGGCTGTCTTTGTCTGTTTTACGACAAAAGCAGTACACCTTGAGCTATGTTCCAATCTGACAAAGGAGGCTTTCCTCGCGGCATTTGCTCGCTTCGTCGGACGACGTGGCTTTCCATCCAAAATCATGAGCGATAATGGTAAAACATTTATCGGAGCTCAAAGAGCCACAGAGAAACAATTTGTGGATTTTATGAAACAAGTCTCACCTGACATTATACAAAAATATGCTCCCCAAGGCATCAATTGGCAGTTTATCCCCCCAAGCGCTCCACATATGGGTGGTTTATGGGAATCAGCCGTAAAAAGCTTCAAATCACATTTCAAGAAGCTAGCTGGCACTTATAAATTCAATTATGAAGAATTCACGACCTTGTTAACTAGAATTGAAGCCGTTCTCAACTCACGGCCTCTCGCAGCCCTCTCGCAAGATCCATCAGACTTTACAGCCCTCACACCAGGGCATTTTCTTAAAGGAGCGCCCATTCTGGCCACACCTGAGCCAGGCGTGGAGTCGCTTTCCTTATTAAACAGATGGGAAAGAATTAAAATTCTCCATCACGATTTCAGTCTTCGATGGAAAGAAGATTATTTAAAGGACCTCCACAGAAGGTACCGGTGGAAAACACCAGAAAACGCGCCTAAGCTTGGAGATTGTGTCTTAATTCATGACGATTGTCTCCCCCCCCCACTGAATGGCGGCTTGGCCGCATAGAGAAGCTTTACCACGGCTCCGACGGTCATATTCGCGTAGTTGATCTCCGTACGCAAAACGGAATACTAACTCGGCCGCTCGTTAAACTATGCTTTTTGCCCACAGCCGATAAAACCGACACGTAAACCGTAAACAATAAACGAGAAATCGTACTTAAGAAAACGATATAACCCGCAAAACGAACCACGAATAATATATTAATGAACCGCAAAAGTAATAATAGATGGGTGATCCACATGACTACCCACCAGTGCCACCTAACGTAGCACCAACTATCATATCCGTATCCACCACAAACATATAACTTAAATAATATCTTTGACAGATCAATGGATGTCGATATGCCGCCAGCACCAACGCCAGCCGTTCGGTCGACCATTCACGTGCCACGACCGGGGCCTACACCAATCCCTCGAAATCCTACGGCCATAACGCAACCGACCGTTGCCCGAAGTGCAACACGCGCAAATCCGACGCCGGTGCCAGCAGAACCGCAGCGCCTCCGATGCCCGCTTTGCCGCCGCCCCCACAGATTGCCGCACTGCGGCATATTTAAGAGAATGCTGCCTCCGCTCCGCCAGCAGATTGTCCAGGCACATGGCCACTGCCTAAACTGTCTGGCAACTACCCACTCCACATCGGAGTGTACGTCCGGATATACGTGCCAAATATGCATGCGGCCGCATCACACACTCCTTCATCGAGACGGCAGACAAATATTTGCCTCCTCCAGTCGTGCTACGACCCGACGACCGCAGGCGAACCGTGCTGCACGACCACGAAGAGCTGAGCCACCTCCAGAATCCCGAACACGTACTCGGCGCCAACACCATAATACCTCTACGCGGCGGCGTCAACCTAGGCCGCGGTCACGCCAACCCACTGGGCTCAGTAACGTGGTGGCCACATTGCAACAATTGCAAAGATTACTAGGCTAATAATTTGCCTAGGGGGGCCGGGATGTCCAAATGACTCTCAGTCTACACCGTCATGAAACACAGCTACATCACATTTCAACACCCCACATTGGCAGACAAAATCATCATAAACGAACCGCACACCTCACTCACCACTCACCTTCCACATCACACCAATACACTCAAACATGACACCACACTATACCAACTAGAACACAACAACTTTCAAAAAAAAGGGACGGACAACTCTAGCCGCTCACACTTCGTTTTTGGTTTCCGTACGAGTTAAGACTCAGGCACTTGCGCATCCGTTTTTCTTTTCGCATCATCACGGCTTTTTTTCCCCCGTCTAATAAAATCAGTTTATTCCGCCGATTGGCATATATAATTTATAATTTTGAAATCGTTTTGTAAATTATAATTGTGAAATCTTTGCTACATTTAATCCGAAATATAGTACATATACTTATATAAGAATATTCAAAGAGAAATTCCTTTTTTATTTTAATTTGATGAAATCCTGATTCCAAATCTAACGTCGTGAAGTACTGTGCTTCTCCTAAGTTTTGGAGCATCATGGTGATGTCCGGAATGGGATATCTATCAGCGATTGTTTGCGCATTTAACTTCTGGAAGTCAATAACCATGCGTCTTTTTGGGTTGCCTTGCTCGTCATTCCCTTTTTTAGAAACTGTCCATATGGATGAATTGTACGGGCTTTTGCTTGGCTGTATTATTTCATTATCTAATAATTTTTATACTCTCGCAACAAAGTTGCTGAAGAGAGTATTATAGTTTTGTTCACATAACGGTTGTTTGTAAGTCCTAAAACTAAAAGAGTCAGATATAGGGTAATATATACCAAAGTGATCAGGGTGACGAGTAGAGTTGAAATTCGGATGTCTGTCTGTCCGTCCGTCCGTCCGTCCGTGCAAGCTGTAACTTGAGTAAAAATTAAGATATCATGATGAAACTTGGTACACGTATTTCTTGGCTCCATAAGAAGGTTAAGTTCGAAGATGGGCAAAATCGGCCTACTGCCAAGCCCACAAAATGGCGGAAACCGAAAACCTATAAAGAGTCATAACTAAGCCATAAATAAAGATATTAAAGTGAAATTTGTCACAAAGGATCGCATTAGGGAGGGGCATATTTGGACGTAATTTTTTTTTTTGGAAAAGTGGGAGTGGCCCCGCCCCCTACTAAGTTTTTTGTACATATCTCGGAAACTCAACCAAACCCTATAGAGTCGTTTCCTTCGTTTCCAAAAACCAAATCTCAGGAACTACTATACCGATTTCAATGAAATTCGGTGTATAATATTTTCTTAACACCCTGATGACATGTACGAAATATGGGAAATCGGTTCACAACCACGCCTTCTTCCAATATAACGCTATTTTGAATTCCATCTGATGCCTTCTCTGTATAATATATACATTAGGAACCAATGATGATAGCGGAATAATACTTTACACAAATACGGTATTTGAAAAATATGTAAATGACGGATAATGAAATCTCGATTATCAGAGTATAAAATATTCGGTGACACCCGAACTTAGACCTTCCTTACTTGTTTTTAAATAGATTTAAGATTTTATAACTTATTATTAGGCTTTTAAAACAAAAAGCAGATTCAATAAATAAAAAGATATTCCAAAAAAATATATATATAGATTAATATGTATCGGAGATAACTACATCACGTGCGGAGTGAGATAGATACGGGGAGTTGAAGAAGGAAACGAGACGCATTTGCATGCAGAAAAAGAGAAAGACCGAAATGCGTGAGTATGAAGAGCTTGACAAGCTGGCCGACAGGGATAATGCTCGAAAATTCTACGAAAAGTGCGGCGCCTAACAGAAGGTTTCAAGACCGAAGCATACTCTTATAGAACCCCCAGAGGTGTTCTGGTTACCGATGCTCATTTCAAACACGGGGACGAAGAACTGATAAAGAGTAGGCATCAGCTTATTTTTCGAATATGGTGGGACGAAAGCATGCCCAACGATTGGAATTTAAGTGTGCTCTGTCCAATCCACAAAACGGGAGACCCCACAACCCACAATCCCACCATGGAATAAGTCTCTTAAATATCGCATATAAGGTTCTATCGAGAGGATTGTGTGAAAGAATAAAGCTCATCGTCAACAAACTGATTGCACTTTATCAGTGTGGCTTTGGACCTGGAAAATCAACAATCGACCAGATATTCACCATGTACCGAATCTTGGAGAAGACCCGTGAGAAGAGAATCGACACACACCACCTTTTCGTCGATTTCAAAGCTGCCACCTCCAATCTGCTGCTAGAGAAGATAATTCGAGCTACAAAACTTAATGGGGTATTCTGGTTTAGAAGCCCGAATTATAGGTATTTTTTTTGACGCGATAAAAAAAATCAAATATTATTTTGACTATCAATTTTTTTACATGCTTTTTATAGATATTCTAAGAATACAAAACATAAATAATATAAGAAAAAAATTCAATTTATAAAAACTGCAGGTCGGCGAAGTAGAGACTGATGAAACTATGGCTCATCCTTATGCGAAATCCGTGAAGAGTAAAAGTGTAGTTATCGCACTACGAAACGTTTTTGAAAAAAAAACAAGTAAGGAAGGGCAAAGTTCGTTCGGGTGTCACCGAACATTTTATACTCTCGCACGATAAAGTGATAATCAAGATTTCATTATCCGTCATTTACATATTTTTCAAATACCGTATTTGTGTAAAGTATTATTCCGCTATCATCATTGGTTCCTAATGTATATATTATACAGAGAAGGCATCAGATGGAATTCAAAATAGCGTTATATTGCAAGAAGGCGTGGTTGTGAACTGATTTCGCCCATATTTCGTACATGTCATCAGGGAGTTAAGAAAATATTATATACCGAATTTCATTGAAATCGGTCGAGGAGTTCCTGAGATATGGTTTTTGGTCCATAAGTGGGCGACGCTACGCCCATTTTCAATTAAAAAAAAGCCTGGGTGCAGCTGCCTTCTGCCATTTCTTCCGTAAAATTTAGTGTTTCTGACGTTTTTTGTTAGTCGGTTAACGCACTTTTAGTGATTTTTCAACATAACCTTTGTATGGGAGGCGGGCGTGGTTATTATCCGATTTCTTCCATTTTTAAACTGTATATGGAAATACCTGAAGGAAACGATTCTATAGAGTTTGGTTGACATAGCTATAGTAGTTTTCGAGATATGTACAAAAAACTTAGTATTGGGCGGGGCCACGCCCACTTTTCCAAAAGAATTACCTCCAAGTATGCCGCTCCCAAATGCGATCCTTTGTGCCAAATTTCACTTTAATATCTTTATTTATGGCTTAGTTATGACACTTTATAGGTTTTCGGTTTCCGCCATTTTGTGGGCGTGGCAGTGGGCCGATTTTGCCCATCTTCGAACTTAACCTTCTTATGGAGCCAAGAAATACGTGTACCACGATCATCATGATATCTCAGTTTTTACTGAAGTTACAGCTTGCACGGACGGACAGACGGACAGACAGACATCCGGATTTGAACTCTACTCGTCACCCTGATCGCTTTGGTATAAGTATATAACCCTATATCTGACTCTTTTAGTTTTAGGACTTACAAACAACCGTTATGTGAACAAACCTATAATATTCTCCTTAGCAACTTTGTTGCGAGAGTATAACTAGACAAGCTCAAGCAAGTGATTGAGCTGTTTTGGTGATACGTTGCTCCTTAGTACGCAGGCATATCTCTTCTTTTATGGCGTGTTTGGAAGGTACCAAAGCATTAGCCAAACGGTTTGGGTAATCTCTGAGTTGAGATATACATATGTATGTACATATGTATATTTAATTATGCTATCTTCTTCTTCTTTCCTTTTCATAGAAATACCAAGGTCTTTATGGATATTTTCATTACGCATGTACCATGGTGCTCCCGTGATTGTTCTAAGCATTTTCGATTGGAACCTTTGTATTATATCAACATTAGTTGCACAGGTCGCACCCCACAGTTGAATGTCATACATCCAAATCGGCTTTATGACCGCATTATATAAAATAACTTTGTTGTTTAGGCTAAGTTTGGAGTTTTTGTTTAAAAGCCAATATAAATTTGCAGCTCTTATCTTCATTCAAATTATTTTACAAGATATATGTTTTCTCCACGTAAGTCTTCTATCTGAGTGAATACCAATACGCCAGTTGGCTAGCCATTTTTCGATAGACCTTAAGTGCTCGGCTTTTATTCTTGATGCTATTATGTGGCATTCGTTACGGCTCACTAAAGCTGTGTTATCCGCAAAGTTGATGTTAATACTTTATTAGCTGTTGGAAGATCGGCTGTATATACATATGATGTATAGAGTTGGGCCCAAAACTCTGCCCTGTGATGCTGGTGTACCTTATCTGTCGTTCATCAGATATGAAGTCTCCCACTTTTACCATAAATTTTTTATTTTTTAAATAAGACTCCAAACTTTTATACAATTCTAAATGTAGAATGTTTTTAATCTTCATGCCACATCTTATCAAACGCCTGAGCCACGACTAAAAATATAGCTGAACAGTACTCTCTGTTCTCAAATGCTTTTCTTATTTCATTAGTAATTCTATTTATGTATGTATGTACTGCTCTATTATTATTATTAGTTATATTATTTTCGTGGAGGAAAGGAGTCATATTTGATAGTAACACCTTTTCAAATAGTTTAGAAAGACAGGGTAGAAAGACTGCTGTGTTAAATCTTTCCCAGGTTTATCTATCAAGATAATCTGCGACTTTTTCCATGACTTAGGATAGTACCCGATATTAAGAATTGCATTGAAGAGCAAAGAGAGCACTTCTACAGCAATATTTGGTAACTCAATTAGCATTTTTTGGGTAATATTATTATGTCCTGGTGACTTTTTTGGGGTAAGTTCTTTTGTTATTCTAATAATTTCAGAAGGAGAAGTCTTAGAACAATCGAGTGACTCGTTAACCGTGTTGGGTTAGCTTGACAGCTCAAAGTTGTTCTTTGGGCAATTAGGTTGAAATACCTTTTCTAGGTGATTTGCAAAACAATTAGCCTTTTCCTCGTCACTTCGAACACAATTTCCACACATGTCTCGAATAAGCCTGTTGGAATCAGTTAGTGGCTTCATGGTCTTTTGGGCTTTCCAAAGGGAATTTTGCTTGCTTGAATTTGTACACAGCTTCTTTATATACATACATTTCAGTGTTGAATTCTTCCTCATGTTTAAGCGCTTTTTTTTAATTTTCTCATAGCTGATTTTAGTTGAAGCTGAGTGGAAGGGGAGCGATTTATATGCCATTCTCGTCTTGCACACTTTTTTTCATTTACAAGCTTTTCAATTTCTCTATTAGAGATTTTTCTGAAACCAATCGGCTTATAGCTTTTGTTTGGTGTTGCTAAGGCAGCTGCGTTAGTTATTATATCATTGAGTTCTCTCATGCTTTTGTCAATATCTCCATATCCGCTACTCACGTATTTTTTATATTTTAGCCAATTCATTTTATAAGATGTTAGACCTACTTTTGGATCAACGAATATAGGTTGTTCACATATCTTTATTAGTACAGGAGAGTGATCAGATGATAAATCAGTACAGGTATCAACTGTTTTGTGCGATTTATATATATTTTTGATTACAGCAAAATCAATTAAATCTGGTATTTTGTTACGATCACTAGGCCAATATGTCGGCTTACCAGGAGATATTATGTCAAGGTTATTGTGCCTATTTATAATAGTGTGATACAGTTGTCGTCCTTTCGGATTAATTAAGTGTTCCAAAAAAGTCTTTAAATTGGATGTCTGTAATTTTAAACCGGGGTGGGCTGTATATGGCCGTCAGGTTTGAGTCCCGCAGCGATTTTTTATAGTTATTGTTGTGGTATGCGTGGTAATTTAACCGTTTTCTAACCAGCACTGCTGTTCCTCCATGTGCCTTTCCGTCTGGGTGGTTTGTAACATAGAGTCTAAATCCAGGTATAAATAAATTGATTTTGTTCGTAAGATGAGTTTCTGACAATAGCATTACATCAATATTATTTTCATCCAGAAATCTAATAAGTTCCAATCTCTTTGATAATTATCTCTTGAATCATATTTTGCATTGAAGCCATAAATTGTGTCATACCTTGGGTAAGGTTGAAAATCATAGTTTCAACGCTTCCATTTGGTGGGTTTTGGGGCAATTGCATTTGTGCAGTATTGCCTTTCACGACGTTTGCATAGCTCCCTTGTGTAGCATTGATTTTAAGATTTACTGGTTTTCAAATACGGACGGCGATTTCAATATTTTCATTAGGAGGAATATTCAACATTTGGTTACGACCTGTTTGAATGCCCTGTAACAACTTCGATTTCAAATCTTTCCATGCAGGGCAACCCCTGTAGTTAGCAGTGTGATTTCCTCCACAATTGCTGCATTTTTTATTAACATCCTCTTTTTTAAGAGTACATTTTGAAGTAGGATGTAGATCACCACACTCCACACATACACTGTATAGAGTGCAACATGCTTTCGTGTGTCCATACTCTTCGCAGTTTTTACATTGTACTGGACAATTTCTCTTATGTGGTTCCTCAACGGTGATTCTGCGATGGAGTAGATATTTTAAATTGTAAATCGGTTAAAAGATTTCCCCGCTTATAAGGAAATAAAATCAGGTCACAAAAAATTCCACGTAAGCAATATACAGAAAAATCCCCGGTTAATATATTCCCCGTTTAAAAGGTCTCCCCGCTTATAATATTGAAAATGTGCGAGTCATTTAAAGAAATCCATACAAAAATCCTCGGATATAAGAATGAACACTCTGACAACACTTATATGATTTTTTTTTTTGCGGTATGGCAATCTGTAAAAACATATGTTTGTTGATTAATGGAGGTAAATGTGAAACTTTGGCAAAAGTGTAAGTGAAATAATTTTTATGTTTGCAAAATTTATTAGGATTTATTTTTTACAGGATGGCTGGTAACAAAAGAAAGGCAAAATTTATAACTACACCAACTGATCAGAAATTTGAAGATACAATTGCTGAAGTAGAAAAAATCGTTGAGAGCCTGGCAGATGCAAATACACAAAGCTCATTTGAAACATATATTGTATGTGATGACGACATTGCATGCTATGGCAATTGGACTGATGAGGAAATTGTCAGTTCCATTGTTGATGTAGAAGCAGATCCACTGCAAATTGATAACGACGGGTCTGAAGATGAAGAGGAAACTGAGGAAATGCTAAAAACACCGTCACTTGCAGAAGTTCTGTATTGCATTCACAGCCTCAGAGCCCACTTCCTGCCAAAAAATAAATACATTGCTGAATTAGAAAGCATGGAAGGAGACATTCTCCATAATGAGATGTCTTTCCAATCTAAAATAACAAAAATTGTTTTTAAATGTAATTTTTTAAAACTTTGTTTTAAAAAAAAATGTAATTTTTTAAGACTTCGTACTGTGCAAAGTTTTTACAAGCATGGGCGACAAAGATCTCATTTGTTCCTTACATTTTTATGTTTTGTTTTTTATATGAATTTTACTTTTGTTTTTTTCTGTTAACTATGTAGTGATGAATACATATACTAAATTACTTTTAAAAAGTATCTAATAAATATTTACATACTCGTAGCTTAAAAAAGTGGTGTACCTTTATAAAGGTACATAAAGCGGGATTTTCATATAAGCCCTAAAAGTGCTATTATCCGGGGTTTTCATATAAGACTTCCCCGGATAAAGTGTTTCAATTTTGAGCATTTCGCTCGGCTCTTTTATCCGAAAAATACTGTATTTAATTTTTCTTTAGTTGGTTAGAATTTGGCATCAATTCTATTTTGAACATTGGTTGTGGGACTTTGTTCCTGTTAAAAATATTTATTACTGATTTAGTGCTAAAACAACCTCCTTCCAGTGCTTCTTTAACGTCGTTAGAGTCTACCGAAGACTCTATATCTTTTACAACAACAACTTAGCCTTTTGAGCTCTTCAGTTGGTAAGAGTAGTAATTTTTGTTATAATTGGATGAGAATTTTACAACATCCATGAAACTTTTTTCAGTGTATGTTTGAATTTTTGTTTCATCAATGTTACCTTTTTTCAAGGGCACAATGTGAAAATTGTTTGTGTCTATCATATTGCTTATTTTGGAAACAAGCGCATTTGAGCTACGCTCACGCAAATAGATTTAGGAGGGGATGTGGCATTCACGACTGTGGTGGTACCCTTTGCATCGTCGCGACGACGCGTCGTTAGGCTCTTTACTCAGAAAGGCAAATCTGTTGCCATCAAGAATTTCTGTCTTTTCACCATTTGGCGTGTCTAGTACAAATTTTTTGGTATTGACCGCTGATTTAATAGGAATCGATTTCCTTTTTATATTAATACCTATTAAAGTCAATACCAGTCTTAACTGATGACCCTTTTTTGCTTGGTGCAATCTCACCTTCCATTTTGTTTTCCTTCGCTGCCCCGGTGGTGCTGGTACCTGCATAGGTGCTGCTGTCAGTGGATTTATTGTTGCCCGATTGCTGTTTACTGCTGCTTCTGCTGACTGCGAACTTTGCTTACTTTCCTTTTCAGCTGATCGCTGCGATCACTCATCATCGGCGTTACATTTTTTTTGCCAGGCGTTGTTTTTGTTGGCTCGACAAAGTTGAAGTAGGCATTTAAGGAATGCCTACGGCCTTGCTGGTGAGGCTGCGAAGCACTCATTATTCTTTTGTTTTGTTTTTTATCTATTTGTTTTGTGCACTATTTGTTTATATTATTATTAACAACTTGTGTGTACTGATTTTTATTCGATTGTTTGTTTTTATCTTATTAGTTTTGGATAGTTTACTTTTGCAAAATTTGAATACACGGAGCGAATTTCAAAACACGTCCGTACACCTTGAACGCTAGGGTATGAATCTATATACGTATGTACATATGTATATAACAAGAGATAAATATATTTTAAATTAAATTTGATTTTGATTGGTCATTTTGCACGTCAGCTACACTTTATTAAGGGTGATCCATTTTGAGGTTTCCTACTTTTTTAACGAAAAAAACACAGAAACTGAAAATTCAGTGGGTAATGTTTATTATCATTCGAATGAACAGTCTTTGGCATTTATTCTTCTTCGGCTACGTCTCAGATGATCCATCCGCTTAGTCTAATTTTCGATGATTTATTCGAACATTTCGACTGGTAACTGGCGAATGACCCGCGCAATGTTTTGTTCCAAGGCTTGATTCGAAGTAGGGTTGTCCGCTTAAATTTTAGACTTTACATATCCCCACAGGAGAAAGTCTAATGGTGTGACATCACACGATCTTGGTTACCAATGACCATGAAATTATCTGCTCACCGAAGTGTTATCACAATAAATCCATTAACTGATGCGATGTGTGGGAAGTGGCGACGTCTTGTTGAAATCAAATGTCGGCGAGATCACGAGCTTCAATTTCAGGCATCAAACATAGTCAGTTATCATAGCGCGATAACGGTCGCCATTGACGGTTATGTTCTCCCAGGCATAATTTTTGAAGAAATATGGACCAATGATTCCACCGGTCCCTTGCTGGAAAACTTCGGGTCTTCTTCTAACTCTTCAAGAGCCCTTAATGTGAAGCGAAGTCGCTTGGGAAGGTTGAGCGGTTTCAGTTCTTGTACAAGCTGTATTTTGTACGCTTTCAATTTGAGATATCGACGTAAAATGCTCCAAGTCGTTCCATTCGTCGGTCCAAATTGCTGCGAGCGGCGCCGAATCAACTCTCCACAATCTTCTTAGGCACTAAGGCTAAGGCTGCTATATTTTCTTCACAGCGTGCTGGACGTGGTCTATTCAATCAAATATTATTCAATAATGAATGATGGGTCTCAAGATGGGTGATGGCGTTGCGAATAGTACGCTCAGTAGGCCGATTATGTTGAGCGAAACGCCCGAACACACATACTGTACAGAACGTGAATTTTCGTAAGAAAGTTGAGCGATTTGTAAATGTTGTTGAGGCGTTAATCTTTCCATAATGAAATTCCAAACAATACTGCAAAAAAATAACATGACAGCTTGACACGACTCACTCGAGATCTGTCAAAAAAGGCTATTGAAACAAGTAAGGATTAGTTTAGGCGTCGAAGATTTTATACTTTTGCAACTTACACGAATCAAAGCCAAGAAAATACTTTAAGGAGTAAAACCAATCATATGTATAGTAAAGCCGAATGTTCGAAAATCTGGATATTAGTTACATGGGGGCTAGGCTAAATTTTCGCTCAGATCTATTTTTTTAGGCACAAAGATACACTTTTAAGAGTAAAAAACGCTTTCTTATTTTCATTGGGCACGATATTGGCCGATATACTTGTATGCGGTACAAAGTCACCCGGAAGTTCGAAAGCTTTATATTAACTACATATGTATATGGGGGTTAAGGGAAGCATTGAATCCATCCTCCTTTTTTACATACAAACATACCATTACAAGAAGGAATGGTCGACATTTTCGATCAAAAAGATGCTTGAACCCTTTTTATAGGACCTAAACAGTTTTTGGTCATAAGGTGGCACACACCAAAGATATTATTCGTGAAAAGTTGTATGTAGTTATATTAATTGCTTTTTCATTTGCGCACTAAAAGCTGAACGAATCAAGTGGAATTTAAAATTGTTCTATGTGGGAAGTAGGCGTGGTTGTTGACCGATTTCGTTTCATACTGAGGTATGAGAATGTAAGAAGAGTGTAAGGCTTATCGCAATCAGTTAGTCGGGTTGTGAGATATGCGATTTTACAAAAGAGTGGGCGGCGTTACGCCCATCGTTTAATTTTCACATCGATTCTAACAAAGCTCTCTTATAGCATCTCGGTGGTGAGATTTAATATCTCTGGCGTATTTAGTGAATGATTTATCGCGGTTTTAGTAGTTTTTAACAGTATATGGTTTATATGGGGAGTGAGCGGGTTATCCTCGGATTTCAATCATTTTTACACTGTCGGTAAAAAATCTTATAAAATTTGTACTCGGCAAATTTGGTTGTTGTAGCTTAGGTGGTTTAGGAGATATGTACATTAAACTAGTTAGAGGGCGGGGCCACGCCAATTTTTTAAGAAATTGTTGACCCAAGTGCCATTAACAAGTGTTTTCGGTTAATGGCGATTTGTAGGCGTTGCAATGGTCCGATTACGCCCATTTACGATCCCGAATTTTTTTGGTGCCAAAGAACCCACATACTAAATTTCATAGAGATATCTCAATTTTTACTCAAGTTACAGCTTGTACGGACGGACGGACAGACAAACCAGATTTCAACTTTTCTCGTTATCTTGATCGTTTATATATATATATAACCCTATATTTATCTTGATTAATTTTATGTGATAAATTTTCATACAAGTACTTGATTCCGATTGCTCAGTTTGTACGACAGTTATATGCTATTGTCATCACATATCGTCCCTTCCGAGAAATGTGCAGCTTCTGGTTGAGAAAAGGACTGATGCGAAATTTCATATCAAAAATCTGCGGGGCTAATTCGTATATATACAGACAAACAGACGGACATCGCTAAATCGACTGATTTTGCCTTGCTGGTCATTTAAATATAAACTTTATAGGGTCTCTAACGTTTCCCTTTGGGTATTACAAACTTCAGGCAAACTAAATACACCCTGTTCAGGGTATATAGGGGAAGCATTTCAAACTAAAAAGTGGAATATAATTCCTGAAGTAAACCGACAGTAATATTCACCGAAAAATACTTGTAATATTGTGAGAAAAGTGTGGTATGGTCGATATACGAAATATACTTGTATGGCACATAGCATCACACGCCTTTTCGTTCAGTTTATATCAAAAATTATTTTTCTCTTTTTTGTTTTATGTGCAATAAAAGTAATTTTTTTGTCCTTTAAACTGAATTTATCTTTAAGCCAAACGTGGTGTTTTCAATTTAGGGATGTATTTGAGTAAATTTGTTTTTTTCAAATGACAACATGGATGGTTAAAGCGCTTAGTCGTATATAATAGTTTTGGGTAATAATAATGCTTTTAGCAAATCTAGTTATATTTTATTTATTTAACTTCTTATGTTGATATACGCTTAATACAATATAACATTTTCGTTTTTACGCGAAAAAATATTTTCACTTGTTTAAAAATGTACTGTAATATGATTTAATGTATTCCTTAGCTACAAAAACAGGTAGTCGGCTCTTTTAATTAATAATATTTTGGAATGCAAATACATACAATTATACTGCAGACCAGATAAGACAGAAGAAATGCAATTGAGCATTTAATAGTTTAAGCCTAACGTACTCTTCCATTTCGACAAACAGCTTTTAATAAAGTTAAATAATAATTCGCAATTAGCCATTTTAAATTTATATTAAATTTCCGAAAAATCGACAAATTTGATATTTATAGGTTTCAACTTGTATCGCTGTGATCAAATAAAAGATGGAGCCACAGGCAAAATTTTAGGTGTTAAATTTTTAGGTAACATACGGTCTTTCTGCATTTCCAGGTAGGAGAAAACTAAATTTACTTACCATTTATTTTACACATTTTAAGATTTTATTGGAGAAGAAACAATTAGGATTCAATCAATCAACTTGCCTAACTGAAATCTCTAAGTTGAACCGAATGGAAATAAATAACAATTTTGCACTTACCATTGGTGCTGTAACTCGATCCAAAAATTAATGCTTTTAACTGGATGCAGCAGAATTCAATTTTTAATATTATAATACTAAAATATTTTTTCTCTTTACATAGGTAGTAGGATAGTTGCGAATATGGAATAAACAGTAGAATCCGCTAGACCTAAATATGCCAAAAACATACAGAAACAAATGAAAGATATTTTTTTGATATTTATTATTTTTCAAAATGCACAACATAATTTAACATTCGATCAAACATACAGTGACTCACACGTCTAACCGGATGCGTGCATTGCCAATGATGGCACTCTCCAATCATAAAGTGAACATCTTAAAAATGATACATATGTATGATACATCAAATTAAAGGAAAAATCTTCTATTCTATTTTTGGAAACTTAAAAATAGTAATAAATTTATTCACTGCGTAAAATAAGTAAGCTTCTACAAGTAACTGTACTTCTGATCTTTGTGGAATGCCACTTGAACAAACACTGAATATTCTTTTCTGTATATTAGTAGTTACCGGTGAGTTTGTGAGTAAGCTACACGCCAATATGACGCCCCCGCGTACTCATACTTGTACCGAAATTCGGAAGCTTGTTATTCAGTTACGGGAAGAAGGAAAAATCATTAAAGATATTTCGGAGATTGTGAAAAGGACTACTTCAACTGTCTTTGATATTATAAAAAAGTTTGAAAAGGAAAATAGGATTAATAATATTAGTAGAGCTGATCAAGGAAAGAAGCTAAGACAAGCAGAAGCAAACATTATACTGAAAATTGTTGAAAAAAATTCCTTTTCCTCGGAGGAAAATGTAAGAAACATATTGGAAAATGAAAAAGGGAATACGGTTTCAGCTAAAACAATTCACCGCACACTTAGAAGCTTCGTTTTACATGGTAGAGCAGTTGTAAAAAAGCCGTAAATATCCTTAAAAATAGAAGGAAAAGGCTAGAATTTGCGAAATTGCATTTGAAAAAACCTGATGAGTTTTGGCAAAGGGTAAATGCACAATTTTGATCTGGTAATCATAAAACGTATTATTTCTTCTTTTTCAGGAATGGGCAACCTGCATTTTCTGCAAGGTATTATGGTTCGTTCCAATATGTCGACATTTTAAAGGAAAATTTAAAGCAGTCATGTGTCACATTGGGAATTAAAGACAATTTTATATTTTACCAAGACAACGATCCGAAGCACAAATCGGAGATTGCTCGCACTTGGTTAATATACAATTGCCCTCATGTACTGAATACACCTGCCCAATCTCCAGATCTGAACGTTATTGAGCACGTACGACAAGAAGTCAGTCGAAAAGTGTACCAAAGGCAGTATTCCAATGTTGCTGGGCTCAAAACGGCTATTTTGGAGGCTTGGAACGCAATACCACCAAAAACTTATCGCCTCTATACCAATCCGACCAGAAGCAACAAAATGATATGCTACGAAATATTAGTAATCATTAGCTTTTTAAAAAATCCGGTTAGTTGTGTGGAACGAATTTTGTAGGTTATTTCTTTAAGTTTTTCGCTGTGAGTTAATTTTTTACTACTTTGAAGTTTCCAAAAATAAAATAGAAGATTTTTCCTTTATTTTGATGTATCATATGTATCATTCCTAAGATTTTTACTTTATGATTGGATGGTGCCATCATTGGCAATGCACGCATCCGGTACGCACTGTATGTAACTGTATATATCTTATTATATAGTCTACAAGAAGTCAGCAAATAAGTGCACATTAACACTCAAATAGTTTACATACAAATATTTCACAGAATCTTCAATACATACTAAATAAGTAGCCATAACATAACTGTTGATTGGTCAAAGTACATATGTACAGTTATTTTGGTAATAATGTTTTCTTGTGCTTCAATTAATACACGAATATTTACAATATTCCACTTTAATTCTATTCAACTTAATATTTATGATTTAACGCTTAACTGTGCACTTAAATAACGTATACTTTTGCTCTTTATCTTAAAGTTAACAATTACTTTAGGTTTAGGTTGTTATACAAATTCCGTACAAATAATGACTTTCCATTTATTTAAGAATTAGAAAATTTGAGATTTTTGAAATTACTTAGCTAAAATAAATAATCCTACATATAACATATTAATATGTACATACATATACGCAATTTATAGTTTATTATACAACTCTACTAGCATAATAAAATCAGCTTAAACTCAAATAACTTTCATGTTATATGTGTTATTTATCGTATATAAATATATTTATATTACATAATTTCAGTTTTATATATTTTAACTATTCAAATATAGTACTTAACTATTTACTCACATTGAACATTCCACGTTAAACACTTTTTGATAATGCAATTATTGAACTTCTCGATACCACAGTGTTTTCAACATATGTACATTAAATAATTTATGCTGAAAATGTTATTTAAAACCTATTCATCACTGTTATTAATATAATTAATAGAAGCTTGCTGGATTTTAATTATTATTATTAGATACGCATAAGCTGCGTTACCGAAATTATTTGCGAGAATTCCTGCGATTCGGAATAATGAATACTTATACTCGTATAACTATAAATATGGCTGACTTCGAAAACGTACTACTGCAAAGTACCGAGACGATATGACTGCAGTATGCGATATCAAACAAAATTGAAAAACGATGCGAAGATTTGATGTTACAGAACACTTTGACGGCAAAGTTTACTTTCGCAGAAAACTGATTTGTTATTGCAAGCGTACTACAAAGGGAAAAAATTATCAAATTAAAATCAAATACTTCATTGGAAACTGGAATCACTAACATCATTCAAAAAATATGTTATTTTCATGAAAATATGGTATATTATATTTCTGTAATCATATAAGTATATTTTTGCCGAAATCTCTCAATTTAATGCAAAATTTGGTATGAATTCAAAATAAAATTTATCAAACTGATTACGCCATTGTTGCAGACGGAAATGTCAAAAAGCATCAACTTTATTTGTGATGCGCGTTTTTCTCTGCCACTGCCCATCGACTACCAGGTTTATGTGCTTCAAAACATGATGCAATGTAACAAATATTGCAGATGCATTGCAGAACATTATATAGTACATTAATCACATGCATAAATTGATGCTTTCGAAGTCAGCCTATATAACCGAGTTACCAAATTTACACCATAGGCAATGTCCAAACCTGACAGAACACGAAACTCTTTACTCCAAAAGAGATCTAAACAAATGTGCCCTTTTTAAGTAGGAATTTGGAACATTTTTGCTCACAATATTTCTTTTCTTTTCTTTTTATTTCACATTTTCACAATGTTATTAGCAGAAGTAAGGAAGAGCTACTATTGGGTGTATCCGAACATTTTATATTCTCGCAATGTGCAAAGGTTAAAGCCGAGGACTTGATTTCAGGTGTTGGCAAATTTTTATGTTAAAAATTGGTTAAGAATTCAACATTTATTGTACAACCAAACCATGAATCGATTACAATCATATTTCTTATCATCTTATATTATAGAATATAGACTTATTTAGATTTATTTCTATATTCTATATCGTGTCTGCGATATTTACATTAAAATTAACCTTAAATGGGATATAAATGGCATAAAAGATATATGAGGATGAAGGCAAGTTTTGACTCGATGTTTCCCTTTCTGAGCACAAGGGCTCATAATTATTTGAAAAAGATTTTATCTGAATTGAATAAGTCAACATAAATGATACGAGTATCTGGGGGCTTGTAAAGTTATGGTCCGATTTCGACAGTTCTTAGTTGTTAAATCCCTTGCTACCAATACACTCTTTTTACAAAGTGTTATTCCGATAACTTCTTTTGTACTTGATTTCTAAGCCGTAAAATTAAAGAATTAAATGGAAACTAATAATCTAATTTCGCCCATTTTCATCTTATGTTCATATACATACTAGATATATTTGACTATATATATCTATCTCGGTTAGTTTTAGCTGCTACAAACAAGCGTTTGGAAGACAGAACATTACGGACCGATTATACACATTTTATGCCTTAAAGTACAGTACACACAAGATTAAACTTAATAAGATAACTGAGATAACATAAGACTTGAAAATACGATATAATTTTGAAAATTTTTAGACTAAAAATGCAAATTTTTGTTTGTGCAAATTTTTCTCTGAATATCTTCACTGGTATTTGAATATTTTAAAGTGATATGAGGAACGAACATGGTTATTATTTTCACGCAGTACGAGGATGGGCTAGCCGAACTTGTCCTCAGCAGACTTGGTGGATTTAGCTTTAATGGTTTGAGAGATATGTACTTTAAACCTATTACAGGACGAAGTCGCGTCCACTTTTTAACAAGCCAGATGCCCAGCCCCTTTTACAGCGATTCATTATACCAAATAACAGTGTAGTATCTAAATTATGACATTTTGAAGATTTCTGTTAACGGCAACATGTGGTCTTTCTAGTGGTCATTTTGCCGCCAGTTTCATTAAGATATCTAAATTTTTACTCAAGTTTTCTCTTTAATGGACACACGGACAGACAGTCACTAAGAATTCAACTAGTCTTGTTATCCTGATCATTTTTAACTCTATATCTATCTCGATTTGTTTTATAAATGGTTATAGACAATGGTTAGGTAAACAAATTATTATATTCCGTGACGACATTTTGCGGGAGTGTAAAAATAATGCGGCGGTTCGTGTTCTAAAGTCTTGCCTGTGAATTGCCTATCTACATATATATTGGAAGTTAACCAAACTATGTTTTAGTACGAGGTGTGTTCAAAAAGTATCGCGAATTTTGTGTTTTTTCAAAAATTATTTATTTATTCATGAATATCTATTTTGTCCCCTTCGAAGTAATCCCCATGAGATATTATACACTTGTGCCAACGGTTTTTCCAATCTTCGAAAAATCATTTTTTTTATCTTCTTCAGCTCCTCCTTCGATGCCGTCTTTATCTCGTCAAGAGAAGCGTAACGTCGTCCTTTCATGGGCCTCTTCAGTTTAGGAAACAAGAAAAAGTCACAGGTGGCCAGATCTGGGAAATACGGTGGCTGCGGCATCATTAGTGTGTTGTTTTTTGCCAAAAAGTCGCGCACAAGCAACGATGTGTGAGCAGGGGCGTTATCATGGTGCAAAAGCCAATTTTTATTCTTCCACAAATCCGGGCGTTTCTGGCGGATTGCTTCGCGCAAATTGCGCATAACTTGCAGGTAATACTCCTTATTGACCGTTCTTCCCTGTGGCAAGAACTCATGATGCACCACGCCCCTGCAATCGAAGAAAACTTTCAGCAAACTGTCGCGATACTTTTTGAACACACCTCGTATAAGAAGCGGTTGATTGTAGTGCTATTGTTGACACAAGTTTTAAAGCATTACCGAGTTTCCCGAGTTTGAAGGTCGTACCGCGTCTTCTTTGATTTTAATAAGAATATAAATTATATTTTCTGAGCAACTTTTCATTATATTTTAAAATTTTCTTTTTAAGTAATGTTCTTTCATATTATAAAAATAAATACATAAATTTATAATTATGTATAAGTGTATACATATGTATATGGTGAGTACATGCAATAATAAATTTGACGCAAAATTTATTTTAAAAATGCTTATAATTGACTAGTCTATATATATCTGTATTTATAATCTTAATGCTTAGAAATCAGAGCCCAAGCAGATATCACTCAAATTTGTTTTTTTGTATTTTCATTGTTCAATCACATTTTGCCTTTTGATTTGTGTTTTGCTGTACAGTTTTGTACTAAAGGGTATTCTTTCATTCGTTAATGTTATGTATGTACATGTCAGGTTTACATATGTATAGAATTTAGCAAAAATGCTGTCCTTACAACATCACATGCACACCAGATATTATACTATTACAGTACATCCACCGAATTCAGCATATATTGTTCCTGGAAAATAATGTTTATGCGATTTGCATGTAAAGAGAAGAAGAGAACGTGGAAATGAAATATAAAACATATATTATATTAACATGGAATGTTTTGCATAATACATTTGTATATTTCACTGAAACTGTCAGAAACTACTAGTTGTCATTTTCGAATTAGATAAGCAAATGTTAACTACTAATTAGGAAAGTACTACTTTATATTTAAAAAATGTTCGCCCACAACATTAAAAAACTATGACTATGTATAAGTGTATGTGTATATGGTGTATATATGAAATAACAAATTTGAAGCAAAGTTTAATCAACATATCATTTTTCTCAAAAATGCTTACATATAATTAGTCTGTAAATGAAATTTTTAACTTTTTACCAGCTATCAGCATATGACGTACTTAAAACACGTTAAAATTCAGACGAGAGAAAGAAGAGGATGACGAAGAGATACATACATATAAAAATCGACAACTTACCCTACATAAAATATATATTTCTCTAGGTTTGTTTAATTTAGTTATAATTTTTTTTTTTGCTGTTAAAAAGAGTTTCAACCTCCGATGGATCGTGAAGAAAATTTCCCGAATTTTTCCGTGCCATTATTTTAACAAAGCTCAACATCACGTCGTAAGGTCAAATAAATTGATTTGTCTGTCGACGTAATGACGAATTGCTTACTATCCATCTTGATTTCCCGATATCTATCTGACTGTCTATGCCAGCGACAAGTGGAGTAATAATTTAGATATCTTAATGAAACTAGACATACGAATACCCCGTGCTAAACAGTAATGATAAGTCTACTTTTTGGTAAAAATTCATATCTCACACGGACTACAACAGCACTAATAATAACCAATTAAATATGGTGTCTCCATGTATGTATGTTGAGTAAAAATTGAGATGTCTGTATGAAAATTAATACACGTATTCCTTGTGAAAAAAGTGAGAACGAGTTTGTAGATGGCTGCAATCAGACCACTTCAACGCTCACAAACGCGATTAAATTAAAACTTATAAAGTGTCATGACTAAGCATTAAATTAAGATATAGTACAACGGAAGCCCTGTGAGCTAAAAAAAAACGACTAAGTGTCCAAATCGTACCAAAACTATTAATGCCCGCAGATACCGAATATGATGATCAAAGTTTCAATTGCGAACCTTTTATCGAAAATATCGGACAATCTGTAAGGGGAGAGAGGGTGCGAATTTTCCAAATTTTAATGTACGCTTGTTTCAGAAATGGTTTGAGGCGCGTCAATATCTCCCTTAGATATACGGCGGACCTAATAGAAAAATTTTCAAATTTCCAGACGACTTTATACCGCATATGGCGGCAAATATGTAAGTTTTTTTTAATAACTGTGCATATTTGTGCTTAGAATATCGGTGAAAACTTGCCGTAAACCGCATAAAATTTACAAATCCTATGGACCTGACGGAATTCCCGGTTTTGATCCTGGCAATCTGCAAGACTTTGAAATATTCGCCTACACCCGAACTTGACCCTTTCTTACTTGTTTATGATAGTCTGATGGCGATAGCTTAGCTTTTGCAGAGAAAAACTTTTATTCCATCAACAAATTAGTTGAAATGTCATCAACTGAATTTTTTTATTGTGTATGCCACCGCCAATTCAGTGGCATCCTCGGGATTATTCCCACTTTAAATTTATCGGAGCTAATTAGTTAATTGCTGATCTCTTGGATTATTTAAAACACATATGTATATAGTATGTTCGTACTGGCCGAAAATTCTGGTCAAGTACTGAGCTATATGTAGTTAGCTATGTGTATTTTATATAAAAGTCCGCAGAATAAGAGAAGTATGAAAACGACAGCAAAATAATAAACCGTTAGTTTATGCACATACAAATATTTTAACTATAAAATAGTATGTTCAATAGTGCCTTCTTCTTCACTTTCAAACTGAAATAATTAATCCTTGAAATTACTAGCATTCGAAAATATAATATTAATTATATTAAACTTTGAACAGTTTCAAACTCATGCATACGTACATATATGTATATTTTAATACGAATACTACTTATTTCTGCTACAAATTGGCATTTATATACATAAATTACATTTGTGCATCCCTTAATTAAATTCTTATTATAGAGTTAAAACCATGCTTTCTTGCCTATTATTATTACAAGTGTGGTGTGCTTTTTGTTGTCGGTACTTTTGTTTTAGTTGTCAATTTACCGCAGTCAGAGTTGTCACTTCAATGGAAATTGGATTTTCTGTCAGCGCTATCGACTCGGTCACGGCACTTCGTAAGCCAACGCCATTGTTGTTGGGCAACAACTTCAAATCACCCTTGGATATTTCGGCGTGCTTTCGTCTCCGACGTGTCTGTCCACTGCCTGTCGTGTGACCATTAAGAGCAACATTAGTGTTTTCTTTAGAACCACATATTAATTCTCTAAATTCTTTACGGAAATTGTCATTCAGCCATCCATAGAGCAGAGGATTCGTGCACGCGGAACTCATGCCGAGCATGTGACAACAAGCATATATGACAAGCATGTGTTCCGTCACCGCCATTGGACTCCGCATATCTGCATATAAATTGTAAACATTTAAGGGCATCCACGATATGCCGAAAATCAGTGCAATCGTTATCAATAAGCAGTTTGTCCGTTGCATGCGGCGGCCACGTTCCGCGTTGCGTTGTGGCGTTTGCATTGCCACCACCGTTGTACGACTTCGTAGTTTCTTATAGATGCCGAAATATGCACCAGATACGATCAGTATTGGCACCAAGTATTGCACGCAGAGCGAAAATATTGAATAATAGAATCGTCCATGACTCACGGGCCAATCTTCGACGCAGAAGCATACACCATGGATGCCTAAGGATTCCAGAAGTGGCGGTATTTCTGCCTGTTCCAGGCGTTTGTAGATGAAGAGGGGGCTGGCCAACAGCATCGCGAATAGCCATATGCCAGCTAGAATGGCTATGACACCACCAACCTGAAGGCTTTCCCGTGTCGGATATACAATTAGCTGGAAATTAAAAATATAAAAGTGTTTTATGAAGCAAACTGGGAGATAATAGTGTTACTTTACTACGAAAAGAAAATTTAATAGACGCTAAACTGGTTAAACTCTTGGATCGTCTAATCAATAATTAAAATACCAATTATTGAGTGGTAGTACTGTAGTTGTTAGTAAATAAACTGTGCAGCTTGAAAAACATTGCAGTGCTAAATTTATTAGTTGATGTTCTGACAACAGTTTAACCAATCTGGAACATGCTAGGGCTTCAATTCCCTTTCCTCACACCACATACCCTAGTTTCATAATCAATTTTTATAACCACCATCCATCGTTGAAAAATAATTCAGACGTGAAGAAATACTTCAGCTCCTTCAGCGAATTCTGTTTTATCTCTTTGATCGACTGAAAACAGGTTCTACGGAGCGGCAATTTCACTTTGGGGAACGAGGAAGAATCACATGGAGTCAAATATGGTGAATACGGTGGTTTCTCGATGGTATTTATTCGGTTTTTGACTTTAAATTCGGTCACAATCGTACTTTTTTTGAGAAAGTAAAAAAAAAATTGAAAATAACTCATTTTTATCGAGGCGAGTCGAACAAACTCGCGTCTTATACCCAAAATATCCACCAAAAATTTTCAAACCGACTCGTGAAAAATATCGAGCTCTCTTGCCATCTCTCTAATACTTGCCTGACGATTTTCAAGCACCATACCCTTCACTTTTTTTTAATATTTTATCAGTTGAAAAGGTCGAAGGTCGTCCAGAACGAGGCATGTCTTTAACGGTATCTCGATCGTTTTTGAAAGCTTTGCACCGCTCGTAGGCTTGCGTTTTTGAAACACCGTAAGTCTTTTTCAACATTCGCAATGGTTCCGCACACGAAACTTCGCTAGAAATAAAAAATTTGAGACGAATTCTTTGTTCGATATTTTTATCCATTGTAAAAATCGCAACGCACTTCTAAGGTGTACCGATTTAAGCAGCTGCTGTAAGCGTTAGTACATATTCGGCGTAGTAATTAAGGACAACGTCCGGTGTGTTTAACGTGGGTACCTGCTGAGGACAGCCTTACCCCACGACGCTCAAAAGCACAGCGGATCAAAGCGACTGAAAATGCTGGGCATTTCAGTACCAATTGGCATTGTGGAAAGGGCACACTAACCACATTGGTAAGTTTCGAGGCCCATCAAAAACCTCTGCCGTGCTTTAGGTTCTGCACCCGGTTGCAATGTAACTCCACATTCAACTGACAAAGTGTCATTTCTTCCCGCATTTGGATTTTAACCACAACCACCACGATAATCCCCGAGAGTAATTAAGGAAAACAATCGTTGTGATTTACGTGAGTGCTTTCTTTGAAGTACATATGTAGTTCAATACAGTTTATTGCACGTATTTTTGGTTCCAATTGGTTTAGGTGGATGGGGACACCTTTACCACCTTGGTCCGGCACCCGCCCGCAGTGCGGCTCCACACTGGATTGAGTAAACTCCATGAGCAGATTGAAGTAAACTCCAAGGGCTAACTGCTCCGCGTGGTACCAGGTTAAAGTCCCTGGTAAGACCTTGTAGCTCTTGCTACTACCAGTTGAGCGCCCTCATCTCAATGACTGGTCGCTTGAACTTCAAATGTCTTTATATTAGGAATTTCAAATAAAGTCTATAATATAATTTCAAGCTGGGTATTATAGCACTATCTCGGACATAGACTATGCTGACATTTCAAGGCAAGCCCAGAAAGAAAGACACAGTGCATATGGATTTTATGTAGTCGCCTCTTACGACAGACATACCTTACCGCGGGCAAATTCTAACACCTACCCGCAGGGAGAAGTAATTAAGGACAGTCGTACCAACTAAATATTTGAAAGAAAATATATATATCTCTTTCAATTCCGGAAATAATTTGGTGGACTTTTTAATTTCTTTGGGCTATCTGGCGCAACGTCTTACATGCCTAAATGGCCTGTACGGATTTGAGGAAATCACTTACGAATATTCACTTAATAATAGCGAACTCCTAATACTACAGACTATCATTTCATCGAGGGCGTGAAAACTTTTAAAATCTCTCTGTTGAGACCCACATACTGACGTACTTTTGTTTTTGCATAGTTATATGATTTCTGTAGCACGTTATTATATAAAAATAACATTGCACGGAAACTCACCTGATACCTGTCAAAGGCAATGGCTGTTATGGAAATGGTCGAGACGAAAATGCTCACCGCTTGCAGCATGGCAACTAATTTGCATATTACTTCCAACATCCCGAACGGCCAGTACTTTGAGAGGATTTCCAACAACGTTATAGGCATTGTTATTACACATAACAATAGATCTGAAATTAGTGTAGTTCGAAGAAGGATTTATCATTTGCATTTGATAAAACAACAGTAATTATAACGGTAAATAAGACTAGGCAAACATTATAAATAAATCGACATAAACATGCAAGTGCATAAAAATATACATTTGTAGATATATGTACATATATTGAGAAAACATACATATGTATATATTGCAATTCAAGGAACTCCTCAATTCAAAGGAAAGTTAAATGCAAGTTTACACTCACCAGAAATAGCCAAGTTCAGTATGAATAGGTTGCGGGCGGTGCGCATTATGGGCTTTCTCACTACCGCCATCACGACGAAGATGTTGCCGACTGTACCAAATATAATCATACCCAAGTAAATGCTTATGAGTGCGTAATGCCAGTGATCGCTGACGGCGCGATTTCTTGAAAACCGGTCAACGAGATTCTTTCCCTGCGTCACGAATAGACTTGAATTCGGCTGGGCGGTTAAATTGCTCATATCTACTTCCATGTAGTCTGCCAAAGGGCCGCCCTCTCCACTTGCAGTCGAGATGGAATTAAACAATTCCATTCCTGAGGCAGTAGAGGGAACACCTGCATCCAGTGCCGGTTCTGAGTGCGTTATATTTATTATCTGTAATGATAAGGAAACGAAATCATTTTATTTATGTACATATGTATGTACATATATAATTCGGTACACGGCACCAAAAATTAAGCTTAACAACCAACTTATTAAATTAATTGTATATTAGTTGTTTCTGAAATTCTGTCATATATTATATATATAGCATATACTTTCTATAATATTACCATGGTTTGTTTCCAGTAGTGGTTGTTTGGAAAGGGAAATTAAATGCGAAGAGAAGAAAAAAGCGCACTACCACCTTGGTCGAACTATGCCACAAACTTCGCCTGTCAAGATTTGACATTTTGTTTCCACAGTTGAGAATATCTCTCGCTTGGAAGGCCCACAAAAAATGTATTTTTCAGACGGTGGCTGTATTTTTCCAAAATATTTGTTTCTTCTTTGTAAGCTACATATTTATCGGTCCGCTTTTGTATACAGTGGTTATAGAAAAATCACACATTGGCATGCCCAAAAACCAAGACTCATAAAGGACTCAAAAGGACTGGTGGCCAAGCAAAGTATTGATTCGATTCACCACATTTTAAGACAAGGATATGCATATTATTATCGCGGAAAAATGTTTCCCGAATTTCAGTAATATATCTCACAGTTTGATCGAAAGTTGACCATACGAACTGGGGACCACATATTTGGCGTCTGGCTTCTTGAAAAGTTATATTTCGATTTCGATTTGAACGTAAGATGAAATACCTTGAAGATACTTTTTGTGCAAAGTTTTAGCTGGGTACATTGGTTGATTCTTGGTTTGTATACTGGAAAATGAAAGAATCAGATGGTATTAAAAAATATGTTATATGGAAAGTAGGCGTGGTCTGGATTATGTACCGTTCCGAGTTGGCGAGATATGGATTTTCACTTAAATGTGGACGATGGCACGGTCATTGCTCACATTTGACAACGGGTCTTATCGGGCAATGTTATATCCAGATATATTGATTGGTGCTTCGGTTTCTTACAGGAAATTCCAGAATCAGATGATCAAGAGTGATTTCACCTAAATATGGGTGATGTCACGCCTATCGTCCACTTTCGGCATCAGCTCTTATCGAGCCTCCTTGTGCCATCCTGGATGTAAAATTAACAGTCTATGACGCATTTAGTTAATGAATTATCACACTTGTAGTGAGTTTTAACAAAATTGTTATAGGGGGAGTGGGCGGGGTTATCTTCTGTTGTCACTTATTTTTACAATGTCGGTCATGGTGCTTAAGTTATTTTTCCTGAGCGAATACTCAAGTTTCATTAAGATATCTCACGTTACAGCTTGCACGGACGGATGGACACACAGAAAGTGACCCGGATTTCGACACGTCTCGTCATCCTGAACATTTATGTATATAACCCAATATCTATCTCGTTTAGTTTTAGGTGATACATACAACCGTTAGGCGAACAAAACTATTATACCCTCTAGCAACATGTTGCAAGGGTATAAAAATAATACTCTCTAGTGTGCATGTGTGTGTTATAATGGATTTGAATTAAATTCTAGATTGCATTTCCACCATTTGTTTGTGCTAAATATTGGAAGGGAGAGTATGATCGGAATTTCGTTCACTTTGCTGGTGCCTTAGTAAAGCTTTAATTTATGGGAATTCAAAATCTTGCACCATTTATGATATCTTATATTTCTGTTTTCAAAAACATTTTTTGTTCAAATTTATGTTTAGTCTTTCAATAAGGTTTATAATAATTTGCTTTTACAAAATTTTTTTTTTTCTTTCATATACGAAAATTTTGCTGTACCCACACGAGTACAATGGTCAAAAGTGTATATTTTAAAACAGTCGCGTTCCACGCACAAAGCAGTACCACATAGCTCGCAAATCCACCTGATTCGTTTATGGCAGACTCTGCATCTAAGAGGCTTGAGGATTCTCTTTGGAAAATGTGCTCCTCCAGCTGTAGAAACACTTGGAGCTAACGCGCGCTTAGAATATCTTTTCAATGTGTAGTGTCATAGGTAGTATCGGGTAATGTCACGTTGAAACTCAAGCAAATCTTTGGTACTATTATTAAGTCTTTGTACAGCTTCCAAGCGTTTACCATTGTGGAGCACATCATCGAAGTAAACAGCGGCCACCACCATTTTTTGCCTCGAATCCTAATTTTGTATACATTTACGGCCTGATCATGTAGATCAACACCGCCCAAACTGTGGTTGTAATTTGAAAGTAAATTTGGCTGAGGTATACTTATCTTTTTTTGTTCCAGTTTTGACCAACGCTTTACGTATTTCAACGGTTCAACCGTATCAAAATTAGTTCCCATAGCTACGACATTATTGTCATTCCACTTGACAAACAATATTTTATTATTGTGGTCGTATTTGATCTCGAAATATCCTCTTGCTTTGTTTTGGAAACATTTTTTTGGATTCAAAAGACATTTTTTAGTTATATTTTCGCTTGTTGTTCCTACGACTTTGAAGTTTTTCTCACGCAACATAAGTAGAAGTTCATGACTTGTGAAAAAATTGTCAAAATAGATAATATGATCGCTTATTTATGGTTTTTATTAGATCGAACACAACTCGAGATCCAAGGGGAAGATGTCTTGTATCACTATCAACATTTTTAGCACCACAGTAAGTATCAAATTGGTACAAGCACCCACAGTTACTTGTGAGCATCCAGTTTTTAAATTCGAATCTTACGGGCTTTCCTTTGATGAATTGTTTCGCTGAATGATGGCCAAAATATTTTACCATTGCCTCGTCAATTGAAGGCTTTTCGTGCATAAAACCCCACCTTTGAAACTTTTCGCATAATAGACTCGACAGTGGGCGAGTTTTTGCCATTTTATCAGACTTGTCAATTTCATTATTGTTTGTAAAATGAATGTGGCGTTTTATTTCCAAAAATCTGTTTTTAGAAATGTTATTGCTTACAAGAGGTGATAACGTGTCTTCATCCAATTGCCAGTATATAGATTCTCTTGGCATTGAATGGTGACCAGAGTAAAATAAAATGCCTAAAAAGACTTTTAGATCATCTTCGTCGAATATAAATTCATGCGAACTTTTTTGAGAAGCATACAAATGAGTTTGTTCTATGATCAGTTGTACAACATCTTTATCAAACAGTGTCTCAAATACCTTAACGGGACTTCCACCATCCAAATCCAATTTCATTTTCATCTTATTTTCTATATTTTTTCGTTGTTCCAAATATGGTTTACAGATCGTATTTCAGCACCCATTCTTTGTAGCTGGGCAAGCGGTATTTAATCTTCGCTGTCAAAGTTTATGCTGTTATTGAATACTTCCACGCGTCCAGCAACGTCGCCAGGCAAGTTTATTTCATTTATGTTATCTTCATCACCTTCCTCTTCGTCAGCATTGACATCGACATCAGGAGGAATCATCACGATATCGACGTCATCTGCCTCATCATCGTCCGCGATGTCAGCTAAAGCCTGTGAAAGTTGTTTATATCTCTTTCCATAAAAACACGAAGTGGAAATAGCCATCCTAACCAAAAGATACAATTTTTTATTTCACCCACACATTTTGCCATTGTACCTAAGCTGGTACACAACTTTTAAAAGGCACATACCACAAATAAGAATAGGTTTTTCAAATGGGTTTTTTTTTGGAAAATTGATCTCTTTAGTCTTATCTCACACAACACAAAATTTTAAAACTAACAACTGAGAGAGAATAGCTCATCAACAGCAAAATAATGACTAAAGACACAAAATCACACAATATGAAAAAACCGCACAGAAGTTGACGCCACAAAAAGTGCCGTTATGAATTCGCGTGAAGCGAATGTATTTTTTTTTTTGTTGTTTCTAGGAATAAAACTACGCATATGATCAAAAATTTGTGTGCAAATACTTAGCATTGAGTTACGCCACAGGCCTAAACTTGACTGATTTTCTGTACACAAGCGAGTACAATGGTTGTAAATGGGTTAAAATGTTCTTGTAGTAGGATTCACGACGCCATTTTCAGTTCACTGTCGTGCTGCTGCAGTCTGCCGCGCTCATTGTGTTCAGCGCAAACAACAAGAATAATGTGTCAATCGAAGCGTTCGCGAAAATTATACCGTGCTTTGATGGGGAATCTATTCCAATTCGCCAGTGGATTGCTAATTTCGATGAAAATGCTGAGGCTTATGACTTGACACCCAAGCAAAAGTATGTCAACGCACGCAACAAAATGAAAGGCACAGCAGCATTGTTTTTAGAAACTGTCACAGTATGAGTCGTTGTGTATTACATTACTGGAGGAGTTCGATAAAACACCACGCAGCGCAGAGGTACATAAACAGCTAAGGCAACGACGAAAACTTGCATCAGAGAAATTCCATGAGTACGTTCTCTGCGCAAAATAGCAGCGGTAGGTAATGTAGAAGAGGAATCATTGATTTCGTACATAGCTGATGGAGTCGAAGTGAGAAATGATCAAAAATATCCCTTATATAGCGCACGAACCTATAAAGAATTAATCAAAGCATACGAATTGATCGAGCCGTTGGTTAAGCCTAACGAAACAAGTAAACGTCGATATGCAGCAGGTGGTCGTGAGCAAATTGAAACAGATAAGAGTGGCAGTAACGTAGAGCGTAAGAATCAGCATTGTTTTAATTGTGGTTCAACACAACACAAAAAGGTCGATTGCAAACAAGACACAAAGGTTTTTAAATGTAATGGCACTGGTCATATGGCTAAGCAGTTTACCGAGTATAGGCGTAATATCAACATTGTATTTAACAAAGAGCGAATGAAGCAGTTGACAATTAATAACGAAAACTTGTGCATTTTGGTAGACACTGGAGCAGACGTGTCGTTAATACGTATGGGTGTGTATGAGCAAATATTTAGCACATGCAAGTTGCAGAAAAGTTTCGCTACACTATATGGTTTAGGCAACGTCATCGCATATGTGGTGGGTGAATTTGTAGCGCAAGTCATCATCGACGGGTTATGTACGCAGCACACCTTTTTAGTAATCACAGATAGTAAAATCAATGTAGACGTAATCATTGGGTACAATTTCTTAAAAAAATTTGTTTGAACAATGGACGTCGATGGTTATAGTGGTTTATTTTATGAGTAGCAACAATGAAGGAGATGTTAAACCAAAATTCAAGAAAATTGTCGAAGAATTAAAAAATGAAATGAAAAAATGAAAACTATAAGCCGAGTTTTATTCAGTTGAACTGTACAATTAAGTTGAATATTGTTCCAAAAAATAATGATATCGTCTTCCGTGAGTCTCCTACTCGTTTGTCAATAGCGGAGAGAAAATTTGTAAAGGAACAAGTAGATGAATGGTTGCAAAAGGCATTATACTTGAGTCGTGCTCAGAGGTCGCAGCAAGGTGGTATTGGCAAAGAAAAAAGATGGACGCCACAGATTATGCGTAGACTTTCGTAAATTAAATACAATGGTGTTAAAAGATAGGTTTGCCAATTGTTCAGGAAGTACTTGAAAAAATGCAAGCCGTCCACGTCGAAGTTGAAGAACGTTGTCTATGAATTTAACAGAGCTCCATTTGGATTTTGCAACTCTCCCGCCGTTTTTGTGCGCTACATTAACTATATTTTCCAAAAATTAAAAAAACGATGGTATAATGGAGATGTACATATGTATGTAGATGACATCGTAATTTTTGGGCGTACAGAAGAACAATGTTTAAGCAATATGCAACGGTTATTACAATAAGCGCAGCAGTAGGGGCAAAGTGCCAATTTCTAAAAAATTGAATTGTTTTTCTTGGAGACGAGGTTGAAGACTGGCGCGTCTGGTCTAGCCAAGGTAAAATTAGAGCAGTCAAAAACTTTCCGATACCAAAAAACATACGAGACGTACAGGCGTTCCTGGGTTTAGCCGGATACTTTCGAAAATTTATCCGAGACTACGCTAAACATGCCAGACCATTGACAGAACCGCTTAAAAGAGATACAGTATTTCAGATTGGAGAGACAAAGGCTAGAGAGAGTTTTACAAATACACAAGCAGAATGCTAATACGCAGTTACATGTCGATGCCTCGACGGCAAAAGTATTACATTCCACATCTCGAAAAAAAAGTTCAGCAGACTATCAAAAACTGTATAGAATTAATAATGCATGACAAGAAGCTAGGTAAAAAAGAGGATTTTCTACATTGCATCGATAAAGGTGATAGTCCCCTTTCTACGCTTCATATTGACCATTTGGGTACATTGGATGCGACTTCAAAGAGTTACAAATATATTTTTGCTATTGTAGATGGTTTTTTCCAAATATACTTGGATATATCCTACTAAAACTACAGAAACACAAGAAGTTGTAAGACACCTTGAGTCATGGGTGACAATTTTTGGCAGTCCGCAGCGTATAATAAGCGATAAGGGTACAGCTTATACTTCCAAAATGTTTAAAGAATTTTGTGAAAAACATAAAATCGAGCACGTCGAAATAACAGCGTGCGTACCAAGGGGTAACGGCCAGATTGAGAGGGTCAACCGCGTTATTTTTTCGGTATTAGCGAAGATGTCAGCAGCAGAACCGGACAAGTGATTTAAGTACACGTCACAAGTACAGCGCGCCATTAATTCTCACCTTCCTGACTCGACAAAATTTACTCCATTCGAAATTGTGTTCGGCGCAACGAAACAGATAGCAAGTTACTAAAGGTACTCCAAGAAGAGGTACTATAAGGTATGCAAGATGAAGGCAACAAGATTCGACAAGAGGCCGGAAAGCAAATTTTTAAAGCCCAAACGCATACAAATCATATTATGATACGAAAAGAAAAGGCGAACATGGGTATCAGGTAGCTGATTTAATAGCCATTAAGGTCACTCAGTTTATAACAGGCCAAAAACTGGCCAGTAGGTATATTGGTCTATACGAGGTGGTAAAGATCAAAGGGCATGGCAGATATTGTGTTGAAAAAGTTACTGATTTCCAAGGGCCACACCAAATGTCAACTTGTGCAGATCATATGAAACTGTGGAGTTACGTCGAAAATGGAGAAGATGACTTTCATGAGGAGTCATCTGAGACAGATGACGCTCAGGATGACCGAATGTAAGCTGGCAATGCTAGCCAAAAGAAAACAGCCTAGCAGGAAGAGGTGAGGAAGAGAGGACGCGAAGAGTCAGCAGCAGCGAAAGACGTATTTAGTTTTGTGAGAGCTGAACTAGAACTTTTGTATAATTAATCTCGTTTTTGTAATTAATCCCATTTTGTGTTAATAAACTTTGGTCCTCTTGGACCTTACATATATACATATATTTATGCGTATATATATTCACAGTATTTGACATACAATTTGAGAAACAAATAAACACGGATTTCAATGATTAACTCAACGCAATCCCTCAGCACTCATATTCAGCAATATAGTAATGTGTCACTGTCAAAGCAACACCCCGCTGACATAGTGTCGTACGTTTGAGTATCATGTCACCTATAACAGCAATGCGTCTGTCAACGCACACATACATACGGGTGTCAGTTCTTAGTACTCCTGTGACGCATGTAGACTATTAAAAATGTATGGTATGCACCATTTAAAATTTATTACAACACATTTTCGTATGAGATACAACTTTTGTATATCACTTCTACCAACAATATTTGCATTGAATATATATTGAGTATAAATTCGAAATATATTTTTTCATAAACTGACAATATGGCCATTGTATGTAATACATTTCCAATGCGCACACCTTGGTGTAAAATATATACAATCTCTTCTCTTTTGTGGCATCCTGCAAATAATGAATAAGCTTAGTGGGAGGTTTAATACCTCGAGCACAAAGAGCGATGACATCATTGGAAATTTTAAATTAAAAATTTCTTGTGCACGTGTTTATCTCATAAGTATTTGAATTTGTACGTGTTTAAGTATATTGAATATATTGTTAAGGAGTACTTTCTTATACATAACTCTATTTAATTTTAGAGTAAAGCAGATTTTTGTCGTGAAATTTGATTTTATTATTTAACTTAGGAGCTGTCGTAGGCGATACATTGATTAAATTCCTTCCAGCGAAATATGAATATATACTACTTGCAGTTTATAAGAGTCAATTTACCAATTACATCTACCCAAGTACATTGTTATTATGTATGACAGTTGATCTCACTATTACCGTATTGATTTATACATTAGATGCTCAAACTTTGTATTGTATGTAGATTAGAATTATTTTAAATATTATCAAACTGTACATATAGTATATATGTATATATCAAGATGATTCGTAGGTATTTTCTTATTTCAGCACGGAACAACACGGAGTTTTTACGAAGTAAACCTACTGGGTCGTAGGATTTATGCAAATTCGATGAATCTCACTTGAACATTCGTGCTTTGTGTAAGCCATCAACTCCTGAAATATCATCATATCCTCATAGACGGTTAATATCAATCCCAATAGAGAAGAAAGTGACAAGATGATTCTAACTCGCCTTCCACCATACAGCTTTGGCAGGTAAATTATTATTTATCCGCACCGCGTGTATGACTCCAATCGGAGGAAATTACCGACGATCCTGCTATGACCATGTATCCATACAAGTCTACTTCGGAAGAAACTTAATGCTATTGTTAATAATGTCGTTCACACTTTGACTAGTTTTGAGCACACAGTCAGAGAACTCAAAGCCGCTCTACTACTCTACTTCTCTAAACGAAGTTGCACTTCGAAGCAGTGCATTTATTGCAAATAATTTTGAAGCACGAAAGTAGAGTTGAGGGAGAGCTTCCAACAGAAGTCTCTACCTCCGACCCTTCATTTTAATTACGACTCATTCATGGAGTTGTGGAGAATTTCAGTTTGTGCCTACCCGGGCCTCTCATATATCCAGCTTTCCTAAGTCTAATAACATCCTTCGCTGCAAGGCACTTACTAGCTATATTTACAGGTCCACCGTTTGAAGAATAGAGGCTGCCAACGAGAGAAGAGTTGCATAATATTTAAGTATAAGGGCTCCCTCAAGCCCAGACTCTATTAAGTGAAAGGCAGTGTCGAACGACTTGACTTTGTTCTACGGACTCTTAGCGTTAAACAGTCCGTTTCTTCGAAAGGGACCCCAAATTTACTGGTCTATGAGTCTCTCTCGCATTTTCAGTTACAAGGAGAAATTGATGGTCCTGAAGTCCTTAGCCTATGAGAGCTTTTACCAGCCATCGGTTTGACACAGTTCACGTAGATGGACACCAACCAGCTGGACGATCAATAATGAAAATATTTTTTCCATAATCCTTTGAATACTTTCAAATTAAGCATTACAACAAAGTATTTGAAAGACAACGAAAGATTTCAGAGGCGAGTATTCATCAACCGTCTTCAATTCAATCAGTCTATGCGAATATTTCATTAATTCTCACTCTTTCTTTAATATTTTTAGAACCTGGATCAGTAAGCTTGTTAACACAAAATTATTCTGCAATGGCTTCTAAAATCTGGCAAATAACATCTCCTAAGAGCAAAAGCAAATACTTGTTGACAGTTGGCTGACTGGTTAGTCTTATAATGGTTGTAAATAGGTTACATTGACTTCTGAGTGCTATGTCTTATGTGAATATGTCGAATGCGAAATACTAGTAGTGTTTTCCGGTTCTTCTTCACAAAGCCTCAACGCAATCGGTAAGCAGATCCCATTTCGCGCTTGAATGAGTCAATGCTTTCTTTCCAGAACTACTTACAGGTCACTCGAAGTGTAACCAACTTCAGACCGTTCGCGCAGCTGTCGCACTGGAATCAGCTTTTTATAAATTTGCTGAATGACAGTTCGGAGTATTATTCACAAGTGTACAAAAGCGTTTTGCCAAAAGTGAACGCAAAAATGGGATCAGCGATGGAATTCAAACGTAATAGTGTGATTGCTTTATATTTAGCTGGAAAATTACATCCAGCAATTGTTCGTGATCTCAAACACCTTAATTTGAATAAAGTTTTTGTTTATCGCACCTTCACTCGTTACAATGATACTGGTAGCATCGAAAAATGCCATGGAGGTAGTCATCAAAAGACCGCAACGTCACGTGATATGGTTCGAAAAGTGAAGAAGCGACTTGAGCGAAATCCACGACGAAGTGCCAATCAAATGGCTAAAGAACTGAAAATATCCGACAGCAGCATCCCACGCATATTGAAAAATGAGCTCAAGGTCAAGCCTTGCAAGTTCCAAAGGGCCCATGATCTCACACCGAAGCAGCAACAAGTAAGACTTGAGAGAGCGAAGCAGTTTCTTCGCTTGGCGGAAAGCGGTCAAATTCCGAACATTGTGTTTTCTGACGAAAAAATGTTTCCAATTGAGCAATTCGTAAACTCTCAAAACTATAGGGTTTACGTGACCGACCGTTCATACGAGAATCTAAGTCATCGGTTGGCCACCAGGAGGCAGCACCCGCCACAAATAATGGTTTGTTTTCATCGAGCCTGGCGTCAAAGTATATGCGACATATTATCGGGAAAGTGTTCTGGAGGCTGCTTTAAAGCAGTGGGCAAACAAACATTTCGGTCGCAAATCATGGACGTTTCAACAAGACTCAGCACCATCTCATAAAGCGCGACTGAACCAAGAATGGCTGAAAAACAGCTATCCGAACTTCATTACGACCATACAATGGCTCTCGAATTCACCAGATTCGAATCCAATGGATTATTCTCTCTGGGCCATTTTGGAGAGCAAGGTCCGAAGTAAAAAATACACCAGTCTCGAGATGCTGAAGAAAGCCATTGTCCGTGAGTGGGCCAAAATACCGGCAAGTCACATTCGGGCAGCTTGCGATTCGTTTTACACATCGAGTGCCGGACCCTGTATGCAAAATTTCATAAAATAATTTCAATACTTCGTATCTATGTGTGTATTTTATTTCCTTTTCGTGATGTTCGAGACTTGAACATAGACGAGCTTAGTTAAAGTCAAACGGGAGTAAAGAAAATTAATGTCGTAGGAATTTTTTCTTTTACTTTGGCATGTAGCACAACACACAACATAGCAACCGGGAAGGCACGTGGAACTTTTATGACAGTAAATAAGCTCAATAGGCTCGAATTACTTACATATATTTATTTGCACATGTACATATATAAAAAAATAAAGCTTTCCGTGAGCGATATAATTCGCCTTTTGAAATTAGGCTCCCCAAAATTTAAAATTCAGCCCACGATTTTTACGCGACCTTAAAATTTGCGTACTGAAAGCGATGTGTTCGCATAGCGGTGAAGAGAAGAGCCTTGCAACATTCCAATTTATAGCATATGTATAGTATATACATATAATATAAATAAGTATGTACAATAGTATGTAGGCAAGTTCATCGTATTGGAATGTCGCGTGTATCTTTAGGTTGCTCGGGGCAACAAATTTAATTTTCTATTACGCTTTTTGCGCCTAAGCGACACATAAGCGGCAGAAAGAGTTGTCAAATAATTTAAATTACTGCCCATGCTCCTCCAAAAAGGGATTGTCTGTCTTGATTAACACGTGGCGTGGCAAGCATATGCGCTACAATCGAAATAATTTGCTTTGACACGGAAGTAAAAGTACCCCCACATAAACAAACTTTGCGGGCTGTCAGCGTTTGTTGCATAAACATCCTTGCATTCGTGCCACATGTTGTGTTTGTAATACCATTTACATGTGCTAATAAAGGCCGATATACATACATCTGTATTAAATGAACATATCTATGAGTATAAGTGGCGTTCCGGGCAGAGTATTTTGCGAAATACAGTTGAGCTAGTATTATGGCATACCATACAACACTCAGTAGCTTATTTCAGATCCCAAAGGTTTAGTTATATCAACATTATATGCAAAGGATGAGCTAGGTCAGATATTTTGGATATTATCGAAAATACCTAAAATTAAAATTGTTTTATGAAATATTTTGAGGGTTCTTCGAAAAAAAAAAACTAAACAATAAAGTGAGTGTAATAGTTAAATAAGTTTTACCGGTTTCCTTTTTTGTCTTCAAAATATAATCTATCTCAACCAATGTCATTTTATCGAAGTGCAAAATCTTTTGTGAATTTTGACCACATTTTTTTTTGTAATTAAGATTTTCGTTAAGAGATTCATTGAGACATGCATATTCTTTTAGAATTATTTATAAAAAAAAAAACAAGAAAAACAAAATTCACCCAACTTAAAATACCACATCTCTTAGTGTCTGTGGGTTTCTCTTTTGGAGAACAGGCCATTTAATGATGGTGTGACTCTCTCATCGAAATGTTTCAAGCTGTCTGCTATACCAGTGTGACACTTTAAAAAAAAATTTTTTAATTTGTTTTCTCGATAGTTTATATTTCCAAAATAACGAGCGACCGCTCGGAGGTGCACATATATACATATGTACATACATATAAGTGAAACTTCAAACGTGTTTTTCTCGAAACGACATTTTTCAAAATTGCCGACATCATAACTCAACGAGAAATTAACCGGTCGACTTCAAATTCAAACTGAGTATTGTTGAATACATTTACTATACAATGACCTACAGTATTTTTGATTGGTTGTAAATTGTCAATTTGGCATTAAAAGAACCATTTTTTACGTAGAAAAACGAAGTTTTTTTTCAAAATTACGCCATTTTGTTAATTTTTGATATTTTTCAAAGATCTTAGGTTATTTTATAGGAAATATCTTTAAGTTTAATAAACTTTTTGATTTTTTTTGTTTCAGCTACTCATTCAGCCGGAATCATGTCAGCAGCTGGGGCATGTTTTTTTTGGCACCTCCGAAGACAGAAAAACAGAAAATCTTAAAATATAGCTGAAAATATACCTTATTTCGAATTATTCAATTGCGTACTTTCTCTTAAAAAAATTCACGAAAATTGCCTAATTTTTCATGCGTCACACTGATATAGCCCCTTAAGTAAGAGTACTTGCATAGTTCTAATTGGTACAGACTGGCAATTTTGGGTAATAACTTAATTAATTATTCTGTGTATTAGTTAAGTACAGAAGCATAAACAAATATTTAATGTTATAAAAAGAGAGACATTATATGAATTATTGAGCCATCAATAAGTAAACTCTTTTTGGGTACAAGATACTAATGTATGCGATTTGCTATAATACGAGTATAGAGAATATTAAGATGTCTATATATTTGAGTCTCCCACATAAGCTCTCACTAAACTTACTTATATTACCCCTAAGTTGCTTATGTTAAATGTAATAGATAAATCTCATAAGTACAGCTACATCACTTATATGCTGGCTGGAGAGTCCTTGGCTCTGCATAACATTCAAATAACATTTATTTTATTTTCTCTTTGCCCTCAGCTTAAGTTATGACATTTATTCATAAAGTTTGTTGCGTCAATGTTGCCACGACAATTTGTTTGATGATAAATATTTGATTCTTTCTAAGCTGATTCGGACGCATATGGCTTTTAGACGACACTCAAAGCACATGTGCCGACAAGTAAAACTAAGAGCAATAAAAATGAAATGATAACACGCTTGCATCAAAGAAAGTCCAATAGCAGCTTTTCTGGCTGGAAGGACATTAATACTTATGTCAACATAAAATAGCATGAGTCTTCCACACATGAATACAGGCAAAGAAATTGTGTGCGAGTTTTTGAGCTACTAAAACTTCGACAAACAAAATAATGATTATTATGCAGGGATACTAGGGAAAGAAGAGGTTTAAGGGGTTTCCGCGAAATCCTTACGTTCGCATTTCATTATGATTATGTTCTCATATTGACTTTAACATGACAATGTAAAGAAATAAGTGTGGTCTAAAAGAAGCAAAAACGAACATTCTTTAGAAAAGCAAATCTGCTTCCGAGATCATATTGCTCCAACGCTACATATTTTCACCAATTACAATGAATACTTAGAAATCGAAAGCAACGTGTACATTCAACTGCAAAAGTTTAATTTAAAAAAGTGTCTAAATAAAAATACTGAAAATGGAAATTAAAGTAGATGGTAATAGTATTATTTTTAAGTAATAAAAATTTTTTAAATTGTGCTGTTGTTTTTAGAATAACAAATTTTAATGAAGTGTCTTTTTGATTCAGTTTTGTTGTTCTTTGTTAAATGTATTTGGAGATTTAGTAACTTTGTCAACCGAATGCAGTGACCGGATTAGTGTGTAAATGTTAATACAAAAAATATTGAACTAACAAAAGTGTATTTTGTACATCAAATGTGCGTGTTATAGCATTGGTTTTTGCAATAAACAGCTAAAAGCCTGAGCCTCACTCTCTCTCTGAGATTTTTATTTTTTAAATTTCAGGAACGTCTAATCAATGCATATTTTCTCGCTCCTATATTTTTGAAATTTGGTGCTCCAAAAATGGATCAAATACGACGAAAGGTATACGAGGTTTTGATCGAACAACCGTTTGATGATATACTGAAATGTGTAACAACACAGCAGTTAAGTTACACACATTGTTATACTGGCGTGTGTGTGTGCAAAGCCAATCTCTGCTTGGTGATCTTAAATAACTGTGGTTATGCACACATTTTATGGTGAATGTTGTAACAGTGCAAAGAGAAGTACCCTTGGTTCTCATTGAGAGTGCATTGGAGAACTATCAGAGGAAGCTGCGGAAGCGCCGCCTTTTTCGAATTGCAACATTTTTTTGACTTACATATGAAAAGCGCATTCTGCCATTGTTGGAAGACTATAATAAGCAAAATTAATAAAATTTTTATTTGAACCTGTAAAAAATAAATTGTTTAATTTTATAAAATTAAATCCATTTTTTCTTTCTATTCAGGAATTGGAACAAAATTTATCACATGCTCAGGTATTTTAACGTTAGAATTATATATGTAGAATATGAAAAGTGGGCTTGATTTTTTATTATAAGGATATGAAATTCTTGAAATGGCAAGAGGTGCTTAATTATACATAACAGCCATTTGTTGGTACACTAATGCATAGTTTAATATACAAATTCTGTCCTTTGTGCATTATTTTGTACGTATTAATGTTTCCTTTGACTATTTAGAGCAGTGTTTCCCAAAGTGGGCGATAAAGCCCCCTTGTGGGCGCTGCAAGTATCATGGGGGCGGTAAGAGACCCAGAAAGAAAATGGGGGCATTGTGTAGAGGCCCGGAGGGTTATTCGCCCCGGGCGCAGCGTCTTGGGGGCGGCAAAAATGGTATTTAAAACTCCAATTCGGGCAAAAAATGCTGCAAATTGTGTCAAAAACGTACAAGATATAGGGCGAAAATTGGTTTTTTCTATGGCTTTTAATAAGATGTCTTTTAAATTTACTGCCAATTTCCTTAAAACCCGTTTTGTGAGAATCTTGGAACTTCAGAATTTGCGTGGCTTCTAGTTCCTAAATTTTATATACTTAATATTGAAGATATTTTGTAAAAATTCACTTTTGTTCGAACCACCTCATGAAACTTGTAGGTAGGTAGATAAAGGGGGGCGGCAAAACATCCTTGGCCCCGGGCGCCCGAAGTTGTAGCTACGCCACTGCTTGCGAAATGACGTCGGGTAGGTAGCTGATGTAACGCACGTTTTGAGCTTTTGAATTCCTTAAATCTTTTATGTGAAAAATAAAAAAAGGATCTTTATCCTTTCTTACAAATGTATTTCTGGGAAAAATAAGATAACACGAAAAGGAGAAATATCCTTTTTTTACAAATGTATTTCTAGGAAAAATAAGAATTCATATTTTTGGACTACTATATAATAATTGTGCTTAAGCATTCCTATCTAAACAATGTAATATTTATTTTATATTCATTTGTGGTTTTGCGCGCAATAATGAGCATTACTTACGCCTCCTTTACACTATTCGCGAAGTTAAACGTATTTCTCAAAGCAAAACAATGTCAGAACTAAAAAAGAAGAGACGGCAATACTGTGTGGAATACATTAAATTCGGATTCATCGAAAATCCCACAAACCCATCCTCGCCTTTGTGTCTTCTATGTACAAAAACATTTTCGAATGAAGCAATGAAGCCTTCAAGACTGTAAGATCATTTGAATAAAATACATCCAGATAAGAGAGACAAGAATGTAGCATATTTTCAAGACCTAGAGAAGAAGCATAATACTTAGCCAAGTGTAGCAAAACTATTTTCGGCGGCTGCTAAGCAAAATGACGACGGACTTCGAGCTTCGTACAATATCTCTTTGTTAATTGCTCAAAAAGGCAAACCACATAACATCGAAGAAGAGTTAATATTGCCAGCAATAAATGAAGTAATAACTACCGTGCTTCATAAACCGGCCGCAGATATTATCCGAAAAATTCCTTTGAGTAATAATTCTGTGCCAAGACGAATTGATGAAATGGCTGAAAACATTGAAGAATCATTGTACGATCACGTGAGGTCAAGTCAATTTTCAATTCAGCTGGATGAGTCCACTTTACCAACTAATGAAGCATTGTTGTTGTCTTACGTGAGTTTTATTAAAGATTTGAAAATATGTGAAGAACTATTATTTGATAGAAATTTAGAGACCGATACAAAAGGCGAAACCATATTCAATATATTGGAAAAGTTTTGCGATGAGAAAGAAATTCCTTTGAAAAATATTATTTCAGTTGCTACGGATGGCGCTCCGGCTATGACAGAGTGCCATAAAGGGTTCATAGCGTACTTAAAAAATAAAATTCCAGATGTCCTTGGTGTACATTGCGTTATTCATAGACAACATTTAGTTGCTAGAAACTTAAGTGAAAAACTATTTCAATCACTGCAATATGTCTTCAAAGCAGTCAATAAAATCCCCAACAGCTCTTTGAATGATAGATTATTTCATCAGCTTTGTGTTACTAATGACGAGGATTTCAATCGTTTGTTGTTTCATACTGAAGTTCGTTGGCTATCAAGAGGCAATTGTCTGACTCGATTCTACAACCTGTTTGACTCTGCTATAGAGTTCTTGGAAACTAAAGATACAGAATTTCAAGACAAGCTCATAACGTCAAAAAATGATATAGCTTACATGACAGACCTGTATAAATTGTTCAACGGCATGAATCTCCAACTGCAGGGCGATAAACTAAATTGAATTAAAACAAAAAACGGCGTTGCTGCTTTCGCAGCCAAACTGCTTCTACACAAAAAGAATCTGGGCAGACGTGAGTTTCACAATTTTCCGAATTTATCAGTGTCATGCAGTAACGACGTTGCCTCCTGCCAACATTTGGAAACCTCCACATTGACTTCACCGAACGATACCAGGACATTTTGAATTTGGAAATACCAGACGGGGTGTTGGATCCGTTTTCAAATGTCAACACAGCAATGTCACCTCAGCTGGAAGGAGAACTTATAGAATTGACAACAAACGAGGAAATGAAAATCAAGTTCAAAAATGGTTACCAAGAATTTTAGCTACAAAAACCGATCTCGCAATTGTACCCTGGATTGTGGTCAATCGTTCACCGATTCTTGACAGCATTCCCATCGTCATATTTGTGTGAACGTGTTACCGAACGTGGCGACTTGCGACTGTTCTTGAGTAAATTGGAACCTGATATTAACAAACTTATTAAACAGCATCAGATTCATCCTCACATTAGTTTTTATATATGGATCGATTATTTTAGTTTTATTTTTAATCAAATATTCTCCGTTTTAATACTATAAAGTTGTGTTTCAATAATCATTCTTATTGGCAGGTGGAGCCCGTAAGAGTTAACTTGAAACCTAAGCGCCGTTGTATGTTACCTACTGCGCTTAGGTTTCAAGTTGCTGGTTATAGTAAAAGTTTCGTTTAGAATTCTCCGTTAATATACTTATATAGGTCACAATAATTAATTTGAAGTTATAGTGGTTTTTAAATAGGTGAAAAAATGGGGGCGCTAAAAAATATTTATTCTCAAAGTTAGCGGTAGACAAAATAAGTCACAGAGGTCACAGCAGTGAGGGTCACTTGAAGTGTTATAGCGTTTAAAAGGTAGGCGTGACCGTAAACTGTTTAATGGAAGAATTTTACAGATCACTATAGCTTAAAACAACTAAACTTGCCAAGTAAACGGTGTTGATTACACGGTCCTATTTAAGGTATCAAAAGTGCATTTGCTTTCTAAATAATAATAGAATTCTAAAATTGTTTAAAAGGCGGTGAGAGAGAGAGAGAAATGACCTTGCAAAAGATTTGAGTAACTAAAGTATTGTATAAAGCTAATAATAAGACGTTTGTCATGAAAAATGTCTTGAAAATACTGGCAAACCTATTTAACGATTACAAGGGTGATTCTAATTTCCAATAAACTTCCATTACTTAAAAAATTTGATTTTTACCCCTTGAACAAAATATATTAAGATGCCACCCAAAAGAAAACGTCGGCGACCCTGCTTATTTGGAATACTTTATACCTTGGCTAGGAATCTTCACGAAATTTGACGTAGAGTTTTATTAAAGACATTACTGTAGTCTCGAAAGAAATTGTTCAGATTGGTTGACTATAGTATATAGCTATCAAATTAACTAACGATCAAACTCAAGTCCTTCCACGGAAAAATCTTTCATATGTCAAGGTGTCTTTATGAAATTTGGCATATATCATCAGAATGAAGATTATATGCCATAAAAATACCGTTGCATGAAGGGTATTATAGCTTTGGAAGTTAACATTTTTTGTTGTTTTAGTTTTATAAAATTTCCAAAGCAAGGCTAATCCAACAGAATATCATAAATCAAAACATTATTAATGAGTGAGCGGATAAGTTGTTTCAAAACGGCACAGTCAGGTGTTAATAATTCCTATCTATCCTATAAAAGCTGTGAAATAAGTTCGAAAGAAACCATACACGATGGCTGTTTAGCTTTCCCACTATATTCAGGTGGGTAAGCAGGACTACAAGCAAAGGCTAGAATTATTGCAGTCTACAGCATTATGAATATGCATTCATATTAATTCATATTACGAGTACTTCTGCCGCTAGTTCGCTCTGTTTGCTGTTGCACGCCACTGACCCATTACGTTTTTTGGTAGAAATTGTTTCCAGAAAATATTTACAATGAACACAAATTTCATATATAGCCTCGATTTTAATAGTTCTATTTTTATATACTTGCAAACTATTTGTAGCGTTCGTTTTTTCTTTCTGCAAACCATTTAACAGAAAAATAATATTGGCATTGCTTGCTCTAGAAGCAATAACTTTAGTCACCAGCTGTGTCAATCACTGTTTGCTGTTGCACGCCACTGACCCATTACGTTTTTTGGTAGAAATTGTTTCCAGAAAATATTTACAATGATGGTATACATATGTACGTATGTATATAGTGTATGAAATTGCGCACATGGCGTATACGTAACATTAACGCAAAGCTAGTTTAAACTTTTTCTCGATAAATACACAATGTTTATATACTTGCAACATGAAAGAATTTTAAATCAAGATGATCCACCGTTTAATGATCCAAAAATTCCATCACACATTCAAGGAACGGAACGACATTTCAATTGCTAGCTAGCGTTTCCAAACGGGTTATACCGTAGTAGCACCATTAAAGCCGTGCGAAATTGTCCAGACTTGAAAGTAAAAAAGACTTCAAACAATAATTGTTTTTAATTTCTTTTCTATAACTCAAGTAAATTAATTTTTTCATTTACATATGTTCCGACTAAATTATTTCTTAAGAGAAAAAATAGATATTATTATTTATGAAAAAACATATCTATTTTTTCATGTAAATCACCAAAAATAGTGATTTTTTTAAATGATTATATGGGGAACCCCCCAGGGGAGTTCCAGGGGGTGTGCCACTGGCATGGGTGGATCGGCCGTCCAAAGTTAGTGGGGGTCGGTCATACATTTGGACTCGATTGGAGCAAAATAAGGTTCGACCCAAATTGGGAGACATCAAAATTCGTTTTAGAGGTATGGTTCCTTCGGCAAAGTATTTATTTTTATCCCTAATCATACAATGGCCGATTTTAAAATCGAAATGTTTATGTATGTATGTATATATTGCGTAGTCGAATAAGTGCTTTCGTATTTCTAATCATACTTCAACTTATTTTCTTTTATATTTATAATAACAAATAAATTTCTTTATAATGAAGCTTAAAATCTCACCTTTCCAACACTATATGGTATGACATAATGTGATTGGTAGCACTGGAGATATACGAATGCCACGACATCTATTGACAAAGACGAAAATACTTTTTCGACTACCCAATGTATAAATTATCAGGATGACGAAAAGTTGAAATCCGGGTGACTTTTCACTTAAGTAAAAACTAAATATCTTGATGAAACTTGGTGCGTGCCATCCTTAGGCGATATCGGACTACAACCACGCCTACTTCCCATATAACATATTTTAAAATTTTATTTGATTGTTTAACTCTCCAATACACAAATCAATAAGCAATTAATATAACCGGATACATCTTTGCACGATTATTACCTTTAGAGTGTGCGACCTTATGGCCAAAAATTGTCCATATTCCACAGAAACTGTTCGAGCCTCTAGATACCGAATATTTGGACCCAGTACCTATAGTTGACTTTTCCCCGAATCCTTTCCTGATAGTAGTATGTCTGTATGCCAAAAATGTGTTGAATCAGGCCAAAAGTACCCTGAACTCTTGTATACCTGATATGAAGATTATCGAACTTCCGGTTGATTTTATACTGCATAAATCGGTCAAGACGTAAGATATCTTAGAAGAGCGTGTTTGTCTTATAACGGTGCATATTTGTGCTTAGAATTAATAAAATCGGGTGAAAACTTGCCTTAGATCCATATAACTAACAGGTCTCATGCACTTTAAAATACTTCCCTAGCTTTGAACCTTGCAAGTTGCAAGAGAAGGTTCGGTTATATCCGAACTTAGTGCTTCCTTACTTGCTATTACATATTGTCAATTGATATGGTTAGTTACTGCCACTTTTATATAACACGAGTTTTGCATTCATAAAATTTCCACAAATTCATTTTGATAGCACAAACTAAGTACGAATGGCAATCATGGTGTTAAAGAGATGGCAAGAGAGTTCTCAAAATTACCTCTCATATTGTGAAAAATATGCTGACGAATTCAGTGAGGCTTCTTTAGTTATCCTTACAACTAGTTGTTATAGTAGTACTATCGACTTGCTAGTCAGACTAGAAGATTTCAAGAAGCAAACTCAAGCAAATCAAATATCTAAAATCGCAGAATTTTCTTGGAATTTACATGAGACAGCCAATTGATTGCATACTTGTATGTAAGCCTAAACTCAAACTGACGTTCATAAACAGCAAATAAATTTAATATCTTAAATCTTCTTTTCCAGGCGAATTACAGCCTTCATCGCGGACGGAGAGTATACCCTTCTCTTTCTGAAGTACATAAAGTGCATTCGGCGGTTTTTACGATGAGGGAAATTGTTTAACAAAGGAGTTCCATTAAGTTTTGTGTGCGGAATCAAATTTCTGTTTTCCAACATTCTCAACGATATTTGAATCTTTTCCGACCGGCAAAGCTGTCAACGCTACGCTCATTGAGGGATATTCCGGAAAATCACTTTAAAAACTTACACACGGCCAAGGGAGATTACTTTGAGGGGGACGTCATAGATTTTGAAGAGTTAATTAAGAATTTTAATATTATGAACAAAGTCTTTTACTGATAGAAGTATGCTCCACTGGAACGTAGTGGCTCCCAATACATAAAAAATATGTTTCTTTTGAATATTTTATAGCTTATGGGGAATTAAAATGCTCGCAACTTTAGTTACATATATATACATACAATACATTCAACATATATGTCATATGATGGTATTTGTACCCACGTTCTTCCTATAAGTAACACATGGACATACTAATTTACTTCGCTCGAAAGATGTAAAAATATGGAGACAACAACCTACAAACGTAGCGGTATTTCGTTAATGACAAAGAACCCCCTTCCTTTCTAGTGGATAAAAATGTAGTAGATATACTATATGACTTTCCCGTAGCTAATTTTTTGATGTGTTTGCATAACATTTTCGTGGTTAATTAGATTTCATTAGTTTATTTAGTCTTCTCCAAGCATAAATTATGTCTAGTCAGTTGTCGTTCCTAATTAATGTGGACATTATATAATTAGCATCTACCCTCAGTTCATTAAATATACTTAACCAAAGAGCATTAACATTATACACAAATATTCGCACACAAATCATAATTGGCATACATATTTAGGTAATAATGTAGAAGAATGTTATAAATGCTGATGAAGCTTATGGTCGAGCGCACCTTGCCCTTAGTGCGATCTAATTACATTTGGTATGAGTTAATGGAAAAGCAAAAAAAAAAAAAAATTTCTCTTCACCTTCACCTTGGGTCAAGCATCCAACTTCTTCCGCATTATGAATATTACATTTGTCACAGCAGAACTCCCCGGAAACTGCAAAGCCGATGTGCCTGTCAGACAGTTAAGCGTACGCTCTCTTGCACGAATTTCATCCGAGCGCTGGAGCGATGAACATACCATGAGCTTGGCAAGTCCTGTCCAACAATCAAAAGCTGTCAGATCCTTCTTGCCCAGAGTGAACCGTTAGAGGCGTTTTGAAATACATGCCCTTGCATTATCGCCGCAATTGTAAATGTTTCGACTGAACACTGCCTAAAAGGCTCACCCGCGATACGGATAACTGTTACTTCAGTTTCTATTTGACAAAATTGTATGGAAGAAGGCGATGTGCAATAACCTACGCACTTTCTCCTTTACTGCCAAGAGACGATCAAGAACACATTAGTTTTTTTATATTGTTATAAAGAAGTTGTATTTTCCTGGTGGAGGGTGCTTTGTAAAGTCACAGTCACTAAACAGCTAGAACGTGACTCATTAGTGGTCTCAAAAGGAGACATTCCTGTCTCTCTCTCTTGCACCTAGCGGTACCTTCTCCACGCACATTCCTCCGAAATGTATTTGAGTAGAGCAAAGTCGCTGGATCAAAGGTGCAGTGAACTTTTTCAGGATGGATCGAAGCTCAAGCGAAGAGTTGGAGAGGGCACACTGTCGAGAGTTCTCTTTAATGTCTTTCAAGCAGAAGCGACAACCAAGCAGACATCAGCAGATGTACTTCTTTGAGGTGCGCTTTCTTTTAGGGAGGTATGCATTCACTCAGATAGCAGAGCTGCTATTCTTCCATATTAAACCTCTTCACATTGGAATCGTCGGAAATTGTAAAGCCGATGTCAAGCTCTATCGGGATGGAAACGAGCAGAATCTATGGGATTTGAGCAAGCTCAGTAACGTTGTCGGCGGTGATCAACAATCAGCACTTCTGGAGTTGTGAAAGCCCAGATGGGAATGTAAAAGGTCCATTGAACTTTTTATCAAGGCTCACATCGCCGCAACTATAGGTGTCCTAACTGGATACTGTCTCACTCAGAAAGCATTCAGGCGGTGATGATAAAGATTCAGAAGTAGACAACTTCTAAAAATTGCAATGAGGAAGATAAGATGGAAACATCGAGAAACTTTTTTCTCTACAGTCTAGTTTTCACCAAGGTAAGGCTGAAGCATCTGGGTAAACATAATTTTTATGAATCCGGCGAATTGACTGGCTCCAGACATTTTTTCGATATGTGATGGTCTTTCTGATCTATACCTAGGGGTATGGGCAATACAACGTACAAGCGTTTCTAGCAGTTCATGTGGGATTATTCGTGTCTTTACCTAACCTATGGTTCTCCAAGCCAAATTTGAGTTTTATAATTTAAATTTGGCTTGTCTGTATATAGTTTTATGTATTACAAACATCCGTTAGGTCTTACACATGCTTCACAAATATTAGGTATCGCACAATTAATGACCTAAAAACAAGCGGTAGTAAGAAATCTTAATAAAATATTCATACTAATTTATATATTGTCATATCTTTATGTATTTTCCTTAAATCCAGAATGACTGAATGTCAAATCAAATTATTTTGTAATGGGTGTTGCGTTATTAGTAATTAAAAAGGAGATCTTATTTACATTTTAGAGATACTTTCTTCTGTTTGTACTTTTCAAAAGAAATGCAGAAAACTCATCCATGTAATCGTTCTATCCCATCAAGTCAATTTCTCACCAATATCTGCCTTAGAATCAAATTTAGTATGCGTAACTTGGCAGTCCTTGAACTTTGACAGTCAGCAAAGTGGCGAGGAGGTACTTGTGGGAAAAAGAGGATAACACTTGTGTCACCAGTATTCAATGTCAAGCTGTTGACGTTAATATGCTTTTAACTCTGTGGAAAAGGAAAGATACGTATACATGCAAATATTCTTCTGTAGCAGATAAAGAAGTGAGAAGGCAGAAAGAACGCACAACAAAAGAGACGCATATACTCGAAACATATAGTTAATCTGCAGCTGGCAGGATTAATCACAAAAACTGCAAAGAAATCCTTACATAGCCGGCGGCAGTGAGCCTTAGCAAGAGATTCTGACAACCAAAACCAATCGAACAAGACAAAATGTATTTTGCAATGGAAAGCGAGTTTTCTAAAAGCAATGGATTAGAATATTAAGTTATAATGTGTCAATGGAAAGAACACCTTGTGCTGGGATTTCTATTATTTCTCTTTTACCACCTAGGCAGTCGACATGCAATGTAGATCCTCTGAATACTTTGCAAACCCACGTGTTGTCTGGATTAAGCTCCGCCCAGAACGGTGTCTTCTTTGTCTCTTCATACTGACAGTATGCATGGCTAGTGTTGAATAGTGCTGAAAGCTCGCAAGTTTGGTCTAATGCAGGCTGCCATGGTGTTTTCCTTTACAGATAAGGTGTTTGTTTAGGCTTCTTATACACCTATTCAGCTGAGCTTGAGATATAAAAAAATATGAATTAAGCCCAATGTTAAAAATTAAAAATTCATTTCTTAACTTCGCTTTTACGACACGTCCTTTATATTCGGAAGAATGGCTTTCAATTTGAAAACTTCCGATGACTCACTCTGCATCAATGGTATCTCTCCTTTAATTATTAATTTTTGGTCAATAATAATACCTCTCCTCCATGAGGTTGTAAACAACACGTAATTGACTGTCGCTTTGGTGTCCAGGAATTTGAAGTTTTGCAGGTAATTTTTCTTTAATGAACATCAATTCTTCACTCAGTTGTAAGGGAGTTAAAAGAGCTGGATTAACTCTTCCATGATTCAAATCGATTAGTAGTTCAGTTATGGATCTTTGTGTGTTTTCACATTCGCTCATAAGAATGTTAATTTGTGTTACCAGCATTTGAAATTGTATAGCCATTTTATCTCGATTAATATCTTTTATTATCTCAGAGTGATACTTATTAATTTGAGTTCGAAGTTTTGTAAATTGCTCATTTACTTCATATATATTCTTGTTGGAAACTTTATCGGGTCCATAAACTGCACAAATTTTATTGGCGGCTTGAGATGCATTTTTGCCTTTATCGTGGTAGTACTGTAAAATATGCCGTATTTTCTCTCTATTTTGCTCCATGTTTGCGACGCTATAACTCAGGAACGACTTCAAAGAAACGACAATCAACCAAACACGTGTTAGCGCGTGAAATGAGCTTTCCAAAAAGGTATAGCATGACCCGATGCGACGAATAAAACTAGAAGTACGCGTTTTCAGAGCCAACTAGCGAAAATACCGCAAGACTTTTTTGACAACCTATTACAATCAAATTGTGATTGTGCGTTATTGCTTCAAGGCGCCTTCCAAGAGATAATGATATGACATTACATGCTTCTTCGAACTGAGTTTTCTTTCGACTATTTGCAGCTAAGTAAGTTTCCTTTACCTGATCCTTGCGGTCTTCTTCTGCTGCGCTTACCAAAGGACACAACTCCTGAATTGGTCTTTTCAATATGCTACTTTGCAGCTTCAACGTTGCCACACGAACGCGACCATCATTTCCCGGATGAGTTTCTATAATTTTAGCAAGAGGCCACTTGGCTGGTTGTGTGTTTTCGTCTTTTAGTATTACCACATCGCCCACCTTAATATTGTCTGCCGGAGTTTTCCATTTATTTCTTTGCTGAAGTGTATGAAGATATTAATTTTTCCAACGATTCCAAAAATCTCTTTGAATTTTTTGTGCTAACTTCCATTTGTTTAATGTAGAGTAGTTGACATCTGGTTCGAGAGATTGAATTGACTTTATTGGTCTTCCAATTAGAAAATGACCCGGTGTTAACGCATCTATTCCATTATCGTCGTTTATTGAATATAGTGGACGCGAGTTTAAAGATGCCTCTTTTTGAGCTAATACTGTAGACATTTCTTCAAAACAAAATTAGCGTATCTGCGATGGCTCTTTTTAAATGGTATTTCATTCCTTTTACACCTGCCTCCCACATTTCTCCGAAATATAGGCCTGTCAGGGGAATAAAATGCCAAGTAATTTCTTCGTTGGCCAAAATTGGTACTACATCTGAGTTTTGCTTTATTGCTGCTTTAAACTCTTTATCAATACACTTATTTGCTCCAACAAAATTGGATACATTGTCCGAGTAGATACGAAGACACCTTCCTCTTCTGCCGAAAAATCTTCTTAGTGCTGCCAAAAACGCGTCTGATAATAACTCACTGACTGCCTCAAGATGAACAGCTTTAGTTGAGAGGCATATAAAAACTGCTACGTACCCTTTGAAGGACTTTTGACCACGTTCTTTCGAGCATCTCATTTGGAATAGTCCAGCGTAGTCAACTCCAGTATAAGTAAACGGACTCGACATTGATACTCTGAATTCTGGTAGCTCGCCCATTATTTGTTTTGCAGAGACTTGTTTGTATCGTATACACTTACAACAATTTCGTATACAACTTTTTATTGCGTTCTTAACTCCGATTATCCAGTATTGTCTCCTGATAATTGCTTCTGTTAACCGGTTTCCACCATGTATTGTAGCACGGTGTGCGTCTTTAATTATTAATGCAGTTAAAGTTGATTTATGAAGAATTATTGGGGGCTTCGAACTATAAGGCAATTCCGCGTTTGTCAGCCTACCTTCAACTCTCATAACGTCATTTTCATCTTTTAGTTTATTGCTTTTTTGAAATTTATTTTCCATAGAAACGACCCGCGCCACAGTTTGTATGCGAGAATCACCCAAATCTTTATCTTCTTTGAAAGGAATTTCTTCAATAAATCGCCCATCATCATCTCGTTTGATGGTTTCGTCAAACTGCTTTAAACATGCATCACCTTCATCGATATTGTGTTCATCTGGTATTTCCTCCAGTTCCCAAAATCGCTCCAGGTTGGTAGTCGTGGATGTTATCTTACTGAATTTTTTTTGTTTTATGATTCCGGATAAAATCAAACCGAATTTTGTTGCTTGTCCAAGGACTCCGTCACTTTTTTTGACACCGTTTTCAATGATTCGGCTAAAAATGTCTCCACCAATTACTATATCTATTCTATCTGCTTTATTAAACAATGGGTCAGCAAGTGTATAATTTTTCCATTGTTTCATATCATATTCAAATGATTGATCTGGTTGAGCATTGGTCAGTGATGATAAAACTACTGCATCTACTTTTTCCACATGTTGGCTTAGGAATCTTGGTTTTATTTGTACCCGAACCTTGAATTTTGATTCGCCAACCACAATACATCCTAGCCCATGGAGTTTTGTTTAGATTTTTGTCCTTGGTACACCTAATATCTGCACTGCTTCTTCAGATATTGATGTTATTTGAGACCCTTGGTCAATAAGAGCTCTTAACAATATATATTCGCCATTCGACACTTTTGCTTTTATCTGAGCTGTGGCCAGAATTACTTTTGTTGGTGTTGATTTTGTAGACTTTGATGCTTTACTCTCCCCAGACTCTAGATGTAGAAGTTCGTTATGATTTTTATTGCAAATTTTGCATTTTAAATTAGTATCACAATTTTCGAACCGATTATGGATGAGGCATCTGTAGCAAATTTTTTTATCTTTTGCATATTTACGTCTTTCTTCTAAGGATATATTCTTAAATTTTCGGCAATCAGTAATTATATGACCCAATATTTTGCAATAGGTACATTTTATACTTTGGTGCCTTGTATTGAAAGACATATGGTTTTCTTTGTATGTGTGCAGCTTGCGGATTTTGTACAATTGTTGTTTATCTTCTACTGCTTTTAGTGTTTGGAATTGCTGGTCCAGGAATCCTTGAATGTCAGATAATTTCTGAATATCCCTGGTCTTTCTTACAAACTGCTCATATAATCTGAGCCCTTCTTTGTCTAGCTTCCGTACAATGACTCGAGCTATAAAGGCCTTACACTTTCGGCGTTGTCACTATTAATGACTGGCTGATACATTATTCTGCCCACTGTGTCGTGAAGAAAATCCGTTTGTTGTCGTACCTTTCTTTAAGGATACTCCACGCTGCTTTGTTATTATCGGCTAGTATCTGTAAATGTTGAATCAGACGAGCAGCTTCACCTTTCAAGCAAAGGCGTAAATGAAGCATTTTTTCAGAACTAGATATTTGTTCGTTGTTGTGTACCATGTCTTGGAACACGTTGAAAAAATTAGCTCATTCTTTTATTTCCCCATAGAAGTTTGGAATTTTCAGTTTTTCCAATTCCAAATTATGACGAAATGCTATTTTTGGCTCTTCAATTTTTAAGCCATTTTTTAGACGAAATACTGTGCTACTATTTCGTCGTAAGCTTCCTTAATTTCCAAATTAAAATGCTCGTCCTCTTAAGAAAACCTATCAGACACCCAATTATCGACTTTTGGCAATGATGAAAAGGGCCAATATCAATGGTAATCGGAAGGGGCCGAGCCTAGTAAATACGTGATGTAGCAGTTCCCAGCCAAGTACTTTGATTGTATCCTAAACCGATGTGACCTTGTGTGCTGGTGCATTGTCGTGTAACAAAAGTACCGTATAACAAAATTACTTCGCCGTGTCCTCCGACCCATTCTGGTTGTTTTTCGACCAATACCACACATGGTATACCACACCCTTCTGAGCAGTCGATGCTGATAGTTGTCCCTGATTAACCCATGATTTTTTCCATTTAGGGTTCTAAAAATAAATCTATTTTTCATCGTTAGTTACTATTCGATTTACTTTGAAGCAAAATTTCACAAGTTTTTTTTTCCATTTGTCTTTTAATCAATTCATGTGGCACTCATTTTCCAAACTTTTGGATCTTTCTCATAGCTTTCAAAAGGTTTGAAAATGTTTTTTGGAACAAAAAATTAACGCTTTTCGCAAATCATCACTTCGGTACAAAATTTCACATTTCAACACAGTGATTAAATGTTGTTTGTTTAATGACTGTAAGGTTATTGAAGTCTTTTTCGATTATATATACGAACTAAAATTTAAAGTAATGTTAACCTCCAGTTAGCTTGAATATTCAATTGAAAATTCCACATAGCACCATTTTCATCACCTTCTTTTTTTCATTGTGACATTGAGACATCAGCGTTTCGATGAATTCAAATTTATGTTATTGCATAAATTATCACGGAAATTTCATTGCTATATTTAGCTATTTTGGCATTTCATAATATTCTACCCCATAAATCATAGGCGCGGAAATGTGAGTGAGTAATTTATGTAAAATTTGTGTTAGTGGAAAATTATCATTATTTTTGGAAATTTAGACTTTTATGAAAATATTATATATGGTGTACAACCAATTAATCGATTTAACAGCCGGCTCAGGTTCGTAGTTTTGACTGATTTTAGCGTAGCTCAAGCGATGCATATGTATGAACTAATGAATTTTTAAGTTTGCCAATTAATATTGTACTGTTTCGTGCAAAAGTCTGAAATACACGAACTACATTTTTTTATAAGGAATTTTACTTTTGAAACCTAGTTATGTATGGATATGTAATACCATGTAATTTTGAACTCGACCAAATATTCGTTTAACTGCTCAGATGTTAAATTTACGAAAGTCCTCAAGAGACTCAAACGAAGGGTCAATCGTTTCCGACAAGACATCGCATGGAAGTTGCACCACGACAATGCCCCGGCACACACCGCCTTTCTTGTGAACAGCTACCTAACCAAGGCCGGTATCCCAACGCTTCCGCAACCGCCCAACAGCCCAGATGTAGCCCTCCTTGCCTCAAAAGGCCGATGAAAGGCAAGCTTTTGAGACGGCTCTCGGCTCTCAAGGCTATTCCGGAGAATGCTTTCCGTGACGCCTTCAATGCTTGGAAATCGCGCTGGCAGCGCTGCATCGAAGCAGAAGGAGCTTATTTTGAAAGAATGTAACGATTGGTTCAATAAATTTTTATAAATCGACTTTGTTACTTTTGTACAAACCATAAATTATGAGAATGTTATGACCAAATCTGTGAAGATGAAATTTTTTTGTATTTTTTGTAATTCCAGCCATGAGGTCTTAACGTGACATACTTTTAAAGATTTTGGTTCTGTAAGCTTAAACTCTTCAGTATTCTATTTATTCAAAGAGTTATATAGAATTAATCAATTCAACGCATTATTCCGATAACCGTCATATATCTATGAACCATGGTCTTTATGGAGCATATTGCGGGAGGAGTCTAAAATCGTAAATAGTGAAATTCAGCAAATATTCCAAATAAAAGCATTTTTACGCAAATTTCTATATTGAAAATTGACAAATACAAGTACTCGTAGATTCAATTGCGCACTTATTTATTTCAATACAAAATTGATGAGCATAAAAATGATTTTAAATCCACCAGCTGTGCGGCACCACTGATGCTCAACCATTTCAAGCCGCATTTGCTGCACTTCACTGCTCAAAAATAAATAAATTGATTTGGTTTGCTAGGGATTCCATCAACTGAGCCATGGTGGTGTTGGCTTATGGCTTTTCCGTGGCGTGCGCAATTCCCGGTGGACTCACTGTCCTAATTCGATGTACGAGTATTTGTGCGTCTAACGGAAAATACGAGCATATATGAGCGTGAGCGTGGACAAAAAAGATAGACAAAATTAATGGTGATGGTGAAAAGTAAAAATAAATGAAATAAAGTGTAACGGTCAGAAGAGATATTCGACAACCGAGCTGAAGCATAGAATTTTATTTGTGTTCCGAACTATCGCCTGAGACTCAAATAGTTGTTTCGGACTGGATTATGATGGTTGTGCCTTTTCCTTTTCTACTTCATTTCACTTTTCGGTAGTTCAGCTTAAGCGTTCTGGCTGTCTCCTCGCATTAACACCGAAATGTGCACATAAATTTGTGAAGCATGAAAGTTAACCTCCAGAGACAATTTATATGCCATGAGCAAGCAATAAATTTGCTAACGAATATAAAATTCATAGCCATTGCTGAAGCCGTTAGTGAAGATTGGATGCAGTAAAAATTTTAGTGTTGCAAAATAGTTTGTAGCCATCTACCGGCGTTCATATGCAGATACTTTCTTTGTTCATTCGTTATTTCACAACTGAAAAATGGTTCTAGTAAATCGCCGAAATACAATGGCGACCTATATGTGTATGTGTGCTGCAACACATATAGGTCAACATTGCCCATACATTTCTAATTGACAATTCATATTTACATAAGTCGATAATTTTCTTCACTTCCTTATTTGCATTGTGATTATTGCGATGATTCTATTCATGACGGTCATGGCTTGCGTTGGTCCTGCTTAAATTGTAATACTATATTGCAATAGATCAACATATTTAAGGTTTATAAGCATAAGCGGAATGGTTTGAATGAATTCAGTCGAGAATTTTAAACCTTCACCGAAAAAATTTAGACATTATGTACAACAGGGCCGGTCGTCCATATAGGCAGGTTAGGCGATTTCCTATGGCGCAAGAGTTTTAGGGCGACATTTTGGCAAATTATCTTTACACATTTTACATAAATTACAAAATTACTTTGTTTACTTTATTCGTATATGTGGGAATGAAACGATAAGGCAGCACAGAAAAGGCAGAAAAAGAAGAAGATCAGGAAGACGAGTAAGAAGAGTACGACGTGCGGCAAGATAGAGCTGAATTAATTTTAATATAAATCGTTTTTCCTTTGTATTCTTGAAATCAATAGTTTTGTTTAATAAACCACATTATTAATTTGTTAAATATAATTAATCTTGTCTACATAATTGATCTTGCCCACACATATAATATATACAAGTCATATTTCATATTTGGAACGAAGTTCCTTACGGCAGGCTTGGAGAAGATAGGAATTTTGCTGCGGGACCTAACTGAAAAAAAGTGATAGTAAACCCGTAATGTTGGTAGTGTGACCGCTACATCGCTTGACTACAAGACAAAAATATTTAACATCATTTTTGGATTAGCAACCCAAAACTAGCAAGAAATAACATCGAACTTCACCGTCGTAAAATGAGTGCAAATTAGCGCAACTTATGAATTGCATAAACTTTACTTAACAACCATTTAACTGTCAGTACAACTTTGGCTTACTTGATGGTTGGAAGTTCAAATGAATTTCACAGACTCGTTTTTTCTTAGGCGCAGCACATCAATTTTGGCCTAAACATTTTTGTCATCATAATATAAATAAAAACTAATGTTCATTTTAGCAATTATTCATATTTTCGTAAGAGAAATAATTAAATTTACTTCTCTTTTTTGTTTAAAAATTTTCGGCTGTTTAATTATCTCTCTAATATTCATTTTTAAGGTTGACAACACCAATCAAACTACGACTGAAAATGGTTGAAAATCGTAATACCAAACAAATAATGGTGTAACCGAACATTTCATACCGAAGTTAAGTTGCTTGAACTTTAATTCAACTCAGTTGAAAACCGTAATAAATAATAATTTGGTATTTGCCGAGGGCGGTATATTGTCTCGGGCCGGCCCCATTGAATAATTGTTCAAATCGTTTGATAGTCTATATACCATAATTCTTCGAATCCTCTAACCTAAACGTCCACCGATGGAGTGTTAACGAGATCTTTTGTTTAGAAAATATTTCTACCCTGAACATTGATCTAATACCATAAATCTCGTTTCACCTTGCCCTCAATGCGCGAAACAGTCAAGATCTAAAGGGTGCAATTCGTTGAAACCACCAAAGCTAACCTCAACAAGAACTTTTGCGAAAATATAAAATTCATTGTATTGCTCATATGTACAATAAATTTTCGTACGGGCTCCTTTCCGTGATACTCTGCGCCAAATTCCTTTCAGAAGACCGGAGTGTGCGTGTTCGCAATTTTATCTACATAGCTATTGCTTGCTTAACGGTATCGGTCCAAAACGTGAATCTATCTGCTCACCGAAGTGTTCTCTCAATAAATCTTTTGATTGATGAGATGTGTGGGAAGTGGCGCTGTCATGTTCAAACCAAATGTCGCCGAATCACGAACTTGAATTTTAGGTAACAAATAGTCGATTATCATAGCATGATACCGACCGATGATTCCGCCGGACCACAAACCACACTAAACCGCTGATTTTCCTGGATGAAATGGCAGCTTTTGAATCTCTTAAGGTTGCGCCAAGTTGTTCCATACATCAGTCCGAGTTGCTGCGAACGGCGCCGACTTTCCACGGTATTCGTATTCGCTCTCAGCTATGGCTGCTATATGTTCTTCACTGAGTGCTGGACGTGGTCTCTTTGGTCGAATATTATCCAATAATGAATGCTGGGCCTCTAGATGGGTAATGGTAGGCCGATTATGTTGACCATAAATTGAGCGAAGCGCGCGAAACACATTTTTTCCAGAATTTAAATTTTCGTAGTGAAGTTGAACGATTTGTAAGCGTTGTTCAGGCGTAAGTCTTTCCATGATGAAATGCCAAAATATACTGAACAAAAATAACATGGCAGCTTGACACGACTAACGCGAGATCAATCAAAAAAGGCTATTGAAAAAAGTACATCTACTTGGATGACCCGTTACATGAAAGTATAGCTCCACACAAGAGAGCATGTACAAAAGAAATAAGAGACACCATTTATTAACTGCATGACGAGGATACTACTGACGGGATGCGAACAAACATATTACATTTCACGTATATTTATGCCAGTTTTTATATAGTCTGTAACTAGAAACTAATGACGTTATACAAATGCTGTCCAAGGAATGCTTATGCATGGCAAATGCCAGTCAGATGCTGAAAGAAAAGGTATTGGATAACAGATAGGGTGGTAATTTAGTATACGTAAAAAGCAGACAGCAAAGACCTATTATTAATGTAAAGAGGCAGTACATGTAATCTCATCTCAGCTCGAGGAATGCCAAAGCGCCACAAATATTTTAGTTTGCCGATATCAATCGTACGCTTTATTTGCGATATCTTTGATATATGAACTTATGAACTACGCCATATTGAACCCTTTTAGATTGACTTACATATTGAGTCTGGTTGAGTTCTTAGAGTGTCTTGTGTACAAGCAAATATTATGAAATAACCAAAATTATTAGGATGAGGATATGTGATGACTTTTGGAAGCACTTTTTTCCAGACTACGAGGTTAACGTATACATTTCAATTTATTTATTATGCACTTGCAACCAGTTGCTACAGAGTATTATAATTTTGTTCACCTAACGGTTGTACGTATCACCTAAAACTAAGCGAGATAGATATGTATAGAGATACATAATGTATATATAAATGATCAGGATGACGAGAAAAGTTGAAATCCGGTTGACTGTCTGTCTGTCTCTCCTTGCAAGCTATAACTTGAGTAAAAATTCAAATATCTCGATGAAAGTTGTTATGTGGGTTCCTTGGTGGAAAAAAATAATCGAGTTCGTAGATGGGCGTAATGGAAAACACATAAAGTGCCATAACTAAGGACTAATTTACGATATAAAACTGTAATTTGGTATAGAGGATCGCAGTAGCAAGGGGCACTTGTCGAAAAATATTTTTTGAATAAGTGGTCGTGACCCCGCCCTCTAACAAGTTTATTATATATGTATATCTCCTAAACCACTTAAGCTACAACAACCAAATTTGCTGAGTACAAATCTTAAAAGAACTTCTACCGACAGTGTGAAAACGGATGAAATCGGAGGATAACCCCGCTGACTCTCCATATAGCACAATTTTAAATTTTATTTCCAGTACACAAATCAAGAAGCGATTATTGTAATGGAATTAAACTTTGCACGAATAATGTCTTTAGTGTATGCCACCTTAGAAAAAAAAATTGTTCAAATCAAACCAAAACTCTTCAAGACCATAGGTACCGAATATGTGGACCCCAGTACCTATAGTTGACTTTTGATCGAAAATATCGGTTAATGTTTGAGATAATCAATAGAAATTCAGGCAGGATCCTTTTCCAGCATTAGTTATTCTGTGTATCCAAAATGGGTGGAATCGGGTCAATGCTTCCCTAAGCTCCAATATACCTAATATAAAGATTTTCGAACTTCTTGGCGACTTTATGCTGGATATCAGCCAATATTTGAGTTATCTCAATGACAATTTCAGAACGTATTTTACTCATAATATTATATCATTGCGCCTAAATTGGATACAATTGGGCGAAAACTTGACCTAGCCCCCATATAACCATTACCAGGATTTTCAAACATCCGTCTGATTTTGTGTAATGAATTTGGTTTTTCTAACAAATCTTATGCCAAATATATCTGTAGGTCAGTGTATAAGTTATATATGGTGTATGTATGTATAAAATTCCTTAGATTCCGATCCTTTGTTTAACGGTTTACAACCTGGATTTCATTCTTTCAAGTTGCAAGAGTATAAAATGTTCGGTTGTACCCGAACTTAATCCTTTCTTAATTGATTTTTTATACATTTATTAATCACCACACACGTACTATGTAGTTTCTGATATACAATTATATCCTATGAATATGCTTTTATCATTTTCACCTCATTTTTCTTCTACAACGGTAATAAAATATAACAGTTATTTTAAGCGTGTACATACAGCTATTAAATATTGACGTTTGCAAAAGTTATATATGGGTACAACATTTTGCATTCATATGGCACTTATTCACAGCAAAAACTATTTCAGACATTAGCAGTTGGACGAAGGAAGCCTTATGAAAGACACATCTGTCACCCGTGCGATGCAAATGAAGTTGAACCTTATCCTATTCCATCTGGGTTGATTGAATGATGTATAAATAAATGCGATATGATTGCGTCCTCATACAAATTCCACACAAACATTAATGCAGTGAATGGCGCAGGAAAGAATGAACAGTTTTCCATAGAGTCACACTGTTTTCACAACATAAAATAGGCACAGTAGCTGAGGGAATTAAGTTCAAAACTGGCAGGTCTTGAAAAATTCTATATAACTATGTATTAATTCCAACTCGAATAAAATAAAGGTAACACAGCACCTAGCATCTTTTGTCCAAGTGGTCCATTTTGCTATCTTATTACAATTTTATTTGAATACAATGCAACAAAATATTATATCTGCTAAAAGTTGATGATGATATTGGTCCGCCATGACGAATACGCAACATTAAAAAAGCTACTGGCCATGGAATGGTCATGCTTCTCGAAAAACTTGTTCAATTTAGAGAAAGTATAGGCGTATATTGTCCGTCCTGATTATAACCAACTTTTTGGTCATATAAGGAAATATGTACACAAATAACGTTTTCTCAAAATTTTCGTAATAAATTATTTGTGTTCTCTTCGAAACTGCGCCGAGTAATTTATGCCGCTTATCTGCCATATGAATGATGCAGTTAACCCAAACCATTTTTCTGACCTCCAACTAAACAATTACAGATATTTCCTCGGTCTGTAGATACGAAGTTTTTAACACCCAAAAGTAAACGTCGAAGATGCTCTAAATTATCAGCGTAACGAGTTGTGTCGATTCAGCCATGTCCGTATGTCCATCTACCTGTATTTACGAGAACTAGACCCTCAGTTTTTGAGATATCAATCTGAAAACTTTCACACGTCCTTTTCGATTCTTTCGGACTTGTCGGAACCGTTGAAACGGGCCCACAATAGCATATATGTAAATAAGTGCCATACAAATTAACAATCAAAATCATGGGATTGTCTAGAAAACTATTTTGTTCGACGAGATAACTTCACAAAAGATATATTTCACGTAATTTAGGTCAACGAATTGCATTAGGGAATGAATGCGGTAAACACATAAAAATTTACACCCGAACTGGTACAAAAGGTTTCATAGGAGCTGGTGTAAAAATAAGACGATTGGCGTGGTAGCTTTAGGTGAAAACTCATATCTCAGGACACATTCCAGCGAGATCTACCAAATTCGGTAGAAATTATGACAATCCCACACTTCAAGGCGGAAATGTGTAAAAACGTTTTTAAAATCAAGTTTAGGCGTACATTTTAGCGCAGAATGCTAATCTTCGCGAGATTTTTTTCGCCTACAAAACGTATCGCTGTTAGCCACCTTTTAGATAACGACAGGGGCCGGAGGCGTGTCATGTCCGTATCGCGTAATTGATTAGAAAATTGCAATGCACCCAACTTTTCCTGGTATTATACCAAGTTTGGCAATTTAGCTACCAAATGTCGTCAGCCTTGTTCTTACGCACAGCCGGAGCCAGCAAACCACTCACAATAGGCAAGCTTCAACAAGTCTGTTTTCCGCAAACGGTTTACCCGTTTCTTGCTATAGGAAGGTTACTATCAAGCTCAATATTAATTTGCGCGAATTTCTTTGGTGCTTCATTTTAACCATGCTATTTTCGGTCGACTCGCCTCGTAGGTCGCACAACTCCACTCAAGGCACTGTGCTCATTGACGAAATTAACAACTTCGACAATTTCTACGAACCATATAAAGTTTAAAAAATCAAAAAATTTACCTCAATCATTCGTTCTACATAATTAGGCACTTGAACAAATGCATTTGTGCATACCTCCTCGCGACCACGCTAACAACTACTCTTGCCGAATTTGAGCTTTTAATAAAACTCCGCATTTGTTGCCCTTCCAATAGCAAATGGACCAGAATGCTGCATTTAGTATGAAAAGCGGATAGATTATTGAGGTCATGTGGAGCCTACGGAGCTTTGAATGATGGACCGTGCCGGACAGATATCCGCTGCCTGTTTTAGCAGGTAAAATTATATTTTCAAAAACTGATATGGAAAAGACCTTCCCCAGGTGCCGATACACCGCGATGACATTTTCAAAACCGCCATAACCACTTGGCCTGAGAGCGTAGCTGAAACGTTTCAGCGTGTAAGCAACGAGGTTTTCGCGGATTCGACTTCACACTCGCATACATGGATGATGTTTTTACCGCATCGAAATCTATTGAGGATCATAAGAAACACCTCGCTGTTCTGAATCAAGTTATTAACGGTGCTCTTCAACCACTAGACTTTTTTTCACGCATGTTTTCATACGCAGAAACACGCTACAGTACCTACGACTGCGAGTTTACCGCTCTTTACTTCGCAATGCGCCGCTTTCGTTACATGGTAGAGGGCCGTGTTTGCCATGTATATGCCGACCACAACCCACCCGTTTTGCTTTTCACCAGCATTTGACAGACAAGCCAGAGAGCTGGACTTCATATCGTAGGCGACGACGCAGACAATGTTGCAGCTGACCTGATTTCGCGAATACAACGCCTTTACCGCTGTTTCAATCACCTATGATGAGCTTGCGTATGACCAAGCTAACGGCGAGGAATTAAATTTGTGTTTAAGCCATTCTTTAAAATTCAGAAGATTTGCTTTACCTTCTAGCTCGGTGAAAGTTGTTTACGACATATCGACAGGCCGTATCCGCCCTTTTGTGACAGCTAGGTTTCTGCAAGCATTACCTATCACATCCAGGGATGCGCACCACTGCTAAGGTAATGATTGAACATTCTGTTTGGAATTCAATGCGACTTTAAATTGTTTGCTTAAAATTGCGCTCAGTGGCATCGGAGCAAAATCATTCGCCATAACAGTAGTTTGTGACAACGCAAGCCCCGCAACGCTTTGACCACTTACTCATAGACATAATTGGCCCCTTTCCATTGTCGGAGTGCAACAAGTATTGCTGCTTCACCTCTAGGCCAGGCGGGTCAATATCTAACATGACAGCTACGGTTGTTTCCTAGGTCTTACTCAGTGGCTGAATAACGCGTTTTGGAGTACTCATCGACATCACGCCCGTTCTCGGTCACAACTTAGAGACCGCGTTATTCCACGAGCTCTTGCAATGATTTGGAGTTTCGCACCTGCAAAACTACACCATATCACCCACCGTGCAAAAGGCTGACATCACCGCCGTCCAAGAAATGCGATGGACGGAACAAGGACAGATCGTTGATTTGCGCCCACGCCCCGACCGAAGAGAAGGACGATGTGATCTTGGAGCGCGCCTATGAGAGCTGCCCCAGCCACGATGTCAAAATCGTGCTTGGCGACTTTAACGCCAGGATGGGCAAAGAAGGTATATTTGGCACTACGGTCGGTAAATTCAGCCTCCACGACGAAACATCCCCAAATGGGTTGAGGCTGATTGACTTCGCCGTGGCCCGAAATATGGTTATCTGTGGTACTAGATTCCAGCATAAGAAGATTCATCAAGCTACCTGGCTGTCTCCGGATCGAAAAACTACCAACCAGATCGATCATGTTGTGATAGACGTGTTGTGATAGACGTCTCCAGTGTTCTAGACGTGCGTACGCTCTGAGGGCCTAACATCGACTCGGACCACTATCTTGTTGCAGCCAAGATTCGCACCCGCCTCTCGTGCTTTTTGCTGCAGCACACGTCAACAAACACAAGGAAGGTTCGACATGGAGAAGCTGCAATCACAACAGACAGCCGAACGATTTGCTACTCGACTTGCACTCCTGCTGTCTGAGAGTACTTGTCAACAACTCGGTATAAGGGAACTGTGAGACGGCGCACTGTGGCATTTCGGCGGAAAAAATAGGATTTTTCCACTTTCGAATTTCAAAACTTTAATGATTTTGTTTTGTAAAGAAATATTTGGATAAGAAAAATTCAACAAGGTTTTTTATAAAAAGTGAAATTTTATAGTTAAAAAAACTAACAAAAGTCGACGGAAAGTTATGGATTTTTTTTTTGTGTGTAAGTTTATAGCTATGGCTTTTCTTTTATTTTTTAGTGAAAATATAGCACCTACTTGTTTATAAAAAAAAACAATTTATTCAAATTGGCAAAGTAAGCCAATTTTTATAATTTTTCAAAAATTATACTAAAAAATATCAACTTTTCATTTTTTGATGGAAAAAAACTTTATGTGCTTTGCCTTGCTTAGCCCTCTTACTATAAAAAAATGAAAGTTCCGAGTCTGTACTTTCAATTAAAAAAAAAAACAACCGCCAATTACCGTCCTTTTTAGTAACATCTTCTCAACTAACAAACTAACAACAGACTTCTTATAACTTCGGATCCTTACATAAGTAGCTTAAGGCGTCATTCGAACAAAATTTCCTTAGAACTAGATCCCATTGTTAAAGATATGGTGCTTGCATAATATTACAAATAAAAACGAACACAATTTTTCGCCTGTTACATATTCAATTAAAACATTGCATATTTTATTGGATTTTTATCAAGGTAAAGGTATAAATAACGTTCATCAGGAGAACTCAATTAAGAAGTGTCCCGAGTTTCAAGTTCCTAGGTCCAAAAATAAAAATTTTGGCAATTGTAGTTATATGGGAGGTGGGTGTGGCAGTGGGCGGTTTACCAAGATTTTTTCAAAATTTCTTAATTTAGTCCAGGGAAGTGTTTCTGCAAAATTTCATTGTTGTACGACCACTCCTTCTATTTTCTTCCAAGAAATGTATGGAGCGGTGACGGTGCGGGATGGGATACATACCGAGAGTTGAAGAGGGAAGCGAGACGCATTTGCAGACAGAAAAAGAAAGAAGCCGAAATGCGTGAGTACGAAGAGCTTGATAAGCTGGCCGACAGGAGTAATTCTCGAAATGCCTACTAACCTTGTAAATCTTTCGTTAAAGTCGATTAAAAGTTCAATAAATCCATTAATAAATATGACAGAGATATTAAACTTAACATCTAAGACGACTCAAGAGGGCCAGGGTCAAAATTAGACGATGGTCGTGGCACTGCCCTCATTAAGTGATATAATATATATTCGGGTCTAGTGTGCCAATTTCAAATAAGATGCATTTTGATATTCCTGCGAAAATGGGCGAAATCGGCATACAACCAAGCCTTAGTATCCAAAGTTTTATCCCGACACGTTGAAAGTAGGCCATCTTATGGTTAAATATTGTCCAATTCCGACCAAAACTATTCAAGCCACCAGATACCAAATATGCGAACTTTTTATCGAAAACATCAGTCAATATGAGATAGATTTTCGAGCTTGCTTTTGTCTTTATACCGAATGTGTGAGTTAATAAAATTGATAGAGCGTGTTTTCCAATAAGGGATCATATTTGTGCTAAGGATGAATAAAATCATAGACCTAACAAGCCTTTTGTTTATTATTATATTTATTATATTATCACATTTGTTTCGGGCTCCAGTGCACTGGTTCGCTTGGCAGATGCAGCTGTACCATTAATTTTGGATAATTAACCTGTAGTAATGTTCTCTTATAAGCATTTATGAATGCACATAAGTATTAAATTACTTGCTTATAAGCTTATATTTATATAAAAATGTGTGTTTATAGTGAGTATTTGCAATTATTTTCATGAGATCATCATTAAGCCTCTGCCAATATAAAACTGATACTAGCACAAATACATATATGAAAATACATTCCAGTCTGCATTGCGCGGCATAGACAAAAGTTAGGACGAATTTATATAGTTAAGCTGGTAATAAATCTCTATACCATTACCCCACCTATATAAAAGTTATAGCTTCACGTGCCGAATTCACGTTAGGACTTATCTGTCCTTTGTTAAGCTGAATGAATTCTGTACAATGTACATACATATGTTCATGCAACATTACAGCTTAAAACATACAAGTAAAATATTAATCGCTTGACAACGTGGTTACAAACCGACACTAATTCCAAGGGATTATTTTGATTATGTGTTAATAATGATAGCTCGAACAACTAACTAGGTTGGAGTTACATATGATCTAAACGTCCTACGCTTTAACCAGAGTTAAAGAAAATATATCTACACATATAAGATTATACGTATACATTCTAACTCGTTTAGCAGTTGGAACGTGTACAGTAGTGGCTTACATTCGTATTTACGGCGCATTGCTAACTACGCCAAGAATAAAGAATAGCTTACATAGACAATCTCCCAAGCACCTGTTGACATCTCCCTTGCACGAATGCTTGCCAGACTGATATGATCCTGGTAAAGCTGTTCAATAAGAAGAGAGCAAACTGGAGTGCCTCACTTCATTACCAATTGCACCAAGCCTTTTCGTGACAAAACTAGTACGGATGACCACAATGAAATCGCTGTGAAAGCGATGAGTTTGAAGAAAAATTGCCATTGCCCTAATATCAGCAGCCGGAAATATATAGGCATAATCGGTTCACTACTGCAAAGAGCTACTTCCCTTTCAGGGAGATCGAGATTACAATACTTAATACTTGTTTGAGGGAAGTCGAAGTAGAAGTCAAGAAACTAGAGCGCATGTAGGATTCGGTTAATTCTAAATATGTTTTCCGCATTGGGGATTGCCCTGGAAATCTAATATGTACATACTATTGGTAAACAGTAAAAGCAAAGAGGAGTATTGTCTGTAGTACCGAGATGTACAAATATAGTAAAGATAACTTAAAATATTTTTTAGCGGGTCGAATAATGTCTATTAGATGATCTAAAGTCAATATTTATAAAGTAAACGCAATGCAACCTATGATCCAAACTATGTTCGGATGTTATAATATTTTCAGCGTTCCTTTGTCTATGGACCCGCGTATATGTATATATCTACAATATAATATTATCTGGTTTCATACTAGTAGTACCTGCCGATAAGAAGGTAACTTCAACTCTTCTTGTTTACTATATATGTAAGTCGAGTTCACTAAGAAGGATGGTTCTCATATGTGACCTGGTCTACGAAAAAAGAGCTAACGTGCGAAAAATAGTTTTCTGGGAAACAGCTGTTAAAAATAAACAACTCGTTTCGTCAGTTTCTCCTTATCTCATTAATTGTTCTCCTTTCCAGAATATTATTATAGTTCATCGTTTAAGTTGCTAGTGTGGAACATTTAAAAAAGTAACACTGAAGAAGTGACGTTTACTCTAATACCGCGCAGCTGCTGTTGTCTTGTTTTCATTCGTCTGTCTTTCCGGATGTTCTGTTATCACATTTGTGTAAGTGTTTCTGTTGATTATCGTCTTCGCATTTCGCATGAAATGAAGTGTGTTGTATGAAAGTGTAAACACAATGGCTACGACAGACTGCAGCGGCACGACAGTGAACTGAAAACGTCGTTGTTCATCTTACTACATGTACATTTTGAGAAGCAACAACAACACAATGGCCGGCATGTACACAAAACAACGCAGTTGTCCATTTTGTATGTACACAATTTCGTTGTGGCCATACTAATACCTTTCACTTCAATGAAATTTAAATATTTTGTTCAAAGTTAAATTTTTTATGCAAAAAATAAGTAAATAGGTAAATATTTTTGTTTTAAATTATCAATTGTTATTACAAATGATATAATAGAGCTATTTTATGTTTTTTTGTAAAATAACGTCAGGTTTGTTAGAGCTTTGAGTAATTCTACATTTTACATATTAGTGGCATCACCACTCTACCTCCTCTTTCTATCTTCCATTCTACTGTCAACTCTACTGTCGTCCTACTGTCGTTGGCAAAAATAGGAGGATAGCAGGGACTGTCGGCCTGCAGTCGTGTAGTCGTGCAGCTGTCAAAATAACACTGCCCATAAGAACGTGTGTATTTTAATATTTGACAGATGTAGTTTGCAGTCTGTCGTAGCCATTGTGTTTACACTTTGAGTGTTGATGAGGAGGAGTTCAGTGCCGTATACGGACAATATTTCCATGAAAAGGATGATGAAAATAATGAAGAGAGCGATTATGATGTAGACGAAGTATGTGTAGCTCAGGCAGAAGATGATACCGAACAAACTTTTGTTAAGATTGACCTGTCTGTTGTTGAACTAAAGGAGGAGGAGCTGGTAACAAAATTTCTGTCAAAAGATTGTTGTAATAATAAATAAAATACTGATACCACGGGAAATGATGGAGAGTACGCGGAACAATTGTTTAGAGATGTCGAAAAATCTTTCTCATTTTTAGGGAACTTTCAAACAAGTTATGACTTTTTGGATTCTATCACGTGAAAAAGCATCTCATCTTCCATCCGAATCAACTAAAAAGTGAAAATTGATTTTTTGACACCTAAGCCCCCTTTCCGTAGACCAGGTCACATATATTAAAAGACTTAGTTGCAAGAATTTATTTAGTTGCGAGTTTAAGCAACATTTGTACCTCTCTAGACATGCTTGCACTGTTAGGAGGAACAGATTGATTGCAGCAATGCACATTACACTTTATGAAATCGTTTCACGTAGCAACCACAAACTACTCCCACAAAGTTTGAGAGAACAAAATTGAATTTAAAAGTGTCGATAATTCTCTATCAAAGTAAAGATTAAAGGCTGAAGACAAGAGTGGAAAAGGTTTTTCCTCAAGTTTCTATGCAAATTTAATCAGGCATTAACTACCCCACACTTAGCTACAAATGTATACTTAGTGAAAGTGATTCACACATCGAATGGTAGGTATGTATGTACATAAATTTGGCAGGTTGGTGTAATAGCTGAACGGTTCACTCTAACCCTGAGCAGACAAAGTAATTTTTCTGTTTTATTATTCATAAATAACAGAGGCAAAAGCAGGCGGTTTATTTGTTGTTTGATGGGCAGATAGATATATGTAATATAAATTTTATTACTTCCCATATATGTAAAGATCAGTGGGCGAACGAAAAATTTACCGGAAAGTAGTGCTACTGTGGGTACATTAAACTTATTAGGGGGCAAGAACACGCCTACTTTCTAGAAACTTTCAAACTACACATTTTCTTGTCACCCAGAATTCTCTTGTCGTCATCATTTAAATATATAAATTTAACTCTAGAGCTATCTCGATAAGTTTTACGTATTACAGCCGCCAGGTCGGCAATCGGTGGTCATGGTTTAATGCTACTAATTTCGCTTTTTATCGGCTTCTTTGTAAGCGCTGCCAAAACTAATATCTAAATGGTAGCTCCTTAATACTAGCTCACTTTGCGCCTGATGATAATGTGTCTCCTCAGGCAGTATCTGATTATCTAGCTGCATTTTCTTTTGAAAAACTCTGAAACCGTGTATTTTTGGTGTACCGCTTGTTTGAACCAATAGTTGAAATATACTATCAGCGCTCAGCGATAAGGAGTTCAGCTGTGTTCATGGAATACTTTTTATAACAAATTTGACATAAATTATTTATATTTCACTATTACACTTAATAAGGAGAACAATTTGCATAAGCATAAATAATAAAATAATAGTGTAGAAATGCATACATTAATGTGTATACACTTGGATTATAAGAGAGCTTTAGATCAATAAATTACCCGCCTTAAATATATAGTTCTTCTTTATATAGTGTATTGTTCCTGCATATACATATGTAAATTCTGCTTAAAGCACTTCCTGCTTGTGTTGCTAGCACACTTTAAATCACTTTATTCGAGCTATAATTCATGGGATATTTATGCCTTATACTCGTATACATTCGCACTTATGTGTGAATGTATGTATGTCTGACTAGTTTCTTCTTATCTCAAACAAAAAATATGTAAAAAACATTTATTTTACTAACTCCTAGAACTGGTTTACTTATTATTTTTTATTTCGCATGTACTCACCATGATTAACTTTGTCCTTTACTAGCCGACACAGAGTTTTTGTTCCAAAGAATCCGCTTGGTCAAATAACTCGGAGAAACACGTTCCAACGCAAACTAACATCGGTCCACACTCAAATTGTCTGCTTTTCCTCAAAAGTAAATATTTTCCATTTATTTAACAACGAAATTCGCGGAAGAGAGTGCAGCTGAAATAATTTTTCGTTTAAAAGCGACTTTTTATATAGTTCAACTTTTTAATGATATTAAACTAAGCCGAGCATATCGCAAACACTGATATTTTATTCACTCAGAAGCGAAATAAGCGAATGATTTAAAAGTTTTTACAATATATTCACACATTTATTTATTTTTCATTTAACTCCTTTGTAATATGTAACGTTTTTTGTTTTTTCAACCTTCATTTAATTTGTGTGGTTTTAATGAGTTTGCGGTTCATTTTACTGTTATTAAAACTGCCAGACTGCTTTATTATTGCGCTCCCATCACAGCTTCAGCCAGTTTTCGCAATTTTACCTCAATATAAATTCAAATCCTGAAAAGAAATCAAAATTATTATATGTATATTAGAGTATATATGTATATGTGCGTTTATAAATGATATGAAGTGATTAAATGATAGTTTTTCATCAATTTAAAAGTTTAATACACTTTTACGGTAATTGCCTTTTGTACAGCATTTTGACAAAAGCGCCTAATAGTTTTTGTTGTTAATAATGCTCTTGGTTATTTAATGCAATTTGGACAAAATGTTCAACCAAATTTCCTAAATGGCTCTACAGATAAAATTGAGTAAGTAAACCAAAATAAAAACCATTTTTAACAAAATTTTTTATACATCCAGTTTTTATACCTTTTTAGGCTACAATACAAGTATGCGTGAAATTGGCAAATAGTGCAATTGCGCTACTGTCCGCATAACCTTAAAATCAGTAATATAAAAACAATCCTCTCTAAAAGTATTGGAACATAACTTTTCACAAATAGTGCTTTTAAAGTTTGAAATCGCGCATAAAAATAGTTGAATTCAGAACGTAACCCCTAATACTCCTAGTCCTCGTATATCTATCTAACATACGAATTTCAATCCTCCCGTACGATATGTCCGTCAATATGAAACTTCAAAAGAAATTGTGAGAAAATCTATTCTGAATTCTACATTAGTATAATATGAAATGTTAATACAACCGGTTCAGATCTGCACTTAGGTCCAATATAGTCGACTGATTTCCTGTTTACTATCTACAAGGTGCCTAGCATTGATTTTGGATTTTCCCTCAGACTTTCTTCTTATTCAAAGATTTTAAGTAAACATTTTTTTAACCTTGTTATCATTCATAATGTGCTTTAGCGCTGAATATTAATGAAATCGGTCTAGACCTTGTTGTAAGCACTATATACCCAATATTATGATTTCCGATACTGCAGTTAACCTTTCCTCATATACGCAAATATTTTATTTAGAAGTTTAAAATATTTATATTAAGTATATGGTGTCTAAGGAAAGTACTGACTTGATTTTAATCATTTTTGGCATCACGAGCCACTATTTCAGGAAAATTACTTTCAATTATTTAACAGACACTTCGCAGACTTAAGAAATATATATAGTATAAAGTCAATCGGTGGTTCGAAAATCATTAAACTAGTCATGTGTCCAAGTTCACGCAAGTGAGGAAAGTTCTCTGATCGCCATTCACTTGGGAGTGGCCAGAAACGATTCTTTTACATATGGCTCAAGCAGCTCACTACTTCCGGTCTTTGACCAAGTATCCTCTGGGTAGCCTAAGAACAGGTTCGAAGGCGAGCTAATGTGAGAAGGCGAAACATCCCCTCCGCAGGGTTGTGCGCTGGGTTTGGGACCCGCCACGTAAAAAATCTTACCAATGAAAATCCACAATCAGCCTCGGATGAGAGACCCCGCTTTTGATGACGACCATGCAAACGAAATAAGGACTATGATTTGAGGGCATGCACCTGGAATGTCCGGACCCTTAATTGGGAAGGTGCCGCTGCCCAGCTGGTTGATGTCCTCGCGAAAATAAAGGCTGACATCACCGCCGTCCAAGAAATGCGATGGACGGGACAAGGACAGACACGAGTAGGTCCTTGTGACATTTACTACAATGGCCATATAAAGGAGCGCAAGTTTGGTGTTGGATTCGTGGTGGGAGAGAGACTCCGTCGCCGAGTACTATCATTCACTCCGGTTAATGAACGTCTAGCCACAATCCGCATCAAAGCGAGGTTCTTCAACATATCGCTGATTTGCGCCCACGCCCCGACGGAAGAGAAGGACGATGTGACCAAAGATGCCTTCTATGAGCGCTTGGAGCGCACTTACGAGAGATGCCCCCGCCACGATGTCAAAATCGTGCTTGGCGACTTTAACGCCAGGGTGGGCAAAGAAGGTATCTTTGGCACTACGGTCGGTAAATTCAGCCTCCACGACGAAACATCCCCAAATGGGTTGAGGCTGATTGACTTCGCCGGGGCCCTAAATATGGTTATCTGTGGTACTAGATTCCAGCATAAGAAGATTCATCAAGCTACCTGACTGTCTCCGGATCGAAAAACTACCAACCAGATCGATCATGTTGTGATAGACGGAAGACACGTCTCCAGTGTTTTAGATGTGCGTGCGCTCCGAGGTCCTAACATCGACTCGGACCACTATCTTGTTGCAGCCGAGATTCGCACCCGCCTCTGTGCAGCAAAAAGCACACGTCAACAAACACAAGGAAGGTTCGACATGGAGAAACTGCAATCACAACAGACAGCCGAACGATTTGCTACTCGACTTGCACTCCTGCTGTCTGAGAGTACTTGTCACGTACAGCTGCAACCGAAACCATTGGTTTTCGGAAAGTGCAGAAGAACAGTTGGTACGACGAGGAGTGCCGTGTCGCAGCGGAGAGAAAACAGGCTGCCTACCTCGCAACGTTACGATCGACCACAACACGTGAGGGATGGGATACATACCGAGAGTTGAAGAGGGAAGCGAAACGCTTTTGCAGACAGAAAAAGAAAGAGGCTGAAATGCGTGAGTACGAAGAGCTTGATAAGCTGGCCGACAGGGGTAATGCTCGAAAACTCTACGAAAAAATGCGGCGACTTACGGAAGGTTTCAAGACCGGAGCGTACTCTTGTAGAACCCCCAAAGGTGATCTAGTGACCGATGCCCAGAGCATACTTAAATTATGGAGGGAACACTTCTCCAGCCTGCTGAGTTGGCGCCAGGAGAAGCGAACCCGATTCCCCAATCGATGACGATGGAGCAGACGTTCCATTACCCGACCATGAAGAAGTTCGAATAGCAATTACCCGCCTGAAGAATAGCAACGGATTGCCTGATAAGGAGCGCAGCAATATGGTCGGACGAAAGCATGCCCAACGATTGGAATTTAAGTGTGCTATGCCCAATCCACAAAAAAGGTGACCCCACAATCTGCGCCAACTACCGTAGGATTAGCCTGCTCAACATCGCACATAAGGCTCTATCGAGCGTATTGTGTGAAAGATTAAAGCCCACCGTCAACAAACTGATTGAACCTTATCAGTGTGGCTTCAGACCTGGAAAATCAACAACCGACCAGATATTCACCATGCGCCAAATCTTGGAAAAGACCCGTGAAAGAAGAATCGACACACACCACCTCTTCGTCGACTTCAAAGCTGCTTTCGACAGCACGAAAAGGAGCTGCCTTTATGCCGCGATGTCTGAATTTGGTATCCCCGCAAAACTAATACGGCTGTGTAAACTGACGTTGAGTAACACCAAAAACTCCGTCAGGAACGGGAAGGACCTCTCCGAGCCGTTCGATACTAAACGAGGTTTCAGACAAGGCGACTCCCTATCGTGCAACTTCTTCAACCTGCTTCTGGAGAATATAGTTCAAGCTGCAGAACTAAATAGGGAAGGTACCATCTTCTATAAGAGTGTACAGCTGCTGGCGTATGCCGATGATATCGATATCATCGGCCTCAACACCCGCGCCGTTAGTTTTGCTTTCTCCAGGCTGGACAAGGAAGCACAGAAAATGGGTCTGGCAGTGAACGAGGGCAAAACGAAATATCTCCTGTCATCAAACAAACAGTCGTCGCACTCGCGACTATGCTCTCACGTCACTGTTGACAGTCATAACTTTGAAGTCGTAGATAATTTCGTCTATCTTCGAACCAGCGTAAACACCACCAACAATGTCAGCCTAGAAATCTAACGCAGGATAACTCTTGCCAACAGGTGCTACTTCGGACTGAGTAGGCAATTGAGAAGAAAAGTCCTCTCTCGACGAACAAAAACCAAACTCTATAAGTCGCTCATAATTCCCGTCCTGCTATATGGTGCAGAGGCTTGTGCTCGAGAGAAAAATTCTGCGAAAGATTTATGGTCCTTTGCGTATTGGCCTCGGCGAATATCGCATTCGATGGAACGATGAGCTGTACGAGTTATACGACGACATTGACATAGGTCAGCGAATTAAGAGACAGCGGCTACGCTGGCTAGGTCATGTCGTCCGTATGGATAAAAACACTCCAGCTCTGAAAGTATTCGACGCAGTACCCGCCGGGGGAAGCAGAGGAAGAGGAAGACCTCCACCCGTTGGAAGGACCAAGTGGAGAAGGACATGGCTTCGCTTGGAATATCCAATTGGCGCCACGTAGCGAAAAGAAGAAACGACTGGCGCGCTGATGTTAACTCGGCTATAATCGCGTAAGCGGTGTCTACGCCAATTAAGAAGAAGAAGAAGAAGAATGCATACGGAAACAAGAAAATTTTCTCTCCAAGATATTTTCGCTACAAAGCACCCAAAGGCACTGAGAAACACATAGTCGGTATTTGGGGGCTTGAAAAGTTATGACAATTTTTAGACGAGTTAGTGGTCCTGAGGAACCAGTGGACGAACTTACAGACACATCGTACCATTTTCAGAGTTCTCAACGTTTTGATATTCAGATTCAATACAAAAATCGTACATTTTATTCTAAGGTGTCAAAAATCGATAATGTTCCGTGAAAACCTAAAGGGTGATCCATTTTGGGGTTCCCTATTTTTTTAAAAAAAAAAAAAACACAGAAACTTTAAATTGAATGGGGAATGTTTGTTAAAATTCGAAAGAACACTATTTCTTTCAAATACTGGCCGCGGCTACATCTCAGATGGTCCATAAGTTGAGTCCAATTTTCGATGACTCGTTCGAGCATTTCGACTGAAACGAAACGAGATTGTCCGCGTAGACTTTAGACTTGAAATATCCCCACAAGAAAAGATCTAACGGTGTGACACGAAGTGTTCTCTCAATAAATCCATTGATTAATGCGATGTGTGGGAAGTGGCGCAGTCTTGTTGAAACCAAATATGGCCAAGATTTCAGGTATCAAATAGTCGGTTATCAAGGCACGAAAACGGACGCCACTGACTGTTACATTCTCACCGGCATCATTTTTGAAGAAATATTGACCGATGATTCCACCGGCCCACAAACCACACCAAACCGTTGCTTTTTCTGGCTGAAATGGCGGCTTTTCTTTTCCTGTTGCTCTTTGTTTCAAATGTGGCATGTTTGATTGTTTAAATATCCAGTTCAGTCCGAGTTGCTGCAAACGGCGCCGAATCGACTCTCCACTTCGTGCACACTCTCAGCTACGGCTACTATATTTTCTTCACTGTATGCTGGACGTGGTCTTTTCGGTCGAATATTACCCAAAAATTAATACTGGGCCTTAAGATGAGTATTTGTGTTGCGAATAGTACGCTCAGTAGGTCGATTATGTTGACCATAAGTTGAGCGAAGCGCGCGAAACTCATCCTTTAAAAATCGTGAATTTTCGTAATAAAGTTGAACAACTTTTAGCGTTGTTCAGGCCTAAGTCTTTCCATGTTGAAATGCGAAACATTACTGAACAAAAATAACATGACAACTTGACACGACTCACGCGTGATCTGTCAAAAAGAATTATATTGAAATAAGTACTTCATACGTACTATATGCAATGGATGTGGTAAAGTGGTCAACTAAAGACTCAAAATAATATATTTTCCTACAACTTTAAACGTATTTCGTTATGGATGCTTTTATTTTTATTAGAAATCTTTAACGGATTTACCAATACTTCGTCTTTCTAGTTTTTTTTTAATTTGCTTGCGTATACATACTTACATACTTATTCATTCGGAGCCTTCGGAGCCAATGTCATCAGTATTTAAATACAAAGAATAATGCCGCTCATAAAAATTTTCCATTATTAAAATTAAGAATTTACGCAAGTTTATAAACCACATACTTAAATATTTAGGCAATCAATAGAATGCCACAAGAAAATTAAATCTCAAATCTGGAGCTAAATGAGCAAACAATAAATATTTAAAAACGTCAGAGCAGAAAGCAAATAAAGCATTTTTGCAGCACAATATTCAGAAAAGCCAATAAGCAAAGTCAATTTTCATAACATTGCTGCCCTGCTGTTTTCATGTATGCGAGGCTTTATCGCCATTTCATTGTTGTGGTGTAGCTTTAATCTCACATATTTGCTATCGACTTAATTGCATTAAATGTTATTAATTTATATTGGGGAAACAAACATGTCCCTTAGTACACATGTCTGTATCGTATCCAATATGCTGAATATAATGTAAAATATCGAGAAAACATGATATCTGATAACAGATAAAGCTAGTACTGCCGTGCAGCAATGGGTACTCGGCGAACTCACGTGATCAGTTAATGTGATGGATACAATTGCGTTTCCTAATGCAGCAAATATTACAAATTCTATATACAGTGTGATAAGTACCCGGAAATTATAAAAAAAACGCAAAATATTTAATTATTCCTTAATATTTATTTTGTCGCCTTCAAAGTTATCCCCACCAAATTTAATACACTTATTCCAACGATTTTTTCAGTCCACGAAACTCTTTTCATAAACACTTTTTCAGATGGCCTTCAGCTTCTCCAGCGAATTTTGTTTTATCTTTCGATCGACTGAAAACGGGTTCCTCGGAGTGGCAATTTCAGTTTGGGGAAAAAGCAAAAACCACACGGAGCCAAATCTGGTGAATACAGTGGTTGATCGATGGCTTTAAATTCAGTCACAATCGTGTCTCGATGCGTTGGTGCGTTATCATCGTGTAAAATCCATGAATTGTTCTTCCACAATTCCGGCCGTTTCGAAAGATGTTCTCACGCATAGGCTCAATGCGGCCAAATAGAATTTCTTATTGATCATTACCTTGATTTTTGAGCGGTTTTTGGTTTCGGCTCGTTTTTTCCCCTTATTCCGTTGACTGTTGACTTGTACATGTCAAAATCAAAAGTTATTCATCGGCAGTTACAATGCTCTCCATATATGTGGGATCGGAATTTTCGCGATCAAGCATGCCCAAAGAGTCATGTTTACGACACTCTTTTTGAAAACTATTTAGCTTTATCAGGACGAGTCGAGCAAGAACGCGTTTCATACCCAAAATATCCACCAAAATCATTCCAACGGACTCGCGAGAGATGTTGAGCATTCTCGCCATCTCTCTAAAAAATTACATTCTTTTGAAAAAGATTTTTAAATTGCAATAAATTTTAGGAAGCTTCCGAAAGCTATTATTTTCTTTTCACGTACGTTTTTCGCAAATTGTTTAAGTCAAACACATAACACATGCTATTTAAGTGCACTTTTTCAATTTCTTTTATGCGCCTCGTTTGCTTCATACAATACTTAACTTCAAGGCATTATTTATTTACACCATATCCTTACTTTTGTTATTATTTCTGCGCACTTTGAAACATAAAATTACTCCAACGCCAGTTAGTGAATAGCTCTGCCCTTTTCATATTTTATGACCACCTATGAAATGGCCATAAAATTAAAAACATGTGCCTGTACGAGTGCTTGCATTGAGCTTACATACATGCATCATCACAAAAACGTCCATCCATACATAGGTACATGTATACATAGCTTATGAGCTGCTGATGTGCGTAGCCTGAAAGTGTTAGAGGACATCTAAGTGCTTTTATGTATTCTTGTGATGTGTCGAAATACGTACACAGTTTAAAATTACATACATATGTGTCAATATGTTCCGTTTAGTGCACATATGTACTAAACATATATAGTACATCTATAGCATAAACATACATATGTACATACATACATAGGTTTTAATTTGCTGTCTTGGGCGTATACGCAATACAATAGACTTCTGAGAATTTCTGTGCATCTCTGCGTATTGTTGCACTTAAAAACGATTATTGCGAAATTGAAAGAAAGAACAGACAATGTGTGACCTATATAACAGCTCACACAGGAGAAGACAATAATAATAGTAATGGATTATAATTTCGAACAGTATTAAAGCTGCTTAAGTCTTTAATGGAGCAAAGGTATCTCTTACCTCTTATACTTGTTTGAGCCTCTTTAGTTGATTATGGGCCTTAGTCATAAATGTGAAAATTCAATGGCGTAAATTTTCAAGATTTCATAGAAACAATTATTTATTAGAGCACTTATTTGATCAACCGAAATATGAATTGTAATGGTACCAGCCGCCATGTCAAAGAACAAAACATTTTATGGAACCGCTATGCACTTGAACTGAAACAGTACTTCTTGGCTCCAAGAACCCGAAATAGATCGGTGGTTAATAACATTTTCAGTATTATCTCAAAGTATAATATACAAAAAGTTAAAAAATCATCAAGAAATATATACATACAAATATTTGAATATATACAATTCTTCAGTTTTCGAGGAATTTTGGTACTTTGTTATTACCACTCCAGGTACTTGAATGTCACCGTTGACATAAGGAATCAAACTGTTAAATTCTAATAAAATAATTTGAAAATATGCAGCATAAAATCGGGTAATAGAAAGGGGGAATGAGTGGAAAGCACCTCAATTTTTCTCTGCCTAGATTGCTTCGAAAAAAAACTGCTCTACTTGTAGTTAAACTAGACTTTACGGCTTCGTAAATTGAAACATTTGTATATCTTTCTCTAGGGAAAAATAACCCATGGGCTGGTGGATTAGAGTTAACGTTATTCTTTCTTAGAATACTGAAACAGGATTGCTATTTACAGAAGGCCACAGAAATCGGTCTACTTGAAAACGCAGATAACAATCCTGAGTTTACATTTTTGAGATGACTGTTAACAACAATCGAAATGTTTGGTAGCATTGCCCAAATTTTTGACAGAAATCGTGAAATCTAGCACAAAAAAATGTAAGACAAAGTTCATTAGAATTTAAAATAGTTATCTTTATTGGAATTGAAATAATTTTTCCTGCTTTTGTGAAATTACAAAATTTCTAAATTTTTCAACATGATTAATTTTGATAGTTTTAAAGAATATCAAAATAAATGTATCACTATAAGAACGACAACAACAAACAATTTATTCTTAAATAATATTTCACAACAACAAAGAGCAAAAGTAAATATTATTCAATAGGTAAGTTAGTTCCAAGTTCAAGTTTAACCGAGCATTTTATATTCTTGCAATTTCGGGAGTTGACAAATACTTTGTTCATAATTTTGAAATTCTAATTTATTCTTCAAAATATATGTCGTCCTCCTTAACATAATACTTCTTGTCCACAATACACTGATGCCAACGTTTTTTCCAATACTCGAAACAGTTGCTAATGTAATTTCCCAGAATAGCCTTCAATGCCCGTAGCGATTCACGTTTAATGTCTTCTATTGACTCCAAGCGGTTTCTCCGCAGCGGTCGTTTGATTTTGCTGAATAGCCAGAAATCAGGTGAATACGGTGATTGCGGTACGATATTGATTAAAAGTTTGGCGAAAAACTTACGAAGAATCAATGCAGTATGGGATGGTGCAAAAACCAAGAGTTTTCGGCCCATAATTCCGGCTTCTCCTTACGAATAGCTTCGCGCAAACGACGCATTATACTCAAATAGAATCCCTTTTTGGCAGTTTGGCTGTTCGGAAAGAATTCGGAGTGCACAACACCTCGATAATCGAAGAAAACTGTAACATAACCTTGATTTTTGAACTGCTTGACTTGTTTTTTTTTTTTTGGCTTCGGCTCACCTTTACCACGATATTCAGTCGATTGATCGTCTGTTTCCGGGTAATAAGCATAGATTCACACATCGCCCGTAATAGTACGTTTCATGACATCGTGGTAATCGGAAAGCATTATTTCACAGACGTTAACACGACGCTGTTTTTTGTAAAAATTTAGTGATTTTGGAACCAATCGTGCGTTCACTTTTCTAAATAATCTTTCAAAATGGTTCTCACTGATCCTTTCGATATCGCCTTTCAAATCGCCGAATGCACTTTATGTACTTGAGAAAGACTAGCGTATAGTAAAAACTAATGATTATTTTGATGTGACATTCGGCACAGATGTCACTGACAGTCATACCAACCTAGAAAAATAATATTTCGACGAATGGATTTTCGGGCGAAATTTAAACTAATAGGTCATACTATTTTTTGCTCATAGTAGTATATGTCAGATATTTACCTATATCTTTAGTAAAATAACAATTATACGCGCAGTAATTCATATATTCGTTATTTGGAGTCATTAAAAATGTCTGTCTAATTTCGAAAGTTTTTTCAAAAGATGCCATGTCCTCATGGAACTCTTCTAACAAAGTTCAATTTCTTTATAATTAATCTTACTTAATTTATCTCGTTTCTATATAAACCTAAATGCTATCAAAAATTATAAAATTTAATGTTCCTATTTTGTATTTTGTGAAATGCACATTAAAGTTAAATGGACAGAAAAACAATAAAAAGGTCAACTTCTCATTTATCGAAACTATAATATCCTTCTCAGGTGCATTTGAACAATTTATACGGATATTATGTAGTAATTTATTCAAAATTTCATGACGATAATTCATGAAATAACACTCGATTTTTATCGGCCAGCTTGTATGGCCTTACAAATTTTCAATTCTCATCTTGATCATTTATATGTAATCTAGTCGTTAGGTGAACTTAAGTTTAATGCCCAGAACAATGCTTTAAAAATAGAAACCCATGGAGGTGTGTGTAATGAAAGCATTTGAGGATAGAAAGTTCTCAGAACTATTGCATCAATTAATAGAATCTAGAATACTTTCGAAACTAACCAACAACCGATATAAATCACATAAAGAGGCATAATCAAATAGAGATAACTAACTAGAATGCGGTTATATCATTTTATTGGGTAGTCTTTTCGTATTTTGTCAATAGATGTCGTTGCAGTCGTACATCTCCAGTGCTACCAATCACATTCTGTCATACCATATAGTATTGGAAATGATTTAAGCTTCATTTAATAAAAAAATAAATAAATTCGGGGAAGTTGAGAAAAGGTTACACCTGTTCAAAAATGTGTGAAAATAATGAAGAAATACGCTATATTTTCAAATTTTTGTATAAAAATGGAAGAATGCCACGCAGGCCACCAATGACATTTGTGAAGTTTACGGAGACGAAGCTGTATCAGTTCGTGCAGCACATTAATGGTTCACTCGCTCCGTTCTGAAAATAGCGAAATTTCAATTTACACTGATGGAACAATGTCTCTAGCGGAGAAATGGCAAAAAGTGATCGACCGAAATGGTAAATATTTGTTTATTTGTTTATTAGTATAAATATAAAAAAAATAAGTTGATTAAGAAATACGAAACTACTTTTTCGACGCTATACTCGTGTTTTAGTCTGGATAACTTTTTTATTGCTTTAACGTGTAAATAATTTAGAGAGCAGAGCTCACATATAGTGAGCAGACAAATTGTGAATCGAATATAGAAGCCAATATAATTTAACAGCAGAAGCATTAACCATGGAAGCAGAATCTAAATACCACACAAATCCACGATACTCAGACTATCCATGAAAATAATGAAATATGTACTTATAAACACGTACATATATAAAATATGCGCATTGCTTGTTTAATTCAGAAATGAATTTATAAATTTATTGAGCCTTGTCTGGACGCATTGATGAACCGCAAAATGATTGCTCGCAACGAATAGGAGGACCACCTATAGTTTTCATCGCATATTCCGCGGCCGTACAGCAGTAGCTGAGATAACAACGAGACTGTATCGCAACCATCACAACAAATACTAACAGAAGTATTAAACAGAAGTGGAGGCACCAGCTGCACCAACCTGTCAGTCATTTCAATAACCAAAACTATCAAAATCTCTATCGTTTTATCGCTGAATGTCTAGAAATGCTTAACACTTGTTAACATATGTGTTCTGAAAATTAGATATACCATATTTATATCAGATAGGAAAAAAAACCTGTTCAATTGCTTTGCGGCATTATTATTAAAAAAAATAAAATTATTTATAGATATCTCACTGATTAAGAAACTTCCAGCAACATATTATGAATTCTACAACACTGACAACAACTGCATTTAAGAATAGTCAAATTTGGACTATTTTAGTTGTGTGGACTATTTTAGTTGAAGAAGTTATCACCCTTTCGTAAAAAAATTAAATTAAAGAATCGACAAGTTTCCAAAATTTTAGCGGAATTAAATTTTTTGACCAATTTCATTCGTCTCTAATTCTAATTCAGTTGGTGTCAAGTCAACAAAAGCGACGAAGGTCACCATACTTGAAATTGGAGGCCAGGACTGGTGTTTAAAACTAAAAAGGTGAAGTGTCACGCCCACAGTCCAATTTCTTAACTTATACCAATAAAAACTTAATTTTTTTCTTCCATAAGTTAGTGAAAGAATTTTGCCGCAATATACCCAAAAATTCCTTTGGTTACTTCGTATTCACCTTCAGTTCACAAAATATTTATTCATAGCAAAAAATGTCCTCATTATTCCTCAAGCGTTATGGTTTTTACAACAAAATATAAAGAAGCCCCGAAATTAGTCGTTAAGAAACTTAAGCAACAACAAACAATAATTCATAAATTGTATTCATACTGGTGAGCAAAACGAAAAGAGTACATACTTACATACATATCTACAAATGTATATGTATGCGATAGATCATATCGATGTCGAGGTGTGAGTTATTTGTGCCAGTTCACACCGCTAATCAATAAAAAATGGAATTTCTCGCGTATGAACTTTGCTATTATTTAGACAGCACCAATTTTCCTTCCACGCCTTCCTTATTTTATTCGCCACTATTTTAATGTTTTTTACCTTTTCATCGTAAATTAATCCAAAGTAATAAAAACTTCAATTTACGAGCTTTAAGAGATGTGCGCGTCCATTAAGTATATGTTTATGTGGAACTTTTGTTTTTTCTGCCAGTTAACTGGTGTTTATTTCTCATTTTTATTATGTTTACATAGACACTTTTGTGATAATTTTTTTTTTACTTTAGTAATTACATACATTTTCATCAAATATGTACACTCAAGTTCATAAAGATTTGAATTTACGACTTCACGAAGTGTTGTACGCATTCGGTCATTAAATGTTTTGAAAAAGTGTTGCAAGAAAATGTTAAAATTTATTCTTTGTTTCATATTTACGCTCTTTGCAGAAAAACACTTTGAGCGCTGTAAACACTTCGAAAAAACGTTGCACATTGAAAATCAAATTTGCACACATTTGACACCGAAATGTTGTTATTATGTTTGACCCATCTTTCCTTCCTAATCGTTTACTAATACTTGGAAAACCGACTAGTTGTTGGATTACAGTAAAATTACATACAACAAGTAAGGAAGGGCTAAGTTCGGGTGTCACCGAACATTTTATACTCTCGCATGATAAAGTGATAATCGAGATTTCATTATACGTCATTTACATATTTTTCAAATACCGTATTTTTGTAAAGTTTTATTCCGCTATCATCATTGGTTTCTAATGTATACTCGTATATATTATACAAAGAAGGCATCAGATGGAATTCAAAATAGCGTTATATTGGAAGCAGGCGTGGTTGTGAACCGATTTCACCTATATTTCGTACATGTCATCAGGGTGTTAAGAAAATATTATATACCGAATTTCATTGAAATCGGTGGAGTAGTTCCTGAGATATGGTTTTTGATCCATAAGTGGGCGAGGCCACGCCTATTTTCAATTTTTCAAAAACGCCTGGGTGCAGCTTCCGTCTGCAATTTCTTCCGTAAAATTTAGTGTTTCTGACGTTTTTTGTTAGTCCGTTAACGCACTTTTAGTGATTTTCAACATAACCTTTGCATGGGAGGTGGGCGTGGTTATTATCCGATTTCTTCCATTTTTGAACTGTATATGGAAATGCCTGAAGGAAACGACTGTATAGAGTTTGGTTGACATAGCTATAATAGTTTCCGAGATATGTACAAAAAACTTAGTAGGGGGCGGGGCCACGCCCACTTTTCCAAAAAAACTGGCGTCCAAATATGCCCCTCCCTAATGCGATCCTTGTGCCAAATTTCACTTTAATATTTTTATTATGCTTAGTTATGACACTTTATAGATTTTCTGTTTCCGCCATTTTGTGGGCGTGGCAGTTGGCCGATTTTGCCCATCTTCGAACTTAACCTTCTTATGGAGCCAAGGAATACGTGTTCCAAGTTTCATCATGATATCTCAATTTTTACTCAAGTTACAGCTTGCACGGACAGACAGACATCCGGATTTCGACTCTACTCGTCACCCTGATCACTTTGGTATATATAACCCTATATCTGACTCTTTTAGTTTTAGGACTTACAAACAACCGTTATGTGAACAAAACTATAATACTCTCCTTAGCAACATTGTTGCGAGAGTATAACAAGAAAACGTCAGAAACAGAAAAAGTGGAAAAACGTAATAAATCTCTGAAATTTATGAAATCAGTACACAAAAAAAAAAATCTTAGGCAAAAAATGGCAGCCATTGAAGCTTTGAGGAAAGAGGAAGCGGTTATCTCTAGCAGCACACATATGTACATACTTGTATTAACAGTCGTAACGAGAAATATACTTGTAAGAACAGCAATAACCTAATATTTTCGTTGAAGAGTTGGAGAAACAGTTGCGACGAACAGGAGTGTAGATTCCGGTCAAAGAAACGAAAGTTTTCTAAATCAAATATTTGTTTCTCATAAATATAACTACGAGTACTAAAAAAACTAGCAAGGAAGGGCTAAGTTCAGGTGTAACTGAAAATTTTTTACCCCTGCAACTTGGTGCTGACAAAACTTTATACTTAAACATGTTAGGAAAGAATTAAACCTCTATTATTCGAAGAAATCTTTGATAAATTACTATTAATTTTGTTACCTTCATATCTTATATTGAATGTCATAAACTTGGAAACACATGAAACAATGTCAGTAAAGTTCTACACAGCGAATTTGGTCTAAATCGGGATTGCAGGTTCCGGGATACTATAAGTGATTTCATCTAAAAAGGCCGCACCCAGGATCCAATTTGACGTCGGCTCCTAAAAAGATTTTGACTGCCCACTTTTTTTTAATTAAAGCTCCTTGCTACTGCGATCTCTTAACAAAATTACAGTTTCATATTTTAATTTAGTGTTTGGTTGTGACACTTTATGGATTTTCGATTAGCGACACTTTCTGGGCGGGACAGTGGCCGATTATGACCGTCTTAGAGCTTGTCCCTACTTTTTTGCACGCGTACAAAGTTTCAATTAGATATCTCAATTTTTACTCAAGCTATCGCGAGTCGTCGGACGGACCGACAGACAGTCACTGAAATTTCAAGTCGTCTCGTCAGCCTAATCATGTTTATATGTATACTTAATTCCATATCTATCTCGAATACTTTTATGTGATACAAACAATCGTGAACAAAACTATTTAATCTGTAGCAACATCTTACAAGATTATAAAAAGCACTTGCACTGTTTATATTGCCTTCTAAGAAATTGTATCTCCGGCGCATCTCACCCCTTGCAGTAATTAAAGTGGTAGATACTTATATGCATCTTTGGTGTCATTGAATTGATGCTATTTGAACCCATTGAAGCGAACAGCGTTGCAAAATTAGAACTAAGAGAATCGCACGCAATTCACACAAAGTTTTATTAGACGTTGGCGAAAAAAGTTAAGAAATTTAAATTCAAATCGTACATGCACCGTCGGTTATGGCTCACGTATGTCTCAGCAAAAATATTTACAATTTTTAAATTGATTATTCATTTGTACACATTTTCAGAAATTATAACAGACCATTAGAAAGATTATTATACCATTTTAAAGTGCGTTCTGGAATGTATTCAGAACATGCCTGATATAGTAAGAGGAGCAGTAATAGTATATCCATTCATACATATGTATGGAAGATGAAGTTTCGAAGAAAAGCTTAGATCAGATAAAAAAAACTGCGACTAAACAATTTCCTCCAGCTCAGAGTATCGTACAAGGATTTGGTTCGGTTTTAAATCTCACTACTTTGGCGCTTTTTCGAAATGTAGTTTTTACATATTAATACTTTTGATTGAAAAAAATAAGGTATGGCTGTTTAATTGTGATCTCGATTTGAAATTGACTTTGAAAATTTCACTTCAGCAATTCATTTCAGTCATGTAATAATTGTGACAAAAAAGCACCCGGAAATTGTAAATAAAACGCAAAATATTTAATTATTCATCAATATTTATTTTGTCGCCTTCACCACCAGATGTAATACACTTATGTCAATGGTTTTTGCAGTTACCGAAAAATTTTTTATAAGCACTTTTTGGGATGGCCTTCAGCTCCTTCAGCGATTTTTTTTTATCTCTTCAATTGCGATTTTGGTAACAAGAAAAAATCACACGGAGCCGAATCTGGTGAATGCGATGATTGATCGATGGTACTATCACGTTTTTGACCGAACTAAAGGTCACAATCGTGGCTCGAGTGCGATGGTGCATTATCCATGAAATGTTCCTCCACAATTTCGGCCGTTTCGACACTCAAACATCTCAATACGGCCAAATAGAACTTCTTATTGACCATCACCTTGATTTTTTAACGGCTTTGGCGAGTCCATTCCGATGATTGCTGACTTGTTTGCATGTCAAACTCATAAACCCATGTCTCGTCGGCAGTTATAATGCTCTCCAGAAATGTGGGGTCAGAACTCCCACGATCAAGCATATCTAAAAAGACATGTTTACCACACTTTGTTTTGAAAACTGTATATCTTAATCCATTGCCATTTCTCTAAACCTTACTGACGATTTTCAAGCACCATACCTTCACTTTTTTAATATTTTCATCATTTGAAGCATTCGAATGTCGTCTAGAACGAGGCATGTCTGCAACGACCTATCGTCTTTGAAGGCTTTGTATCACCCGCAGGCTTGTGTTTTTGATAAACTGAATCACCTTAAACCTTTTCCAACATTTACAATGAATCCGCAAATTTGGTTAGAAATACAAAATTTGAGACAAATTCTTTGTTTGATATTTTTATCGACTGTAAAAATCGCAACGCACTACTGAGGTGTACCGACTTATACAGCTACTGACACAATAACACTCATAGTTGGCATATTAATTAAAGACAGTTCTACCCACTAATAAAAATACATTTTTTGGTAATATGATTTACCCGGGGAATTTAGTTACAATTCACGGATGCTTTTTTGTCTTAATTGATCTAGGTTGAGGTACTATTCACGAGAGCTTTAGTAAAAATGGAACTGCTTCTTACACATTCTCACAACTTTTCTGCAGAAAAGGGCATCCGTAGAATTTTAGAAAAGTTTCCAAAACTAGATTGAGTGAGCAGGAATTGGATAGCAAACACTATCATCAACAACTCTGTATATTTTTTCCTGTTACTATTTAGATTATACGATTTTTGGAACAATTGTTTGCTGCACTTCCTTCGTTTAATATTTTTTCCACATTTCAGCAAATATTTTTTCACTGCCGTTAAGACCGAACAAACTCATACCAATAAAGTTTGCAATTAATGACTTATAGGGGGCGTAAGAGTGTGTTCATTCATCGCAAAATATTCGGAGAATACATTATATATTATATACAAATACACTTAGGGGCTATTTTTTCTCCATATTTTCACTTCCATAAATAAACACTTCGTTGTGTCGGCCTGATACTTGTGATAATACAAATTATTCAGAAACATTTAATATTTGAGAGATTTTTCAAAGAAATATTTTTCTTCACACATTTTATGTTTTCAATATTTCTGCAAATAAAATAAGTAGTAATTAGTTACACAAAAAATAATTTGATTAGCATGCTGTCTTAAAATCTTTAAATTCTTTGTAGGTGTTAGCGTTATTTTTACATCACTCAACCACAGCTCGTTGCCAATAATATAAATCGGCAGACACACTCTTCACTCGGTCGGTTATCATGCCGAAATTCTCAATTCCAATTTACTTTACTTGTATTGTGTTTTTTTTTTTTTTTATTTAGAAAGATTTAATAATTATTATTTCTTTTTTAAATTTTTTCTCTTTGCTCTCTCACCTTAAAATAGTATATGGTAAATCACTTCATATAACTGTGGTTCTTCACAGTGTCCGCACAGTAAACGCTTACAGCCCGAGTGCGTGTGTCTACTTTTTTTCAAGCATTAGTAACACCCACATATTCGAATTTTTTGCTTCCGCCAGTTGGTATTCTGTAACGGTCACTACTACTTTACACTTATCACTGCCCAGGATACACTTTCGCTGTGGCGCTCAATTTTGATTCGGTTGTGCTCCTTTCGGCGTCGTCGTCAATACTGAAACGCGTGCGATGCGTGCTTCGCATTTTATGTGGCGCTACGTTGTAAACGCGAATTGTGTTCGTGCAACTTCCTTTTGTTTATCTTTACATTTTTTCTGCACGCAGACAAAGCAGCTGTTTGGCGAGTCGGTGGAGCTTTCTTATCAGTTAAGCTTTTGTGAAAGCTTTCTCTGCCCAATTTTACCGGCCACAGTGTGGCATTTTGAACAATTTTGTTGACGTAAACTGAACATGTTTAGGATTTTTTTATATAGAAAAAGGGTATTTAATTAAATATATTAGCTATGGGGTTCGGTAGACAAGATAGTTGGGAGTAAACGTCCATAATTCAGAGATATCCTGATCACCCGCTTAACTGACTCTCGGTTAATTGATTTTCTCGTTTTTTGGAATCACGAGATCGATCCAAAAATTTTTGTATACGAAATACCTGTCAATTTTCCCGCTTAATTGAAGCCGATCAATAGGTTTCCCCTTATCATTGGTTAAAAATATGTGTTTTTGATATTATCAGGTTATTTGAACAAAAACACTTTCGTTAAAAAAATATTATCTGGCATTAGCAATTGAAAACAAATGTTTATTCGTGTAGATATTTTGGATGTTGAGAGACAAGAGAAATAATATAATCCTCTAAAGCCCACGGCAGTTCGCGAAGCATATTTTTATTCAGAAAACTAGTTTTAGTGTGAATTAGGGATTATAGAATCACATGTTACTTCACGTAGATTCAACAAAATACAAAAAAAAATTACAGACTTCTTCAATTAACATTTTATAAATGTAAGCCCTGATCTTCGAATTTGTGAACGTAAGTGCTGCTTTTCCACAATATGAATTGTTTTTGTCCCTTAAGGATCTTTTTAAACCATGATTTCCAATATTTAGATTTCGCTTCGAAAAACTTTGGGGACACTAATAAAACATTAGTAAATATCGTTGAAGTTCGTAATATTAAAACAGAGTTTAGTTGATATAAGGCTGCATTGCTTTAACTTTAGTTGAACTGAGTGGGATTGGCAAACGTAATAGGCATATAAGTGAACACGTAAGTGGTTCATTCCTCAAAGTTTAACTTGTTAAATTTTGGCAATTGACTTTCTTTACATATACTATACCAACAGACATCCTAACACTCTCTCTACAGGACAAACACACTGAGTGCAAAGCTAATAAAATGCGAAGACAATAAGTAAGGAAGAGATAAATTCGGGCGCAACCGAACATTTTATACTCTCGCAACTTGCATGAATCAAAGCCATGGAAATATGTACTTTAAGGTGCAAAACGTCAACTCGAGGATCGAGTATATGGGAATTAGGGTATTTTATCTATTAACTATTAATATTCCACATACTAAAAAAATGTTCCCTAGGTTGCATAAGTTATCTCGCATACAAACAACGATTATATAGAGTAAAGTCAGCCGGATGCTAGAAAATCCTGATATTAGTTATGAGTAAAAAACGTTCTGTAATTATCATTGAGAGAACTCAAATATTTTTATATATTAGTTAGTGCTTTTATAGGTTTTAGGTTAATGGCGTTTGGTGGGCATAGCAGTGGTCCGATTTTTCACAAAGGAACGCGCGTACCAAGTTCATCAAGATATCTCATTTTTTATTCAATTTACAGCTTGCATGGACGGGTGGACGGACAGAAATACAGATAGTCACCTCGGGTCTCCTGATCATTTATAATATATCTGTCTCGATACGTACAACAGTTAGGTGACGAAACTATTATACTCTGTAGCAGCATGTTGCAAGAGTATACAAATTGACAAAGGCAACAGTTGTGGGCTGAAATATCAGGAATTAATGACTTGTTCATATGGTGAATAAAATGGTATCACACCAACACATGTACCATCGACGAGTTTGCACATTACACGCATTTTTAAACTATCGCAACATGTTGCATAGAGTGTAATAGACTTGTACACCGGTTGCTTGTAACACCTTAAACTAATCGAAATCGATTTTAGGTTATTAATATAAAAATAATACAGATGTTCTTTGACAATTTCAATGTCATTCTTACAGTGGCGTAGCTACAACTTCGGGCGCCTGGGGCCAAGGATGTTCTGCCGCCCCCCTTTATATACCTACCTACAAGTTTCATGAGGTGGTTCGAACAAAAGTGAATTTTTGCAAAGTATCTTCGATATTAACTATATAAAATTTAGGAACTAGAAGCCACGCAAATTCTGAAGTTTCGAAATTCTCACAATACGGTCTATGAGGAAATTGATAGTAAATTTACAAGACATCTTATTAAAAGACATAGAAAAAACCGATTTTCGCCCTATATCTCCGAATTGGAGTTTTTAAATATCATTTTTGAAAATATGGAGAAATAAAAGTATTTGTTACATTCAAAGCATAGGGTAACTGTGAGAGTGACACGTCGCTAGACAAAGCTAGAAAAGTGCATCTTTAAATTCTATCACTATTTTTAAGAATGATGTAAGCCAAAAGATATAAGACAAATTCAAAGACTGAAGAGTATTCGAGTAAAAATTAATATTTTTCATTGTTATTCAGATTATTTTATTGCGAGTGTACAACTCTTTATCTTTTATAATAAATTTTGTAAAAAAATTTGTTGAAGTTTTTTTCTGAATATTAAAAAACAGCAAAGATCATTTTGCCGCCCCCAAGACGTTGCGTCCGGGGCGACGGCCCCCTTCGCCCCCCGCGCCCCCCCTAGCTACGCCACTGCATTCTTATGACGCTCGATGAAAACACAAAACTCAATGGCCGATTAAACTAACGAAAACAGGTTAAAATGTATTTGAAAACTTTGCAAGGTTGACACGCCCAACTCTCTTTTAAAAGTTATGTTAGACATTTTAAATCTCGATTTCGTATTTTAATTTATTAAAACGGCATAGACTATAACATAATCTAGTTTGTAATTTTCCATTCCTTAGCTGACATTATTTCTTACTTATTCTGTAATTATGCTTATCACAATAAAATTAAAGGGAATTTCTGTTTAACGATGCAATAAGGTACGGAAAATAGCGCAGTTGACATTTTTAGAGCATTTGGCCACATGATTTAAGGATTGGCTGCGTACGAAGTTATCCCTACCTTACTTGAATTCTAAATTTATCTTTTATACTCACTCACATACTTTTGGTCACTTAAAAGCTTTGAGTTCTTGTAAATATTTGTAGAAGTTATTTGATAAAAGTGAAAATAGCTAATTGTGTTAAATTTCCCTGACACTGACGAACGATAAAACTTTTTCAGGGGGGTCGAAAATTCCTATAGAAAAATATTTTGAGACATATAAAGTATAAGGGGACGCAATGCAGAAGGGCATTTAAAAGTGGGCTCGTCTCCACCCCCCACAAGCCGCTAAAAGCTATTATATCTGTACTCATTATAAGTATTTCTACTACTTTCTAAGACTGTGTGAAAATTGATGAAATCGGCCAAGGTCAACCAAAAGTGGTGCATATTATTGTTGTAATATTCTTGAATTACTGTGGAAAACTGGTGAAATCGGAGTACAACCGCGCCTAATTCCCGTATATCACAATTTTAAATTCCATCTGTTTCACAAAAACACTTTTCACTAATATTGCATTCAAATATTGCCCTCTCTTACCCAAAAATTATGGAATCAAAGATCTTTGATTGTGATAAGCACTTCATAATAGTTGGCCGAGAACTTCAACCCTCCAGCAATTCTACTCTTGCATGCTGGAACAGAAAACATGATTAAACTACATCACAGACATTTCATTATTGACCGCCAGTAAACAATACGAGTACTAACTTTATTATCTATAGCCTATAAAAAGCAAAGTAGCTAATTAAATATTATTTGTAGCGGTAAACAGGGGTATGTATGTACTGACACATTGCCAACATGCCACATATGAAGCCATGATTTATGATCGTAGATTAGATAAAAGTAAATGTTATTGCATTATTTTGGCTTCGACAATTTGCCTTGGTTGAAAAGGAAGCGGACACGTACATACATAAGTGAAATTAATGGCTCTGCGATGTTAAACGAAATTTAATTTGTCCCACGTAGAAATGTCACACCTTAGTATGCAACACATGTAGTTGACCCGATGTGAACACACGGACTCACAGATATACCCTAAAAGTACTCGTAAACCTTCTCACCAAGGTTGCCTACCACAATTCTTTTCCGTGAATATCCAAATGCGAACGACCACACATAAACTGCCTAATTTTTCGTGTATGCCGAAAAAAGTGCGTCCGAATGACTTGCGGCCAACTTCATGACGTGTTTTGATTTTTTATGTCCTCTTATGAGAGTGTCGGATTTGGCTGTGCACAATCTCACACGAACTATGTTCATGGTTTCAGGAGTTAATTGAGCGTGAATGTGCTGCTTAGCAAGGGTGAAGTCCTACCATTAGGCGCTAATGCATAAATGATTCGAATGTAGCTTTCGACGACCAACTCCATTAATGCCACTAAATGGGAACCCTTTCTATTTCTCCTCTACGAACCCAATGAGAAGTAAATATTTTTCGAGTACCATAAAATTATTTTAAGCATTACTTGGGATTACATAAAGCATTCGCATTGTCTTGATTCATTTGAATGTCGTCAAAATGACTTGACACTTTTCAAAATTTCAAAATGACATAAGAATATTATTATACCCTAAACACCCAGAAGTAAACGTCGTACACAATGTAAAGGTATCTATATGCGCGAACTTGCGCATTTTATACCCTTTTAACTTACCAAGAACAGGGCTGGGGAAATATCTTCAAGCGTTGGCAACACTTTATTTTAAAAGTTATGCTATAGAAATCAACACTCATTATAAACACATCATGAATGGATTGCAATCAAACTATTAAATTATTTTATAAGTCATAGACTCACTTAGCTTTATTAATATACATATTTTAATCGCGTCAATGATAACTGTATTAAAATCATCCTCAAATGAGATATATCAGACATATACTCAGCCGAAGAGGCAAAAATTCAACCAGAGTGTCGAAATTCATTACATTAGGGTATGAGGTTTGGACCAAGATCAAACCAATTCCATTAATATTAATCGATGAATCACAGGACTTTGAAGAATGCTTGCCCACTTGATTTAATTAAAAGATTACACATTTTGGGGATCTTCTTCTTGACTGACGTAGAAACCGCTTACGCGATTATTGCCGAGTTAACAACAGCGCGCCAGTCGTTTCTTCTTTTCGCTACGTGGCACCAATTGGAGATTCCAAGCGAAGCCAGGTCCTTCTCCACTTGCTCCTTTCAACGGAGTGGAGGTCTTCCTCTTCCTCTGCTTCCCCGGCGATTACTGCGTCGAATACTTTCAGAGCTGGAGTGTTTTCGTCCATTCGGACAACATGGCCTAGCCAGCGTAGCCGCTGTCTTTTAATTCGCTGAACTATCTCAATGTCGTCGTATATCTCCCACATCATCGTTCCATCGAATGCGATATTCGCCGTGGCCAACGCGCAAATACCATAAAACTTTCGCAGTACTTTTCTCTTGAAAACTCTTAACGTCGACTCGTCAGATGTTGTCATCATCCATGCCTCTGCACCATATAACAGGGCGGGAATATTGAGTTTGGTTTTGGTTTTTGTTCATCGAGAGAGGACTTTACTTCTTAATTGCCTACTCAGTCCAAAGTAGCACTTGTTGGTACGAGTTATCCCGCGTTGGATTTCCAGGCTGACATTGTTGGTGGTGTTTACGCTGGTTCCAAGATAGACGAAATTATCTACGACTTCAAAGTTATGATTGTCAACAATGACGTGAGAGCCAAGCCGCGAGTGGCGACGACTGTTTGTTTGATAACAGAAGATATTTCGTCTTGCCCTCGTTCACTGCCAGACCCATTTGCTTTGCTTCCTTGTCCAGTCTGGAGAAAGCAGAACTAACAGCGCGGGTGTTGAGGCCAATGATATTAATATCATCGGCATACGCCAGCAGCTGTACACTCTTATAAAAGATTGTACCTGCTCGATTAAGTTCTGCAGCTCGAATTATGTCTGAAAGCTCGTTTGGTATCGAACGGCTCGGAGAGGTCCTTCCCGATCCTGACGGACTTTTGATGTTGCTTAACGTCAGTCTACACAGCCGTATTAGTTTTGCGGGGATATAATTCAGATCCCTTTCGTGCTGTCGACGACGGGTCTTTTCCAAGATTTGGCGCATGGTGAATATTTGGTCGGTTGTTGATTTTCCAGGTCTAAAGCCACACTGATAACGTCCAATCAGTTTGTTGATGGTAGGCTTTAATCTTGCACACAAGACGCTCGATGTTTAAGAGACTTATTCCATGGTAGTTGACGCAGATTGTGGGGTCTCCCTTTTTTGTGGATTGGGCAGAGCAAACTTAAATTCCAATCGTTGGGCATGCTTTCGTCTGACCATATTTTACAAAGAAGCTGATGCATGCTCCTTATCAGTTCTTTGCCGCCGTGTTTGAATATCTTGGCAGGCAATTCATCGGCCCCGACCGCTTTGTTGCTCTTCAGATGGGTAGTTGCTATTCCAACTTCTTTATGGTTGGGCAATGGAACGTCTGCTCTATTGTCATCGATTGGGGAATCGAGTTCGCCTTCTCCTGGCATTATACTTTCACTGCCTTTAGAGAAGTGTTCCTTCCATAATTTTAGTATGCTTTGGGCATCGGTCACTATATTAGCTTTGGGGGGTTGTACAAGAGTATGCTCCGGTCTTAAAACCTTCTGTTAGTCGCCGCATTTTTTCGTAGAATTTTCAAGTATTACCCCTGTCGACCAGCTTGTCAAGATCTTCATACTCACGCATTTCGGCCTCTGGCCTTTTTCTGTCTGCAAATGCGTTTCGCTTCCCTCTTCAACTCTCGGTATGTATCCCATCCCGCACGTGTTGTGGTCGATCGTAACGTTGCGAAGTAGGCAGTCTGTTTTCACTCCGCTGCGACACGGCACTCCTCATCGTACCAGCTGTTCGTTTGCATTTTCCGCAAACCAATTGTTTCGGTTGCAGCTGTATGTAAGGAACTTGAAATGTTGTCCCACAGTTCCCTTATACCGAGTTGTTGCTGAGTACTCTCAGAGAGCAGGAGTCGAGTAGAAAATCGTTCGGCTGTCTGTTGTGATTGCAGCTTCTCGACGTCGAACCTTCCTTGTGTTTGTTGACGTGCTTTTTTTGCTGCACAGAGGCGGGAGCGAATCTTGGCTGCAACAAGGTAGTGGTCCGAGTGGATTTTTTAATTTTAAAAATATATAACTCATGCCCTATCCGACATATGGTATTCGGCATAATGTTTGTTAAATTAACGAAAATCATTATATGTATGTAATATTGGGTAGTCAAAAAAGTCTTTTCGTATTTCTAATCAAATATTAACCTATTTTTTTATAATTATAATAATAATTATAATTAAACAAATGTGTATCATTTTGGTCGACCACTTTTTGCCATTTTTCCGTTAGAGACATTTTTCCATCAGTGTAAATCGAAATTTCGCAATTTCCAGAACGGAGCGAGCGAACCATTGTTGTGCTACACGAACTGATACAGCTTCGTCTCCGTAAACTTCACAAATATCATTGGTGGCTTGCGTGACATTCTTCACCTTTTTTATACAAAAATTTCAACAGTGTAACGAATTTTTTCACTCATTTTTGAACAGTTGTAACTTTTTTCAACTTCCCCGAATTAAATTTTTTTTGGTTAAATGAAACTTAAAATCTCACCTTTCTCGCAACCCTATAGGGTATGACACAATGTGATTGGTATCACTGGAGATATTCGACTGCAACGACATCTCATGACACAATAAGAAAAGATATCTGTATGTATATATAGTATATATATAGACATTAACCTATACAATTGCAATCATTTCATCCATTACTCCGCATACGATATATCCGTTAGTTTTAAGAGTTAGGTGCACAAAACCTATGATTTTCCGTCATTGAACATAAGAATACTTACAAATCCACAGGGATATGTACATTTGGTCGTAGTATTTACATGACGCATGTCTGAAGCTAAAAATATGGAAAATTTTTAAAATGCCAAACTTATTCTCTCGTAGATACCCAGACACATACGCATGAATCATTTAATGTCATTTAAATACAAATTCAAATTGCCTTTTGCTTCATGGGTAGAATGACACTACAAAATTACTCTCCATTTTAAATTTCCCAGAAATTATTAAAAGCTCGATTGCAGGGATTCTTTGAAAAGGAATACGTATCCAGCTAAAGTACCGTACTTTCTGAGAAAACAGTAAATGACAAAATAATAATAATTCCAGCACGCTTGCTCTAAAGTAAGACATTTGATTTAGGTAAAAAATTTTGCAAAAAACACAAAAACAGTTCCTCCCATTTAGTAGTGAGCTAGTAAGCGGCGAATTTTTCCGGTGGTAAGTGACGACAAGGAAAAAGAAATAAATGAAGCTAAATGATTTTTTACTGTTCACTCTAGTAAATGGGTACCTACATTGTCAATATTTACAGCAACTTCTTAAATTTTTCATTTGAAGAAATTACAAATGTGGCTAGAGAAGCAACTTTTGTTCAAGACAAGCTCTTTCTTGCATTTTAAGGAAGTAGACTTAGGCTTACAATGCCTTATAGAGAGTATGTGTTTTAATTAAAACAGGTAAAGAAGAGCTAGGTTCAGGTGTAACCAAGAATTTTACACTCTCGCAATTTGCAAAGATCCAAGTCTGTGAGATATAAAACCCAAAGGGAGAAAATTTAACACTATGTATTGTATGCATTAGTGAACAGTCAACTGGACGCGTTGATCACTAAATTTTGAATATAGGGTTTATACCAAGAACTGAACAAGTTAAAGTCAGTTGGAAACTCGGAAATCAATATACATACATATGTTCGAATACCGGGATTTCGGCATTAAACGAAAGCATGCCCGACAACTAGAATTTAACAACTCAGTACATATGTATGTAGTTGTATCTAGGATTATAATTTCGTTTTCCGTTTTGCTAATAAATCTCACATATTGGCTGTCCAATGGGAATTTGAAATTCTTAAGCAATAAATAAGAAAACATAACTTAATTTGGTCCATGGGATCACAATATCTGTTTATGTTCCTCTGTCACTCATTTATCAAAAGTGGGCTTGGCAACCCCTTTTAATTGTTTTAGTGTACATATTTTCCAAACCGCTAAAGCTTGATCAACCAAATTTGCTGAAAAGAACCACTTTTGGCACATCTTCATGCACTGTGAAAATGATCAGATAATAACCAAGGCCACTCCCTGTATAACTACTAAAAGATCCTTAACTCAATAAATCGTCCCCTCAATATAACAATAGCGTATAATTTTTTGGGGGTTTTGAGAAAATCGTGTTTAAAGTTTTTGTCAAATTAGATGTCTATTAAAACCTCAATATCGCGGTAAATAAAAATTCTTCATAGTGGATTTTTCGATGAGTACTTTATACCGTTTCTTGTCTTTAAATTTACCAAGTTTTTTTATTCTACGCATCCTTTAAGGCCATAATTATGTTATTCAAGGCGCAAGTCCTCCATATAGGCCATTTTATTTTTTAAGGAATTCGTATGATGTATCTGATACACTATTTTATTTTGTATGGTATACGCTGTTTTATTCAATAATTTTACGGTATTTATATTAAATATATTTGATCTCAAAAATATCATTTTGTAACATTATAAAACAGTAATTAATTCATAGTTTTGTTAATTCAGTGGCATTTATTCATTACTTTCCAATTTGGGTTATTATAAACCAAAAATTGTGACAAATGAAGGTATACATTGCGTGAATCAAAAATAACTAGAAATTCATTCGTCTTCATTCTCTTCCTCTGCTACATCTGGCTCATCTAAACAATTTCGCTTGTTTCCACCTCTTAAGTTAAAAAAAAAATGACTGCGAGCCACGAGGAATTACACCCTTTTTGCACAAATTTGGAAGATCATGCAGCTTTCGATTACAAATTGGCAGCTTTTTATTGTATTTGCCACTAAACGAAAAGTTGAACACTTCTTTTTGAGGTATCTCTATGTCCGGCAATCCCACAGCGAAATCAAACTCATCAGTCTTTGAAGCAATTTCCACGACGACTGGTGGTTTCGTGTCACAGCCTGTTGATATTTACCTTACTTACTTCACTTACATTATATAAAAGACGATACTCACTCAGATGTTTAAAATCCATATTTTTAATGAACAAACTTTCTCTGCGAAATGAATTTGCAAGCTGAAATTTCAAATGACTACAATATTTCCTTGGCATTCATGTAGTCAAAACAACGTAAAAATCGCATAGGCTACTACTCTTGTAAATTTCTGATAAAACTTTCGAATTTGTATTGAAAATAAAACAGCTTATGTGGAGTATAGAAATGGTCGGAATAAAACCATTTCTCAAACAATAGTGTATATTATTATAAGCTATTTTATGAGTTAAAGTTTTGATAAATTGTATTTATTTCTACAGGCTAAAATGGAGTATAATGCGCATACACTATTATTCTTTCAACAACTTTGCAGTAGCAATTTCAAGCAAAATAGCGCATGTGAGCTTATACACTTATTGATGGAAATTTTTGAACATGAAATTATACACCATTTTTTCCAATGACATTTTGACCCACTTTGTGGAAGTAGAATTTGACGAAATTTTGACCAGACATAGAATCAATGATGGAGATTCTATATATGCAATAAAAAAATAATGGCGTATGAGCACATACGCTATTGTTATATTGAGGGGACGAAATAAAGCGTTAGAGGCATTAATTTTTACACCCGATAATGAAAACAAATTTATAAGAACCATTATTAAATTTGGACAATGGGCATGACGTTGCCCATACTTAAGTGAAAAACCATATCTCGACTGAGTTCCAAAAAATTTGGCACATAATACATATTACCCTGAAATCCTGCGCAAGTGCATTTGAGCGGAACACCTTATGATCAAAAATTTTCAAAATCGGACTACAACTTTTTCCGCTGAGATTATGTGGATCCCAGTTCCTTTTGAAAACTGAGAAATCTGAGAGATTGTTCCAATCATAATCTATCTTTATGCATAAAATTGATAAAATCTGGTAAAAGGTTGCCGGATGTCAAACATCCGGTTGATCCTTATATATTGGTGATGGTATATGAGGTAACTTAATGAAACTCAGAGAGCATCCTTTTCTGTTAATAATATGCAGCAAAACCAAAAATAGAAAAAATTTGATCCATACTACCTCCCATATGCGAAATATAGGATTTTCAAACCTCCGGTTGGCTTTATAACAGAATTTGTGGCCAAAACGTAAGATATCTTAGCAAAATTTACTTAACCAAAAATATTGGTTTAATGCCGAAAATGTGTAAAATTGGTCTACGAATAACTTCGACTACCATATCTTATATCTTATACATAAAAATTAACGTTATGCACCCACAGAACGTCCGAACCACTGTCCGGGTGGGCGCGAAATTTTATTCAGTTATTCGTTTATTCTATATTTTTGGAGGATGGAGTCATGTGTAGAAGTTCACGCAAGTGAGGAAAGTTCTCTGATCGCCATTCACTTGGGAGTGGCCAGAAACGATTCTTTACATATGGCTCAAGCAGCTCACTACTTCCGCTCTTTGACCAAGTATCCCCTGGGTAGCCTAAGAACATCCGTTCGAAGGCGAGCTAAAGTGAGAAGGCGAAACATCCCCTACATATGGTTGTGCGCTGGGTTTGGGACCCGCCACGTAAAAAACACCCCCAGTGAATAGCTATAACCAGCCTCGGCTGAGAGACCCCCCTTTTGATGACGACCATCGCAAACGAAATAAGGACTACGAATTGAGGGCATGCACCTGTAATGTCCGGTCCCTTAATGGGGAAGGTGCCGCTGCCCAGCTGGTTGATGTCCTCGTTAGAGTGAAGGCTGACATCAGCGCCGTCCAAGAAATGCGATGGACGGGACAAGGACTGAGACGAGTAGGTCCTTGTGACAGTTAATACAGTGGCCATATAAAGGAGCGCAAGTTTGGTGTTGGATTCGTGGTGGGAGAGAGACTCCGTCGCCGAGTACTATCATTCACTCCGGTGAATGAACGTCTAGCCACAATGCGCATCAAAGCGAGGTTCTTCAACATATCGCTGATTTGCGCCCACGCCCCGACGGAAGAGAAGGACGATGTGACCAAGACACGTCTCCAGTGTTTTAGATGTGCGTGCGCTCCGAGGTCCTAACATCGACTCAGACCACTATCTGGTTGCAGCCAAGATTCGCACCCGCCTCTGTGCAGCAAAAAACGCACGTCAACAAACACAAGGAAGGTTCGACGTCGAGAAGCTGCAAATACAACAGACAGCAGAACGGTTTTCTAGTCGGCTTGCACTCCTGCTGTCTGAGAGCACTCGTCAACAACTCGGTATAAGGGAACTGTGGGACGGCATTTCAAACTCCTTACATACAGCTGCAACCGAAACAATTGGTTTTCGGAAAATGCAAAAGAACAGCTGGTACGACGAGGAGTGCCGTGTTTCAGCGGAGAGAAAACAGACTGTCTACCTCGCAACGTTACGATCGACCACTACACGTGCGGGATGGAATAGATACCGAGAGTTGAAGAGGGAAGCGAAACGCATTTGCAGACAGAAAAAGAAAGAGGCCGAAATGCGTGAGTACGAAGAGCTTGATAAGCTGGCCGACAGGGGTAATGCTCGATAATTCTACGAAAAAATGCGGCGGCTCACAGAAGGTTTCAAGACCGGAGCATACTCTTGTAGAACCCCCAAACGTGATCTAGTGACCGATGCCCAGAGCATACTTAAATTATGGAGGGGCCACTTCTCCAGCCTGCTGAATGGCAGTGAACGCACAACACCAGGAGAAGGCGAACCCGATTCCCAATCGATGACGATGGAGCAGATGTTCCATTGCCCGACCATGAGGAAGTTCGAATAGCAATTACCTGATTGAAGAACAACAAAGCGGCGGGGGCCGATGGATTGCCGGCCGAGCTATTCAAACACGGCGGCGAAAAACTGATAAGGAGCATGCATCAGCTTTTTTGTAAAATATGGTCGGACGAAAGCATGCCCAACGATTGGAATTTAAGTGTGCTATGCCCAATCCATAAAAAAGGTGACCCCACAATCTGCGCCAACTACCGCGGGATTATCCTCCTCAACATCGCATATAAGGTTCTATCGAGCTTATTGTGTGAAAGATTAAAGCCCACCGTCAACAAACTGATTGGACCTTATCAGTGTGGCTTTAGACCTGGAAAATCAACAACCGACCAGATATTCACAATGCGCCAAATCTTGGAAAAGAACCGTGAAAAGAGAATCAACACACATCACCTCTTCGTAGCCAGAACTAAAGAGAGAAGGTACCATCTTCTATAAGAGTGTACAGCTGCTGCCGTATGCCGATGATATTGATGTCATCGGCCTCAACACCCGCGCCCTTAGTTCTCGAGGCTGGACAAGGAAGCACAGAAAATGGGTCTGGCAGTGAACGAAGGCAAAACGAAATATCTCCTGTCATCAAACAAACAGTCGTCGCACTCGCGACTTGGCTCTCACGTCACTGTTGACAGTCATAACTTTGAAGTTGTAGATAATTTCGTCTACTTAGGAACCAGCATTAACACCACCAACAATGTCAGCCTGGAAATCCAACGCAGGATTGCTCTTGCCAGCAGGTGTTACTTCGGACTGAGTAGGCAATTGAAAAGTAAAGTCCCCTCTCTCCACGAACAAAAGCTAAACTCTATAAGTCGCTCATCATTCCCGTCCCGCTATATGGTGCAGAGGTTTGGTGAAGGACCTGGCTTCGCTTGGAATATCCAATTGGCGCCACGTAGCGAAAAGAAGAAACGACTGGTGCACTGTTGTTAACTCGGCTATAATCGCGTAAGCGGTGTCTACGCCAATTAAGAAGAAGAAGATTCGTTTATTCCTGCAAAAGGTTCTAACGGAGGCCGTTTTGCAATACCGTTGATTTTGAAATATATACTTATACATAAAATGCTTAACCGATTTGGCGTCAGGGATTGATTCCACCAATACTCGGCTATGTTTATAATAAGTTTACTAATTAAATATCTGCAAGTAGCCAGATTCATATAAATTTCCTCTGTTCCGGAGTGTAATTTTAGGGTGGTCCCTGTTCTGGCCAATTCATCTGCTTCACAGTTCATAGGGATATCACTATGCCCTGGAACCCAATGCAGGTTTAGCATAAAATAGGATATTAGATCCACTAAAAGATCAAAGCATTCCCTAACTTTGACGAAGCCCGAAGATACTTTAGACAATTTTAGTATCTAGTTTTCAGAGAAGACCCCACCTCCCATTCGGTTATCTAACTTGAAGCCTACCATATAGATACTTATCCCCACGCCCTTGTCCAACTCGCTCCTTTTTTTGGAAAGGAAGGCAATATTCAACTTTATAGGATTTTGAAGAGGTAGTTGGAAGAAACGAGAACCTTTTAATTATCATAGAATGACCGTTGTGTAAATTTACGTTTAGGGCCTGGCTTGGAGTTATTGTGAGAGCTCCACTGATCCAAATATTCGCTACTATGCTTTCAAAACGCCTAACAGCGTAATTCTTTTCCGTTATAGGTCGCCATACTAGTATACCGAACTACGTAATCGGCCTTACAAGTATTGTGCGGAGTCAGTGAGCTACCGAGGCCTTAATCCTAATTTGGGCCGCACCTTTATTTTTCAAATGTAAAGCAATTTACCTGTTTCGGCCAAGTTTGGTTTAAATGAAAACTTCCTGTCTAAAATAAGTCAAAAATAGCTTGGTTATCACACATATGATGCCATGCTACATTTAATATTGACGGAGTAATTTTAGGATTACTGTGTTTCTGAAAATGTTGTTCAGTTCGTAAAATACGGCCCATCGAATAATATCATTTAATATTGTCTTCATAAGATTAGCGAGAGTATTCGGGAATTTACTTTACCAGATCCACCAACATTTTGTTCATCGTTAGAATCCAGAGAAATGAAGAGATGTACCCTTTTGGACAGATCTCCAAGAAGCTCCAGCGTTGAAATTATTGACTTGCCGATGAGCATATGTTCAATTAAATTCCCGAAAGGGGTCCTTAAACGCCCTTAGTATAGCTTTAAACAGAATGTTTTTGAAAGCTTCTTCTTTGTCTAGAAAGGCTACGAGATTGTAGTCTTTGAACTCCACAATTTTTCCAAACTGCTACCACTTAGCTTAGTTGTGTCTGAGGAGCTTCTTTTAGAATACGCATGTTGCGAAAACTCAATTTTTTCAGGTTTTAAGTATTAAGTGTTAAGTTAATGTGTAATTTTATTAACCATTTCAGCGTTTTTAGGAGAAATTAGGAAGGAATAATTGCATTAGTGTGTGAGCTTTTGTAAGACTTTGGTTTATATGACCACACTTCGCTCAGGGTTTTCTACGTCACTCGAAGATTCCATTAGATCTTCCTCGACGTCACACTCCACTTCCGATGCCGATGAATGGGATATGCTTTATGTCTACCTTTTTCGCTGTGATACTTTCTTTTTTTATTTTTTAGATTATATTTAGATTTTAAAAATGAATGCTTAGGGTACCGAAAAGGACATTCAGACGGGATTTTGGAGACACTCTCCCAAATAGATGGACTATTATGAGGCTGATAAACATTTATGCCGAATTTGGAAGTACCCGTAAGAAGGCCGTACCATCGAGATCCGTCTGCTCGTGTTCACGAAACAATCGCGTCATTTCAGGTAAATCCAAGAGTTTCGATTTCCAACTTATCGGCGTAACTTGGAGTTAGCAGACGATCATTACAGCGGATAATTCATGATGACTTAAACATGTTTCCATAAAGAGTTCATGTAGCAAGCCGGTTAAACCCTCTGATTTGCTTATTCGCCTGTAATTTTGCCCAAAAATTATAGAAATGGCCGAAGAACACAATGACTTGTTAAATTGCCTGTTTTGGTCTAATGAGGCCCACTTTGATCTAAACGGAAATGTAAATAAGCAAAATTGCAGTATATGAATAAACCACGAGACGGAACCGGAGTCACTGGTGGTACGCAGTTTCATAAAGGTGTATTTTTGGATCATACTTCTTTGAAGAAAACGGTGCAGCAGTAACTACTAATGATTATCGTTATTTAGAGTTGTTGAATAGGTCTTTTACCTAGAACTGCTCCAAAGTCGGGTCCCTTTCAATAGCGTTTGGTTTCAGCAAGATGGAGGAACTCCAACGAAAATGTAAAAATAAATTAATTTCAAGAAACTCTACTCTTTCGCTGGCCCCCAAGGTCACGTACCTGACTGTACCAGACCTTTTTTATTTGGTTATGACAAGCAAGAAGTGTAAAAAACAAAATTCAGAAATCTGACTGAATTGAAGCAGATTAAATCGATAATTGAGGCTTCACTCCTCAGGCCGCTTGGAAAAATTTTCTAATTAGATTTCGCATATGCGTGGTGGAGCATGGAGGCATTTACGGTTCATAATTTTTAGAAATAAATAATTATATAAAATAAAACAAATAAGGAAGTGCTAAGTTCTGGTACAACCGGACATTTTATCCTCTTGCAAAAAGCAATGCGAGGGAAATGCCTTAAGGTGCAAAACCTTAATCAGAGGAGCGGAATCCAATATACTATATATACATATAATGTATATATAGTTAATTAATACACTGACCGACATATTCGACCAAAGGTTTGTTAGAAAACCGAAAATGGGAGTTGGGGGTAGTATCGATCCGATTTTATCTATTTTTGCCAATACTACATACCATGAATACATATATACTAATAAAATGTTAACTGTTAAACGGTATTTACATACCATTACCAATCATATGAAGTAAAGTCACCCGAACGATATATGTTTGTTTGTTATATGGCTAGGCTAGGTCAAGTTTTCACCCAATTTTAAGCATAAAGATGCACTGTTATCAGTAAAACTCGCTCCCTAATTTTCATGTAGATAAGTCACATATTATATAACCTTCCGATGTTTTTTGGCTATAATTTTTTTAAGAAATGAAAAACTTTGATTCTGCTTGAGGATTATTTTTTTTTTGTATTTTAAATTTTTTTACATCAAGTCGAGAATATGATATCATGTAAATGGCCGCCGCCACAGTTGATTGTCATTTAAGCCGTTTTTATGGCATTTTCCAATACTTTGGTCACATCTTCTGGCGATAGGTCCTCACGTTCTTGACGGATATTGTCTTTAAGAGCTGCCAGAGTCTGAGGCTTGTTGACATAAACCCGCGACTTCAAAAAGCCCCACAAAAAGAAGTCTGAAGCGGTCAAATCAGGCGATCTTGCTGGCCAGTGCAAATCGCCAAAACGGGAGATTAGACGCCAGGGAAATGTATCCTTCAGCATATCGGTTGTAGCACGTGCAGTGTGTGCCGTTGCACCGTCCTGTTGGAACCACATGTTTTCCAATCCCAATTCATCAAGTTGCGGCAAAAATAACTCGTTGATCATTGCTCTGTAGCGCTCACCACTCACAGTAACCGTTTGGCCCGTGACATCTTCGAAGAAAAAAAGTCCGATGACTCCTCCAGCGAAAACACCATGCAGTGACTTTGAGCGGGTGTAATGGCTCTTCGTGGGTTACACGCGGATTAATGCCCAGAAGCGTAAATTTTGCTTATTTACGTACCCGCTAAGATGGAAATGGGCCTCATCACTCATGATTATTTTTGATGAAAAATCATCTTCCTCTTGATGGTGATTAAAGATGGCTTGAGCGTATGTGAGACGAGATTGGCGGTCAGCAGCTAACAGCTACACAAATGTCAAAAGAAAATTGACATTAATAAATTATTATGGTCAATTGCAAAATTTATAGCATCTTCTGATAGGAGGATTACTTTTGCGCCACGAGGCGAAATTTGAAGTCAATGGCCTTAACTTTAAGAACGGGTTTTCCATAAGAGCGCTACAAAAGTTGTTTTAAATAAAACAAAAACGATTTGGGATATAAATGAAAATGAGTCCCCATTGCATCCCGAAAAAATTGTAATTTGGGGCGATTTATGGGTCGGTGGCGTCATGGGACCGTACTTCTTCCGTGATGATCAAGACCGGCACGTCACTGTGAATGGGAATCGCTACCGCTCAATGATAAGAGAATATTTTTGGTCCGAATCAGATATGCACTTTGACAATATGTGGTTTCAACTGGACGGCGCAACAAGATCGATTTATTGAAAACCAATTTTGTTGAACGTGTGTTATCTCACGAAATGGCCCAGTCAATAGGCCGCCTCGGTCGTGCGATTTGACGTCGTTAGACTATTTCATGTGGGACTGCGTTAAGTCTATGGTCTATGCCAACAAGCCAGCGACGATTGATGAACTTTGTACGAATATCGAACGTGAAATTCAGCGTCTGGACTTCTGCAAGCGTGGCCGTGATGGCCACGCCAAAGAAATTGAGTTCCATACATAATGGCAACGAATGAACTTTCACAGTAATAAGGGAATAAAAACTTTTGTAGCGCTCTTATTGAAAAAAAAACTTTATTAGGTTTATGTGAGGGAAGTATTGACACGATTCTACTCATTTTTGACACACATATATACCATTGTCATGAAATGATTATTCCTGAATTTCAATAATACTTATATTCAATACAGTGTTTGAGACATTGACCGATCTTTTCCGTAAAAAGTCAGCTATAGGCTCTGTGATCCACATATTCGGTACCCATGGACTTGGACAGTTTTGGTTATATTTGGACAATTTTTGGCCATAAAAGGGCATGCGCTAAAAGCATTATTCTTGCAAAGTCTTATCCCTTATATTATTTGCTTCTTGATGTGTACGCTGGAAAGAAAATAGTCAGATGGAGTTTAAAATTGTGTTATATGGGGAGTGGGCGTGGTTGCAGTCCGATTTCACCCATTCGCACTGGAACATATTAAAGCTAAAACAATGCTACGTATCGAATTTGGTTGACATCGGCCGAGGTCCTCAATGTCTTTTACCTAACATTAGACAGTGCCACGCCCACCGTCCCCGGTTTCATTAAAGCCTTGTCATCTTGTTGGTAAAATTTAATATCTCTAGAGTATTTAGTTGTTGATTCATCAGTTTTGTACTTTTTAACAGCACCGTTGGGGATTATCATCCGATTTTATTAATTTTTATACTCACGGTTGAAGTTTTTCCCAAATCGATGACGACGGAGCAGACGTTCCATTGCCCGAAGAAGTTCAAATAGCAATTACCCGCCTAAGGAACAACAAAACGGCGGCGACCAATGAATTGCCGACCGAGCTATTCATACGGTGGCGAAGAACTGATAAGGAGCATGCATCATCTTCTTTGTGGAATATGGTCGGATGAAAGCATTCCAGAACGTCTTCCGAATGGATGAAAACACTCCAGCTCTGAGAGTATTCGACGCAATACCCACCGCGGGAAGCAGAAGAAGTATAAGACCTCCACTCCATTGGCAAGAGCAGATAGAGAAGGACCTGGCTACACTTGGAATCTCCGATTGGCGCTAAACAACGAAAATAAAGAACGACTGGCGCGCTGTTGTAAACTCGGCTGAAACCTCGTAAGCAGCGTCTACGCCAATAATGAAGAAGAAGAAGAATTTGGTCGTTGTAGCTTAAATGGTAAGATATATATATAAATTTATTAGGGAGCCGGGCCACACCCACTTTTTGAAAATTTGTTTCTCAATGTTGAAAGTTAATGTAATTGGTCAAGACCTTCTTATTTGCCCTATAGAATGATTTCCGATTTTCGATTTGGCTGTAAACCGTTTAAGTTGCTCAAAATGTGTAATAATTGAATGATGTGAAGTGGACAAGTTTTCGACAAAATGTGGGTAATAAAAATTTATTTGTAACATGAAGATTTTAATATCAAATAATTTGTTAAAATTTAAAACTGATCTTCTAATATCAAATCCTACTAAACTGGAAAAGCACATTATACATCGTAGTCGTGCGGACATACTATACTTTATTGCAATGAATAGTACTGTAGTCAGTTCGTATATTGAATAGGAAAAATTCACGAAACAAAGAGATGTGGGCCAAGTTTTGAGATCCTTCGAAAACTTCTCTTATACAGTGACTTCAATGTCAACACCACGTTTTCATACGGTGAAGTGTCGAACAAGAGCGTTCTGATCTCGCATTCGTCACAGGAAGTGTGCAGAATATGCGAAGAAAACTATGAATTATATATGTAGGTCTACAACGCAGCTCTTCAACGTTTTCAATGCAGTAGTCGGTAATTTGTTGTTTTTTAACTTTTGCTTCTGCCCCCAATGGCACTGCCAATGATCAAGTTCACATTCAAACGTCGGACGACGTTATCATGGTCTAAGAAGCTTTTGAATATATCTATCAAGCAGTCAATAAGTTTTTCATTTCTGTGGTTTTTAAAGCACTTCCTTTTTCTGGAAGCAGCAAACTTAGTTGAAATCCATCTAATACATCTCTGGAAAAGCACGTCTTAAAATCTTCGTTCCTCAGCTTTTTGTCTTCGATTTCGGAACGTTACATTACTTATTTGTCCAGTTACTAATTTTTCTGTGTTAGAAAACATATCAGCAGCATCTATTTCAGGTTCTCTATTAAGCCGCGTCGCTTCAAATTAAGCACTTTCAGTTACGGACATGATATGGTATAAAAAGGCTAGAGTTAGTGAAAGCATAAAATTTTATTAATATTTTCTTTGTAATTTTCTTTTGTATTTGAAGAGCCTGGACAATAAAATAATACATGGCCAGAGTCTTATATATAATCTGTACACGTCCGACAGTTCGGACTAGCGTCATTGTGGAATCTGTAAAGATAGCTTCTAAAACACCCATGTCCACTAAGTAATTTAGGTCCCCATGTCATATGTCTAATCACGAGTGAATGCCCGGTAAAAGTCCGTCTGTCCAGCGTCTTTTGTACGAGGAAAGCCACCGCTGCTGCCACATTTTGGTGCTCGTATTCCTTTCTTCTCTCCTTACCACTACTGTTTTAGGCACTGATAGCCTATATATTCGCTCGACTTCATCTCCCTGGTGTCAAAGGGTGGCTTACTGGTTAATACTGCAGCAGCTTGATATAGTCATATGTACATATATTAAACCCATTAGAGTGCGGTAAGTAACGCTATGTTTATCCCAATTAGTTTAATTTGAAATATCCTGTTTTTCTTTCGCCCAACTCAGCTCATTATTCTATGCGATGTTTACATTTCTTGGCACGACAGCCGAATATTAGGCAAAAGATTTTAACATAAGCTTAGTAAGGTGTCCTACAGGTATATACTAATTATATTGGCGCAATTACAAAGGGATATATTTGCACCTACGGTATTATCCTCGCGAAGCAACTACTTATGTATGTATGTATTTAGTAAAGCTGGTATGCGTTTCGAGCCTAAATGGAGGCAAATTTAAAGCAATTTTTAGCCGAATAAATGTTTATTTGAATAGACGCTGTTTGCTTTTCGTTCATACTTTACGCGCGCTCAAAAGATAAATGACTTTTTGTTTATATTCAACAACAGAGCACTTTAATAATTTGTGCGTATTCACCTGTCGCGGTCGAAATCGCCAAAAAATATAGCTGGTATGTAGTAAGGGCCATAAAGATAAAAAATAATAACACTATGCTGCACAATATTTTCAGTTTTACTGACAACAAGGCACGAAATTCGCAAATTTTTTGAATTTTTTGGAACTTAGCGAACATAGTGATTTTGAGCCCAGACGGTATCGGGCTATGTAGTACAGTGTAATCGAATAGAAAAGTGAACACAGTGCAAATATTTGTAAACAATTTGTTGTACCCAATTAAAACAATGAAGACACTTCGAAACTAGAATAAACACTGTGTACATATAACAACAGCACTACCTGTGGCGGTGATTGTGGGCAAAACATCAAATAAGACCGTGTGTACATACATAATTGTTTGTACATGTGTACGATATATGTATGTACATATGTAGTTAAATCGTAACATCACTGCCACCGCCACTGTCGGAAAGCAAAAACTAAATCAACACATATTCACATCCTGTGATTTGTTTTTGCTGTGCGGGAGAGGAAATATACAATTCCAAAGCCAATTGTTAAAAATTTCCTCCTAATATTGTATGTTATGAGTCATTGAACAAAGTAGAGAGAGAGAGAAAGGAAATTGTTTTCATGAAATTTTTCTCAATTTGCCGGTAAATTGGTTTTTATATGTGGCAATTAAATTTATGTGAGACCAATTTGGCTTTCACACAGCACTTGACCACAACTGAGTGTCAAACTAGTTTATTATGGACCATAATTCCATAAAAGTAGCGGTAACTATTAATTGAAAAAAAAAAACCAAGTGAAATCAAGGGATGCACTAAACTTTTAATAATAATATTTTATCAATTAATTAATACTACTATATTATCAACGGTTGATTTCTCGTTAATTATAGCTGCTTAGCGACATTTTGTATAGTATTATAGAGCCCACATTTATATTTATGTATATTAAGTTGAAATGAAATTGGACCGTACATTTTACTGCTTTACGGGCGAAATAAAATAACTAGTTAAAGCTTGGATATAGACGAATCGAACAAACCACAGGCGTAAAACAAGTTGAATGGCATAGTAGAGGTGCCGTAGAATAGAACGGAATTAGAATAGAAACATGTTATAGTTATAATGTTTTGTCGAAAAAGTCTTGCGGTATTTTTATTGATTTTTTTTTTTTTTTTTTTGAAATTGAAATGAATTTTTCATGACTCATGCCCAGCTCTTGACCGATGCTACGGCTGCTACTATGCCGGTCTCTTTTGACCAATTCAACGATTTTATCGCAATTTTCGACGACAGGCCTTCCGGAGCGTGGCGCATCTTCGACCACCTCTACACCAGAACGAAAACGTTGAAGCCATCGTTGTGCGGTGGAAATGGAAACTGTATCGGGTCCATAAACTGCACAAATTTTATTGTCGGCTTGAGATGCATTTTTGCCTTTATCGTAGTAGTACCGTAAAATATGCCGTATTTTCTCTCTATTTTGCTCCATGTTTGCGATCCTATAACTCACGAACGACTTAAAAGAAACGACAATCAATCAAACACGTGTTAGCACGTGAAATGAGCTTTCCAAAAAGATATAGCATGACCCGATGCGACGAATAAAACTAGAACTACGCGCTTTCAGCGCCAAATAGCGAAAATACCGCAAGACTTTTTGGACAAACAATATATATTGAGATATCCACAATTTTTATTATTTTAGTACATTCAATTGGATAAATTTTATATCGCATCTACAGCGAAGTTGTTTGACATGTGGATCAAGGGAACGAGGGCTAGAAGAGGAAATAAGAGTTATTATTTGAAGAGGGATGTATAAAAACTTGTTCGTTATATTTCGAGCTTTTCGAACCGTGAAATAAAAAATCCGTACTCAATGCTTACGTTTTTGAGATATCGAACTGAACTTTTACCCACGACTTTCTCTCCAAACCGCCGATACCGGACCACTACATCATATAACTGTCAAACAAACTGAGCAATCAGAATCAAATTTTCGCATGGACAACATTTTATTTAACATGATATCTTCATGAAACTTTGCATGGAATATTTTTCGAGGACATGACACAATCGCCGAGCATATTGTTCAGATCGAACCGCTATATCGTATAGCTACTGTACAAACTAAACGATCGGGTCCAAGTGATTGTATGGAAAATTGTTTTGCTTGTAAAAGGTATATAAGGGTATTCATGACATAATAAAACATTAATCTTTTTTTTCACTGTATTTTAATTTACTTGAAATTACACAGACAAATGTGAAGTTGCGTTAGAACTTTTAACAAACTTAATGTAATAAATAATTTACTACTTAAAATTACTTAATAATTTGCTATTTATTTTTATATTTTATAAATTATTTAAGCAAATATAAGAAATATTATCAGAAATTTGTGAATGCGAAAAAACAATATTGAACCTCAAAGATAACATGGCTTTCGAAATACAATACATCTCAATAAAAGAGTTCAATAAGGAAATGTTAACAATTAAGATATAACAGGTTTTGATAATATCGGTGGTATATAACATCAACTTAGAGTATTTTTAGTGTTAGCAGTTGCATAGTTAGTTATTTTTTTATTTGAACATGCGCGTAATTCAAGTCTTCTCTCTGCCTTTCTCCGGAAAAGTTACGGCCGATTCCTTCAAACGGACTTAACTCAGTTTAGCCATTTTTGATTTTACATTTCCTTATCAAGACTAATTTAAGTCAAGGTTGAGCAAACTTCTTAGTTGCCTTATTCTTAACTTCCTACAGTATTTAACAAAGAACTTTCAAAATAAACTCTCAGGTAAAATTTCGAGGATGTGCTCACAATCATCCGAAGACGAAAAGAAGCAAAGTCAGTTATATTTCTTTGCTAAAGTTGATATAAAGTTAGATTATAGAGGTTTGAAGCAATCAAAAACGAAAGTTTAATATAAAATATCTGGTAATTTAATTGCTACTAAGCTTCAGTAGTCTCGATGGAGAAATCGGCTCTTAATAATAAAGTGAGAGGAACCATGATTCAGAAAAATAAAATTATAGAAATTTTGAAAAAGACCAAAATTACACAAAAAGTGGCGTCAATATTATGAATATATTTAAACATAATAATTTTAAATCCATATACCTCACATAACTATATATGTATATATTTAAAATTAAAATCTGGATATAGTATATAGACACATACTCTCTACTGCAAAAGCGGTTAAACTGATTTATACTATACAAAAGACTTCAGCTTAATCTGACTTCCCACATCTATTGAATAAATATGAATAACAAATAGCTAATAGCAACTTGTCTACCCTAGATTTCCGGTTACCTGTGCATAAAATCGATAGTAGCGCACATAATATCTTCGCCATATGTTCAACAAATACCGCCAGAACATCACTTTGAGCTATTTCAGCCGCTTACTGATGGTGTCTAAATAATTGCCGCCATTATACGCCTTACTTGTGGCCCAATCTTTTCCGTTAACTTCATGAATACCGCCACCAGCGCCGCTATAATAGGAGCCAGGAAAGCTACTGCCAATGAATGAGGAATAATCTGTCCGCGTGTGTCGTCATCAGAGTGAACCGTTTATGTGCAAGCAAAATAAAAAGCAAGGCAAGATAAAAAGAGAACCATAATTGACAATTGTCAGTTTTTATGCAAGCATATGTTCATAAATATCGGTGTACATTGTTCGAGTTGTTCGACCCAGTTCAGTGGATTCGCCACTTACCAGCCGGATCGGAGTCGTAAACGTGCGAATGCGATTGCACCAAATGCGGATGTATTTTACACAAGGTCTTGAATTTTAGATAGTGTATCAACCAGCCCATGCCGCCCACCAACAGCACATTCAGCCCAAGAACGCCTAGCAGCAAAGTCACAACGCTCATTTTAAGGTGGGCGATTTTCAACAGAATGATGAGTGGCAGTATGACGAGCCATTTGCGGCGCTTGCGGTCATGGCGTGAACGCCCATCTTTGCGTTAATAAATTACGGAAACATAGAACTATATTTAAAGCGCATTTGTTATATGAAAATTAAGTGGACTGAACGGCTTACCAACTTCGGAGTCCACAATGCGCGCACCTGTTTCGCTAGATAACTTCACTTGTACAGCATGATTGCGGCTAAAGGTCTCGGCTGCACGTTTGAGAAACTTCGCAATGCGCACAAACTCACTATCACCTGAAATATAATCGTAGATGTGGATGAATGCACGAATACAAATAACTTAAACTAACCAAACCAAACCAAATAATTTATTATTCAAAGCGGAGCTATTAAGTTCAAATATTGCCATTTACATATATTCCTAGTCTAACAAGGTGTATTTAGCGACTGTGGAAAATTTTGAAATATTCTCCATGCTGCACTTGTCTGAACCGATTTTATTCATTATATTTGATCCATTTAGGATAAGTTGGTGTCTCGCATTGGCAATGCTACTCTTTACCCATTTGGCGACCCAACGGTATAAGATACTTAAAAGGTATCGTTAGGGAGTTGAAATTCACATTAAGCTTGAAACCTTAAAGGATGAGTACTTTTCATGGACTTCGTAACAGAATTCATTTGGTATCGCAAAGGACCAAAACTGGTCCATGCGTGGATCATTACCCTATCTGACTAACCTAACCCAACCTTTACGAAAACTCATGGTTCATCAACGGATAGTTATGCTGTTAGTCTACAACAACTAACTCGACAGATGTATACTTTAATATGTTTTAACAACCAAATATCCAGTTTGAAAGCTATTTAGAACTTTTATATGCGTCGTAAATGTTAATAAATCTAATAACTGCAGTCATAACTCTTAGAAACTTCTACGTATATATATACTATGTATACACATATGTATATACTATAGGTATATGTACACGCTCTACCAGTCGCTCTAACACGTTTTTGCATACCTTGTAAACTCCGAGCATCGTCGAAAACCATGATATCAGCCGGTTCACCTAACTGTATGACGCGTACGCGACGTTGATCCTCCGCCAATGCACGACTGTACTCATTGGGGAAGTAGCCAAGCTTGTTGGTAGCCAACATCCAAATTATTTTCGAAGCCCTGTATTTAATACAGGAAAGCAAGCTTCGTCTCTCGAAGCAAAGGCGCTGATTACGGTCCAAGTATTCATCACTGTGCGGTATTACGTTGTCTTTTGTGCTCCCATTGTAAGCCAAAGCCTTGGCATAGGTAGGCAATGGATTGGCCCCGCCCTGAGGTATAACATTATGCAATATATCCTTTGCATTTGAACCAAAATGTTTACCGTTGATTTCATTGTTAGATTCACCTTCAGATATTATTTCCACATGGTCACTGGCACTGAGCAGAAGTGCTCGTATTAACAACACCAATGGAAAGGCGAGTCTAGATGACATGGACATTATTCTAAGTCTTCGTGCACATACACATATACACAAATATCATAAAAATCACCGGATACTACAAGCGCACAATTTCGGTGTCTTCACACTTCACACGCGATATGATAAGCTGCTACAACAACTGTTCGTTTCGTAGATTTGTTTGTTTTGCGAACTCGAACTTGGCCACCAGTCTAGTCCATACACGGCGATCAAATGCCAATCTCGACACTGAACAATTCCTTTTATCACAACCAATAGACAACTAACTATGAGACAAATGCAACTCGCTTGAGATTACCATACGCACCGGAACCGGTATCTCAGGAGCCACCAATAAATGCCTTCGGCTAATTCCAATTGGTCGTTCCCGCTGAGTGCATTGTTGCTGAAAAACCGCATTGTTTCTTGCATCGAAACAATACTAACACCATCATCGTAAGGAGTGAAGACAAAACAATATAGCGTCAGTATGTGGATAAAACTATGTTTGTGTCCACTCCATTCAATTGCAACTTCGCTTCTAACTGGGTCAGTGAGTAAAGCGTGCAAGCGGGCACCGGTATGCGCATAAACGACGCTGTCTGGCTCACCAATCACAAGATCATAAAATCCTATCGCCGCGTTGCACAGCATCAACTTAGCCGATGTTAAAGATGCGTAATGCGCAAATGAAATCACATTTGAGCTCAAATAATCGCACAGTGTGTCTGAAGAGCACCTGAAGCTTTGAATATTCACTAATACCATTCCTGAGTGAACACATCTTCGAAGCTTTCATTTTAATGTGAATCGAAATACAGATTACACAGAATACGAAGAAAGCCGCAAGTCCTAAGATTGTAAGTGAAATGGTATATAAATAATCTGAGCCGTCTAAACAATTGCCCTTTCCCTTGATATGAATGTTATCGATGCCATGTGTATGGTCAGATTAATATTGACTTTAAACTTTATGTATGTTATTTATCAAAAAAGACCGTAGCCGCACTGATATTAACAGAAATCTAAAGTAATTGATATCAGCAGTGCTTAAAAATTAAAAAGTAATCATAATTAGACTCATAGCCCAATCAATGGCGGCATTAACGAAAAGGAAATTGATTTTCGACTTGTACATTCTAAAAGACAGCTATTGTCAACTCAGTCGAATCGGGCTCGTACACGAAACGTGGATTCACTGGTACACCCTAAAGACCACAAAACGGTCCTAACATTAGACTTCACCCGGCCCACCTGCTCCGAAAAAGACTGTCATATCGGATGGAGAGATGGCAGCCACCGTTTATTGATGTACTATAAAAGGTCGACTACCCCGATACAACGTAGGAACCCACTTGATTTCTGTACTATCTGTGATAACGCTTTGCACAATGTGATTGAGTTCAAAAATGTATCCCCTACAGATAGATTTGAAAATAACTCTTCGAGGTATTAAGCAAGTTATAGGCGTGCAATTCATTAAGAACACTACTTGGGTTAATCTGATGCTGTAAAGAAACTCAATCGGTTCACGTTTTTACTTCATTCAGGCACATATGAACATATGTACATATGTTTTCATACACATCATTTTCACCGAAAGTGTTTACGGAGTTGTTCACAGTGACTTGCTCCAACTGACATTCACGAGCAACACTCTCGGTGTGGAACTAAACCGACAGCAAAGCTTGTCAATCGGGGCGAACTTGCATTATGACATTTGCAATGCCATATTCAGCCAGCTAGAGTTTTAATAACAACAATAGGCCCGGGAAAAAGCGAAGTTAATCCAAAGAGACATACATATGTATGTACATACATGTGTGTGTAGCTGATCGACTGACGGACTGATTGACTAGCACTAGTGCTACATATTACCAATAAATATACTCTATATGTGGATACATGTGTATGTAAGTACATAAATACATAAAATTAACGGACACGGTTGCCGCAAGGAAATGAAAGTAAAATTAACAAAACCTGATGTGAGCGATATCAATGGAATAAAAGCAAAAGCGGAGTAGCAATTTTTTCTCGATCGATTATCACAAATTGTGCCAATAGTGCAACCGTTGAAGCTGCAAATGTTCATAAGCGTGGCATGTGTGTAATATTACTAGTGATACGCACGCACACACCGGCGCCCATTGTTATTGTTTACTTCAATATGCATTTGATTTTGTGGTATTGCCTATGCCGGTGCCGGCCGTTATTCTCACTTCACTGCAAAGCAACAATCGGCTCACCGTGCTGGCGCCAGCCACCAAGCCACTTCGACTGGTTGTCACTGTGTGCACATTGTTGCTGTTGTTTATGCCTCACGCATGGCAATCGATATACTGTTGCTCGCCACAGACCGCATAACAATGCGCTAATAACATTAATTAACATAAGTGCGAATAGTAAGGATAGCTGCATGTATCGAATGGCCGGTGGTTAAGCTTATTTATTTTGCCTTTTCCATTTTTTACTTTTAACTATTCCAATAACTACACTTTCGATTGGTGCTTGGTTAAAGCGATTTTTGCGAAAGTTTTCGGTTTGGCTAAATGGTACCAATATCCTTTGTCATATGCCTGGCTTTGTACGGACATGGGCCCGTACACACATACAACAGGTAATTTTCGAGTTATTAACTGGACAATTAGTGTCATTAGTGCTTGGCAGCTTTCCCATGAATTGTTTTATACAAATATCAATTAAAACTTCTTTATTCGACTAATTTCTTATTTAGCGATGATATAGCTAACCAAGTCATCACCGATTTCTTACTTTGCCTTGGCATGAGATAGCCAGAGGGAAGTCAAGCAGGGTTTGTAGAGTAGCGATCTTGCAACATCTTAAGGAACTTTAGTTATATAAATATAAGGTTACATCTAATGAAGTTATCAGAATAACATAGTCCGCATCTTTCTTTAGTTCCACTTAATGTTTTTATGAACTTATAGAACCAATTGAGTCAATGGAGTCTCATTCCCGACACTTAGACGGCGCTAGTAGAATTAAATTCACATGATTTTTAGTTAGTCCTAACCTTCAAAAGGTGAGTGTATAAATTTGACAGCGGTCGGAATCATTTTGTGAAGAAATGGATAAAAAGGAATTTCGCTTGTTGATAAAATATTGCATTCTGAAGTTTAAAAATACAGTTGAAGAATAAACTTGGCTTGATAACGAGTTTCCGGACATTACCCCATGAAAATCAACCATTATGGATTGGATTGCTAAGTATACACGTGATGGAATGAGCACCGAAGACGGCGAACGCAGTGGACGCCCAATCCAGGGCAGGCCAATATCCAGTTGCAACAGTTTAAAAATCTATCATTTTATTTGGAAAAATATCTAAAGTTGAACTGCTTATCGAGCTTCTTCAAGTATTGATTATTTATTAATTAATTTTTCCCAATAAATATTAAATATTTACTGAAGTATGTGGTTATAATGAATCTCGAACTCGAATCTCGACACATAAGGTTTGTAAAAAAAACGAAAATCAATACTATACATGTTATATATGGGAGTTGGGATGGTATCGACCTGGTTTTATCAATTTACTACCATCATGCCACATACTAAAACAATGGTCCCTAGGTTTCATTAAGGTACCTTACATCACCAATCATATGGAGTAGTCAGTCGGATATTCAGAAATCCTGATTATTAGTTATATGAGGGCTAGGTCAAGTTTCCTCCCAATTTTATTTATTTTAGGCACAAAGATATTCTCTTATGAGTAATATTCACATTGTAATTATCATTTATATAACCGAAATATTGGACGATAGTTAACATAAAAGTCAACCGTAAGTTCGAAAATCGTTATATTAGGTATACCGGGCTCAGGAAATAATTGACCCGATTCTCACTGAATTCCGACGTAATCTTCCGATTCCATCGATTTTCTCATTTTATTTCGGTTTATGTGTGGTCTGCCCAATCCACATAAAGGGAGACTCCAGAATCAGCGCCAACTAAATCTCGGAAAATACCCGTGAAAAGATGGTCGACACACACCACCTCTTCGTCGATTTTAAAAGGAAAATTAGGAATAATTTTCTGTAATAATGTACAGCTGCTGATGTACGCCGATGATACTGATGAGTCGACGTTACAAATTTTCGAGAGAAAGGTTCCGCGAAAGATTTATGGCCCTTTGCGCATTGGCCACGGCGAATATCGCATTCGATGGAACGATGGGCTGTACGAGATATACGACTACATTGACATATGTACTTAGTTCAGCGAAGCAAGATACAGGGGCTAGGTCATGTCGTACGTATGGGCGAAAACACTCCAGCTCTGACAGTATTCGACGCAGTACCCACCGGGGGAAGTAGAGGAAGAGGAAGACCTCCACTCCGTTGGAGCGATCAGCTGAAGAAGAAGCTGGCTCCACTTGGTATCTCATATTGGCGCCAAATTGCGAAAAGAAGAAATGACTGCCGCGCTGTTGTAAATTCGGCTATAACCGCGTAAGCGGTCACCAATAAAGAAGAAGGAGAAGGTAGAAGTTCTTATAATATTTTTGTTCGGGAAATTTAATTAAAAGTTTAGGAGACCGCTATAGTTTTTTACCTAAAAAACTCCGCGCAGAGCAGAGCACATACATACATACTTTTACATTGTTCTGCAATGGCTCTGCTACGGCTCCCGACAAAGTGAGAGCGGTAGCTATAGCAGTTATAACATAGCAACAATAATTTTAGAAATTTTGCTGCTACTGAGTAATAAATGAAAACACTGATAAAAATGATGAATTGAAAGATCGTATCCGCGAGCTAGAGCTAAATCGTCCAATTATGTAAACAGCTTCCGCCAAGGTAAAACATTCATCACAGTTCCGTTCCATGTTTTTAAGCTTCAATTCGAAAAAACGGCATCAGCAAATAATTGAAACACTGAAGATAAAGATAAACTTAAGCTTCATTGTTCATTGCAATAAAAGGTTTTGCAGCGGAAATATGATATTATAAACCATTCCAAACTGTGAGTAAAGTAGCTATGAATCAAAAAGACAGTATGGTAATGAGCACAGGAAGTACATCGTCTAAATCGCGTTGCAAACTCGTCGACAGAAATCCAACGAATCTCTACAGGGATTTTCCACAGATAAGAGAGGTTAGTTCACTTAGCTAATGCGCTTACATCCTTGAAGTTCATCGAGAACGCAAAAATTCAGACCTTCGTTAATGAAATACGAGACAATACTACACGCTTCGCTGCATTATCATACCCAAAATTAACGTTTACGGAAAACGTTTCGTATGGTCTGACACAGGAAACTGCATCTCTGCTTAGCAATCCAACATTTAAAGGTCATCAAGTAGAAATAGAAGATCACACCATGGTGAACCAATTACTTAAAAAGTTGAAGAAAAGATGCAGAAAGTACTGGAAAAATCGACAGAAGCGCGCAAAAAATGATGACGTGTTTAAATGCTACTACTATGGAAAAAGTGGTCATATTGTACGCAACTGTATTCAGTAAAATAATTGGAGGTTGGAGGTAAACGCAAAGCTGAAGAAGATCAAGCAAATGTCAAATCCAACCAATCGTTAAACTAAAGCGAGCCAGCCGAAAAGGGCAAGGGATGGCTCCCGCAAGCGAATGCCTTGTAACCTCTATTTCACATTATAGCGCATACTGACTGTGAATACCAGCGCAACTGCAGGAGATACTCAAGTCCTCGGAGAGGTGACGTGCCAGATCGTAATTGGAAAGGCAGCTGTCATTCACAATTTTATAATGGTGCCACTCACGTTCGGATATGGTAACAAATACAAAGTTAGACGAGTGATAATACAAAGAGCCAGCAGATTCCATCAAAATCAGAAGCGGTTATTTGAGCAGAAATAGATGGAGACTATGGGACGAACAAGTTGTGGATTGTTTAGGCCTCAGAAAAATCTACACCAAACTCACTTATACTCGTAGACGAAACCCTGGACATGACAGGACAGATAAACGTAATCCAGTAAGAGTATTTAATGAGCTCTAATCCAATGAAACTATATTAGGAACTGTCAAGAGATTGAGACCGTGATAAATTGGAAAATACATTTTGAAGAAGATTCCATTGACTAAAACGACATATCAAGCGAAACTGGTCCAAGAAACTAGAGCAAACCATCGGAAACGGGCTAAGCAACTCCTGCTTAGATACTCAACCCATTTTGCTAAAGACGATTCTAAACCAGGAAGAACTAAAGTTCGGAAACTTTTTATTAACACAGGTAATGCAAGTCATGTGTAGAAGTTCACGGGAGGATGGGGTTATGTGTAGAAGTTCACGCAAGTGAGGAAAGTTCTCTGATCACCATTCACTTGGGAGTGGCCAGAAACGATTCTTTTACAGCTCAAGCTGCTCATGACTTCCGGTCTTTGACCAAGTATCCTCTGGGTAGCCTAAGATCCGTTTGAAGGCGAGCTAAAGTGAGAAGGCGAAGCATCTCTTCCACAGGGTTGTGCGTTGGGTTTGGGACCCGCCACGTAAAAAAAACACCCCCAATGAAAGGAAGCAACAAGCCTCAGACGATAGACCCCCCTTTTGTTGACAACCACGGCAAACGAAATAAGGACTACGAATTAAGGGCATGCACCTGGAATGTCCGGTCCCTTTATTGGGAAGGTGCTGCTGCCCAGCTGGTTGATGTCCTCGTGAAAATAAAGGCTGACATCACCGCCGTCCAAGAAATGCGATGGACGGGACAAGGACAGAGACGAGTAGGTCCTTGTGGCATTAACTACAGTGGCCATATAAAGGAGCGCAAGTTTGGTGTGGGATTCGTGGTGGGAGAGAGACTCCGTCGCTGAGTACTATCATTCACTTCGGTGAATGAACGACTTCGCCGGGGCCCGAAATATGGTTATCTGTAGCACTAGATTCCAGCACAAGAAAATACATCAATCTACCTGGCTGTCTCCGGATCGAAAAGCCACCAACCAGATCGATCACGTTGTAATAGATGGAAGACGCGTCTCCAGTGTTCTAGACGTGCGTACGCTCCGAGGTCCTAACATCGACTCGGACCACTATCTTGTTGAAGCCAAGATTCGCACCCGCCTCTGTGCAGCAAAAAACTCACGTCGACAACACAAGGAAGGTTCGACGTCGAGAAGCTGCAATCACAACAGACAGCTGAACGATTTTCGACTCAACTTGCACTCCTGCTCTTTGAGAACACTCGTCAACAACTCGGTATGATGGAACTGTGGGACGGCATTTCAAGCTCTTTTACGTACAGCTGCAGACGAAACCATTGGTTTTCGGAAAATGTAAAAGAACAGCTGGTACGACGAGGAGTGCCGTGTTGCAGCGGAGAGAAAAGAGGCTGCCTACCTCGCAACGTTGCGATCAACCACAACACGTGCGAGATGGGATAGATACCGAGAGTTGAAGAGGGAAGCGAGACGCATTTACAGACAGAAAAAGAAAGAGGCCGAAATGCGTGAGTATGAAGAGCTTGATAAGCTTTCCGACAGGGGTAATGCTCGAAAATTCTACGAAAAAATGTGGCGGCTTACAGAAGGTTTCAAGACCGGAGCATACTCTTGTAGAACTCCCAAAGGTGATCTAGTCACCGATTCCCAGAGCATACTTAAATTATGGAGGGAACACTTCTCCAGCCTGCTAAATAGCAGTGAATGCACAACACCAGGAGAAGGCGAACCCGATTGCCAATCGATGACGATGGAGCAGACGTTCCATTGCCCGATCATGAAGAAGTTCGAGTAGCAATTACCCGCCTGAAGAACAACAAAGCGGCGGGGGCCGATGGATTGCCGGCCGCGCTATTCAAACACGGCGACGAAGAACTGATAAGGAGCATGCATCAGCTTATTTGTAAAATATGGTCGGACGAAAGCATGCCCAACGATGGGAATTTAAGTGTGCTATGCCCAATCCACAAAAAGGAGACCCCACAATCTGCTCAACCTCCTCAACATCGCGTATAAGGTTCTATCGAGCGTATTGTGTGAAAGATTAAGGCCCACCGTCAACAAACTGATTGGACGTTATCAGTGTGGCTTTAGACCTGGAATATCAACAACCGACCAGATATTCACCATGCGCCAAATCTTGGAAAAAACTCGTGAAAGGAGAATCGACACACACCACCTCTTCGTCGATTTCAAAGCTGCTTTCGACAGCACGAAAAGGAGCTGCCTTTATGCCGCGATGTCTGAATTTGGTATCCCCGCAAAACTAATACGGCTGTGTAAACTGACGTTGAGCAACACGAAAAGCTCCGTCAGGATCGGGAAGGACCTCTCCGAGCCGTTCGATACCAAACGAGGTTTAAGACAAGGCGACTCCCTATCGTGCGACTTTTTCAACCTGCTTCTGGAGCAAATAGTTCGAGCTGCAGAACTAAATAGAGAAGGTACCATCTTCTATAAGAGTGTACAACTGCTGGCGTATGCCGATGATATTAATATCATTGGCCTCAACACCCGCGCCGTTACTTCTGCTTTCTCCAGACTGAAGAAGAAGAAGAATGCAAGACCAGTTCGTCAAGCTCCTCGAAGCGTTCCTTTAGCAAATCGTGAAGTTGTAAGCCAGACCATATGTGAAATGAGCGAAAGCAGCGTAATCGAACCAATTCACCTGTAATACTGTGAGGAAGAAAGATAGCTGCATGAGGTTCTGTGTGGACTATAGAACATTGAATGATGTAACGAAGAAAGACAGTTATCCCCTACCTATGATCGATCGCACATTGGACTTCTTATCAGGCACAAAATGGTTCTCAATACTTGACTTGAAAAGTGGTTATTAACAAGGGAATAATAAACGGGAAGTAGCTTTCCGAACTTTGTAGAATCGGAATCGGACCAAAACAATTAAATTGGGATCGCTGTCCCACGATCAGCATTTATTTTGGATACGTATGCTAGTGGGTATGCAGTAGGAGGCGTTATTTCAGAAGTCAATGACGGTCATGAGAAAGTGGTGGCATATTATAGTCAGCAAGTCAGAGAGAAATTATTGTGTAACTCGAAGGCAATTACTGGCTTTGATGAAGTGCATAATAAAAAAAGTACCATTATGGCCTGCGTTTTCAAGTCAGAAGGACTGTTGGCGCCTTGAATTGAGAGACTCAATGTTACTTTACTTCGCAAAGGTAGTACTAATGGAAATGCGGATGCGATGTCCCGTCTGGTTTGGAGTACAGTTATTGCTCAAAAGCTGAAGCCTAATAGGGCATTATAGATGTGTGATTATTTGCAATAACTTGAAACTGGAAACCGGAGGAACTACGAAAATTTCGGCATGAAGATTCAGATTTGAAATGTTTAATAATGAGAAAATTTGCTATATTTGGAAACACAAAAAGACTTTTTCGACTACCCAATATATATTTTGTATTCTAAGAGATATAAAGAATATCCAAACATCTTAATCTCAACTCGAACAGAGGGACAGACGCCTTAAAATCACTTAGCTTCGTTTTGTCGGTCAGTTTTACATATAAATGCGTATGTTGCTTTGCATATCTCGGGATTAAAGAACAAAAAAATATTGAGCAATGAAAATCGTTTTGATGTTTTTCAAAATAGTATACCTCTTATAGTCCTACTTTAACATGCGTTAAAACTAATTCTCAAAGCACTATCTTGCATTAGCAGTTTGTGAACAGCATCAATAGTTTTCGGAACAATAACTGATCAACGTCCTCGATTGGATTCACCATACCATCGATAAATTCTGGTCTTTAATAATAATTTACTTCCATTTTTTGGACGAAATAAATATTTCCAATAATTGTAAGCAACACAAATAGCTCTAGTATGTCTAAATGTTCTGAGAACATAAGTAGTATAACATCAGAAATGTCAGACTTTTCTGTTCAGACTGTTCAATCTTTTCTTTGCCAGTTCCTGAAATATGAAAGGCAAATTAGGTACCTTGATCTCTCTACAATTTTACTTCGCTACATACAACAGTTAGGAACCGGACGTTCCAGGTTTTAAAAAGTTGTTTGGGAAAGGACTAGTAGTTGGTTAGAAAATTTTCCAAACATTAGGTCGTCATAATTTAATGAATATGAAAATAAATAAATACATATATAAAGTAATGATTATCATAGATCCATAAATAAACTTGAATTTGAAATGAGAAAACCACTATTTTCATTTAACGTATGTAAAATTTATGTCTTCAACACTAGTGTAGTTGCCGGAATTTATTTCTTACTGTACACATCACAATCAACAGCTGAGCTGCGCTGAACAAGACCTCGTGTACAGTACGAATAGAAATAGGTGCAGGTAAAAAATATTTTTATCGTTGTTATATTTTCCGAAAACTTTCAAATATTTGAGAATTTGTTAAAACTGCAATTGCGGGCACTGAATCATATCATTCCTCAAAGCAGATATTTCTCATTAACATACACACTAAATTTGAGGAATGCGCGATTCCATGTTTTTATCAGTTTTTATGTTACTTATTTCGCAGCTATGCAATGGCAACACTGTAGTTTGACAGTTCACGAATGAAGGACGGAAAACCATTGGAGGACAAATCAGAAAAGTCTACTTGAAAAGTTAAATTTGATGGAAATTTATATGAGGATTTGTTAATTTTATTAATCAGAAAGTAGTCAAAACTTGTTTTTTCAGCACATAAGTTAAGGTGTGTTTTCAATCAAAATTCAGTGCTGAAAAAACTCAGAAAAAATGTCTTTGCATCGCCCAATAGTTCTAGATATCCCAGAAACAAGCAAGAAAAAGATGAGCCCTACAAAGTGATATTAAAACTTTTAAATAAATATTTTAAGCTTAAACATGATCTTTATATGTCGAAATTATGTTACTTTTCTTTGTTATAGGAAGAAAAAAATGTCGCAAGGTTTAACCTCGCTGCAGGGCGGCTCTAACAAGGTGTTCATACAACGCGATTACAGCGAAGGCACCTCGGTCAAATTCCACACACGACTTCCCAGCGAATTAGAAGGCCTGGTGAGTAAGCTGTTTACGACTTTGTTACTGAAATAAGAAATAATTTTCATATTACTTTTAACTTTATATGATTGCAGATTGAACGGCAAGTATTTGAGTCGACCATTAATCGGCTAAATGAATTTTTCGCAGAAGCCGAGAAGGGTTCTTGTAGTACATATTGTGAGGGTTGCATCGGATGCATTACCGCTTATCTTGTGTATATGTGTTCGGAAACACACTATGAAAAGGTGAGGCCAAATTAATTTGATTTTTAACCGAAAACGTGTTAACTTGTTATTTTGATGCAGACACTTCGGAAAATATCCAAATTTATTGCTTCCCAAAACGAGCGAATTTACAATCCGAAAGGATTGCAAGTTATCGACCCGACATATCGAGGTTTGCGCGTCATAGAAATATCAGTGTTAGATCGTCCAGGGCGAACGTGACTCCCACTTTCCCATTCGACCGAAGAGTTTTTTATGTGAAAATATTTGGGGTAAGATTTGTGACGACAACAAGGCATCCGAATAATGCTCCGATTATTCACAATTTTATTATTATGTTATAGCAATTTTAGTATCGAAAGCCAAGTCTAATTTAATCATTTTAGTTACTCCTAATTGTAATATATTTATATAAATCAACAGTAATAGATTCTGGCTAATGAACAAAAAGCCATTGAAACACAAAATTCACAAAAATTTTGGCTTCTGAAGTTAACCCACAAAAATAATATTTATAAATATTGTGTGAGTAGATTTGAATTAAGAAAATATTGCATTTTATGCCCTATTTATATTATTTGTACTGAATTTATATACCCAAAATACAAAAGTCTTTATAAGTAAATTTAACAAGACACGCGATAAGCCTCTGTGTCCAACTAGGGCATAGATGATTGGATTTAGTGAAAATTAAAATGATTACGGCTTTAAAAGTTGTAAGCAGAATTTCACAAACCAACTAGTGTTTCATCTTAAATCAGTTGTGTACTGATATTTACATATACAAACTGTTATAAATTCAGAAAAAATAAAACCTTCAAACGAAAACGTAGTGTGTGTAAGTCACTAATTAAAATTGAACAAAGTAATTAAACAAATTAATGTCTAAGCGTTCGTATTCCAACGCAAAAACAAGAATGCGTTGCTACAAAAACTGATAATGTTATTAAAGAAAATACTAATAAAAATATCGAAATTAAAATGTGAATGTGTTGTGTGTTTGTGCCACATTAAACAAAATAAATTTAATCAACAAAAAACCTAATTACGACATTAAAACGAATTGTTTCATGTGGTTATCCCGTTTGATGATTTGTTTTCATTTAACCCAATACAAATATAAGGAATCTGCTTTTCCAATCGTAAATTTCTGGTAAATTGCGACATTTATTTATCATCACGTTAAATTTGTGAAAAACTAACTGTTCATTGTTTATCAATCAGACATCAGTCATAAATATAGTTCTCGCTTTTTTAATTTGAACGTTTATCAGCTCATGTAAAATACTAAATTATAGAATCACATAAATCATTAGTAATTTTCTGATTTGCTCTTGGTTGTGCCACAACTAGTGAATGTTTAGCACATCTGCCGTTATCAGATTTTCCCTTAATTAGTTTCTGAAGTTAGAATATGAGGGGTATAGAAATCATTGAATCCGTTACAATGAAAAAATCTCCGATTCCATAAAGAAATATTCAACGTTGAAATCATTGCAATTGTCACAATTGATCTCACTAACTCAATAAAATATATTCCGTCACCAAAGCATTGAAACCGCAAAATCGGGTATATACGTCGATATCTGTCCGTTTGCGAGTGAAATGCGGAAATTAAAAAAAAAATTATCAATTGTAAGTATTTATGTAAAAAAATTGATAAACACACAGACAAAAATTAATTTTAAGTACTTGTGAATATAAAGAACGTACCAGACATTGCTTTAGGATTTTCACCAGCCAAAATAAATACTTTTGGAGAAGACAAAAAATATAAATTCTGTGGGTCCTCCAATTAAGGACATTAGGGGATGGCAAAAGGTAAGTGAATTAAATTTGTAAAATTGCATTTTTATAACAAAGAAGGTGTTTAACATTTTTGAATGTATGCATGTATTTAAGGGATGAATGAATATTATATACCAAAATGATCGAGTGGGTCCATAAATGTGGGTTTTCACAGAAATGTGGGGGTTGCCGCGCTCATTGCTTAATTTTGATCCCGGCTGTTTTAAGGCCCTCATAACATCTCGGGGATAAAATTTATAGTGTTTGGCGTACTTAGTTATTAATTTATCGCACTTAAAGTAGTTTTTAACAGTACCGTTATCATCCGATTTTCATCCACCGTGTGTTTGTAATTGAACTGCTCCTAAACGGCTGGACCGATTTTGATGAAATTTTTTGTGTGTGTTTAAGGGAATTCGAGGATGGTTTAGATTCACAATTTGGTCCACTGGAAAATGTTTTTTAAATTAATTTTTCATTTGTAATTAATTGCTAATTTTGGAATGTTTTACATTGGATCCGATAGAGTGCTCTACCATCGCAGTATCCAATATTCAAACCTTAAATTGGCGTAAACGTGCAATAAACAAAACGAAGCCAAAGTAAAAGGCGACATCTGTAGTCAGATCATACATACCTGCTAACTATTGGCAATTTAAAATTGTAAAAGATCTGGCATAAAAAAATAGCGGCATAACTGAAGTGTTGATAAAAAGGTCTATTAAAATTTGAGATATACAGAAATCTTTTCGAAGCATTGCACAGAGCAATGCAATATTTAAACGGGAACGATGAAGTACATATGTATATGTATGCGTACAATTTCAAACTGATCCTTCCTGAAAAATAAGAAAATTGCTAAATATTGGGAATGGTAGAATAGAACTGCAATCAAATACACAGTGCAATGAATTAAAACTGGCTCATTTATCATTCGATGAATAATATACCACGGGCATCCAGTGGTGGACTTACACTAGGGGCAGTCGGGGCTAGTGCCCAGGGCGGCAAATTTTCTAGGGCGGCAAAATTTGGAAAATAGAAAAAAAGTGAGCTGTCAGTTGACAGCTGGCAGATGTGAAACATCGAAATTATTTTATAAAAGTAATAGCAGAGAACGTATATTTATAGAGAAGGTTCACGATGTCGAAAATTTAGGGATATTTCAATTTTGGGATATTTACTGTTTTGGATGAGCGTGTTTCACCACTTAACATCAGGGGCGGGAAAATAACAGAACTGAGCATTTCCAGTGTTAAATGAGAAAAATTATGCTATTTCCGATGTTAAGGAATGTACGCTTCAGATTCGCATATCTACAATGCGCCAAAGACTCTGCATATAATTTATATACATACATATGTATGTATATTTTCTATATACATATGTATTTTATATCGAAGCACACAAGCATGTACGTAAAAATTGAACTATTTCATGATGAATTCCTTAAAACCTTTTGAAATAATTATGTATGTAATAAAGTCATGTTTATGTTATTAGCAAATATTTCATTAATGTAGGTTTGATAAGATATGTATATATTTATATACATACATACATATTTATTTGAAGACCTTTAAAAGATTTGATAACATGTTAAAAGGATGAAGCTGTTCATGTACTTGATCAACATTTCGAGGAGATAATCGAGACTTTGATTATTATTGAAGAAAATATGGAAGAAAATGCAATTACAAGACAAGAAGCTAAAGGTTTACGAATTCAATTGGAGCGACTTGAAAGAGCATTTATGCAGATACTTTGGCATTTTTTACTCTCACTATTCCATGCTGTTAGTCAAAGAATGCAGAAAGTTGATTGTATCATTGCTGACGTGATCGACGATTATCGTGGTTTGATCAAAGTTGTTGCTGATACGAGAAATGAATTCGAAATCTATGAAAAACTGCTTTAAATATTTCAGAGATAAAATAATATAAAACGACAGTTTCTAGAAAAAGAAAGAGAAAATTGCATGCTGATGAATCACGGGATGGAGATGTACCACTGTCAGGTCGAGACCACTTTAGAGTCAACACTATTAATGTCATTCTTGACAATCTAGATTCTGAATTGCGAAAAAGATGTGTCGCATATGAAAAGATTCATGAAAAGTTCTCAGTTATTATTGGATTTGGCAATTTGGATAATAGAGAGATTCGTAACCGAGCTAAACGTTTACAAAATGTTTATTCTTCAGATCTTCAGAGATTCTTATTGCACTGAAAAAAAGATGGAACAAAATTCACCTTCCGATATTCTGAAACTTTTGCGTGCAAACGACCTTTATACCTTTATACGTGAAATTGCATATCGAATTTCCGCTGTAACAACTGTAGAGAACGATTTTTCTTGTTTGAAAACAGTAAAAACTCGTTCTACAATGAGTGCAAATAGACTCAATAGCTTAGCTATTCTATGCATCGAATCAGATGTACTTCAACGTTTAGATTGTGAAGATTTAATCGACCGATTTGCAATTCAAAAAGTCAGACGTGTTTGCCTGTGAAAAAAAATATTGTTATACAATTATTAGTCAAGCTCAGTGCAAACTTTGTAGTTTAAAGAACAAGAACCTATGTTTTTTATATTATACTGAAGTATTATATATATGTATAATAAATTATTTGCAATACGTTAAATATTTTAATTTTTTAAAAACATAATATCAAATCTAAATAATTTTGAGTGAAATTTCAGTGACGGGGTGCCATTTTTTCGAGTGCCCAAGGGCGGCAAAAATTTAAATCCGGCCCTGCGGGCATACCAAAAGACTGATGCCATAATCTTGCCAGCCGATTTTTTGTCTTTCCACGCTTGAGAACCGTCTCTTAATATGCAGTCCACTAGGCAGACAATCGATTGGACTCGATTGATTTCACTGATGCACAGCCCAAATTCAATAGTATTTTTACCCCAAAAACCAATTCTTTCTTAACGCACGAAATGCTTTTTGATTAACTTTTTCGTAAACTAACACAAGTTGCTTCACCAAAAATGCGATTATTCCTTAACTAATACTTATAATCTAACTAATAGAAATCATATATGTAGATGGTATTGGTAGTACTACCTATGTATCAGCCTCAGTAAAACCTGGGCGGGTCCTCTAGTAGTTCTTATAAGAATTGCCCTAAGCAAATTTGGCTGTTGCAGCTTTAGTGGTCTAAAATATAGGTAGATTACCTACTAGAGGGCAGGGCCCAGCCCACTTTTTCTGCGATGCCGTGTGACCAATTAATTCTATATCTTAATTTGGTGCTTAGTAATGACAGCTTATACGTTTTCGGTTAATGGCGTTTTGTGGGCGTGGCAGTGGTCCGATTACGCCCATCTACGAACTCGTCCGTATTTTTTTACCAAGGAATATATGTACCATGTTTTTTTACGATATTTCTCTATCTTTACTGAAGTTACAGCTTGCACGGACGGCCGGACGTGATCATTTTTGGTTTAGTACTTTATTCATTTTAATTTTAAATTTTGATAAATTAGCTTTGAAGTTAGCTGCCGTACACTACACAAGGAATTTAGAAACGAAACAACTTTAGCAACAACAACAACTTGAAAACGACAACGGGAAAGAGCCGATACAAATTTTGAAGCATTTTGGCCCTTTTTCAGTCATTGGTTTTTTATCCACAGCGCACATACATACATATATGGCGTCCATAATATTTAAGAGCAGGTTTTGCAACAATCTCCAATAAACATAATATATCAACCTGAAATTTTAGAGCTGTCATACAAACTGACCGATCCAACTCAAGTTCTTGCAGGGAAAAGTTTTTATTTGACAAAATATCTTTACGATTAATTACCCAAGCCATTGCCATAATCTCCGAAGAAATTGTGCAAATCGAAAAACTATAGTATTTAGCTGCCATACACCCTTATAAGAACAACAATTTAAATAATGTAAAAGTGAGGTAAGACAAATTGCTTTACAATCAAAGTTCTTTATTCTGTCCGTTCTTACAAAGCCTTCCAGTAGCCAATAATTATTTATTTATAAGATATAATAAGACTTTCTACGCTCCTGCGTCATACCAATTTTTATACATTTGCATGAGTTTTAAAGTAAAACTTTTCATTACATTTAGTTTCAGTATTCATAGATTACATTTTGATTTTGATTTTGCCATTGCATGTGCTGCTTGACTTTGTTTTACATTTATGCATTACTTAATTTAGGAATTGACATGCACATTTAGTAAATGAGGTTTCGAAAAATACTTTAAATTAGCTTCACTTAATTGTTTTGCGCTTTTCTAATATCAAAACTCCGAATAAAGTTTTGATTACATGTTTTTTCTAGTAGCTTGACCTTCATTCAATTTTAACCGTTAAAACGCTACATTAGTTCTATGGGCTATAAAGTGCTCTGCAGTTACATCAACAGTTAGCTCCTCTCAATTTGGAAACTCACTCAAATAATTTTTGTTTGAAATTTTTTTTTAGTTTAAAATGATTTTTCTTTCTGGTTTTTTATTTTTTCGTGTTTATTGTGCACACATTACACGTACATTTAATTATATCTTAAAGGAATTTTTTCACAAAGGTGTTGCCATATTTCACTAATTCATAACAATTAAAGTAACATGCAAATTTACATACATATTTTGTATTTATTCATATTTGAGATTGCATAAATATCATCGTAGTGAGTGTATTGCTATCAAAGTAGTTGCGCATGCGCCGCCAATTGCGAGCTGCAGCACGAAAGTGTGTCTATGCCTCGGCCACAGCCAGCACAATGTACATACAACGTTTCATAAAGCAATGCTTCGCTATTTAATCGCTACCAGTGCGCACTTTCATTGCTGTGAAAGGTGCATATTGCCTAATAACTCTATTATACCTAAAGCTTGTAAAGTTAATGTGAATTTAATTCAAAGTAGTGTAGTTAGTATGTGATACGACTAGAATAAAGACTCACACTGAAGCGAAACTGCTTCCACATCTGCTTATTTGCTTAATGAAAATTTGACTAGCTTACCGTTAAATAAAAAAATACATTCACACACATAAATTTGTATGTGTTCTCTCTACACAAAGCGGATTCGCTGCTAACATTTATTTAAAATTGAGTTCTAGTAAAGTCACATGTTTTGCGTACATATCTAAGTGCATACAAGTATGTCCTATTAGCTTTTGGTAGTAAATTGGATTGTGAAGCTTAACTTTCTTTCATCTTTTGTATTATCGTGGTTCTAAATACCTTGATATCAGTTGCTTACTTCCGAGCGCTCGGCAGAACGCCGAAAAGCTCCCACGTGGGCTACACTTTTCTTTTTACGCCACGAAAGAGAATTTTTCAAGGATCAAATTTGATTAATCGGAAATTTGACTTGTCTAATATTCAATTATTCGTAATTGCACTGTTTAATTTCTTAGTGGCCTATTGTATTATCCAATTCAAAATTGTAAGTGCAAATGCGTAATAAATTATGTACTTGCAACATTTCTTACCACTCTAAATTGGTCTAATAGTATATCTTTGGACTTCATTTTGATTTTTGTTGCAACTTTGTAAATCTTTTTTATTTTCAATTTGCTAAAAAATTTTGATTTTTGGTTAGATTTTTAGTTATCTTTCTCTCAGACGGAATATGCTTGCATTAACCCCTCTGTTTATACACAAAAGTGTTGCTCCTTTACCGCTATACCTATTTTACATACATATTTAAGTTTTAACTCCAATTAGACATCGGTCGACCCCCCACCGCCACTGTGCTTATCGGTGGAGGTCACCAAATTCTAATTGGATGGTTTTCGTCACAACAGCGAGCACAACTTGGAGCGCTTCTTCGACTTGTCGGTCGTGCTGACAGTACCTGCCGAAGATGTAGATGACGAAGCGGAAATGTGACCGGGACCCGGCACCATTGGCTGCGAAGGACTCGTTGGGCTTTTGTCATCTAAATCCTCGCTAACATGTGAGTCGAGCAGCTTAAATGAAGATTTCTGCTTAACCCCATCCATGCTGTTGTACAGCGTTTTTGTCAATTTCGAACGTACGGCCTTGCCCAGAGCGCCTGTCTTTTTGATGCTCAGTCGTGTGCTACCGCGATGATGCTCCGGTGTGGAAGCATCGTCGCCATGCAGCTGATGTGGATGACAATTCAATGTGGTTACGGTGAATTCGATATCTTTTATCTCCTCATCGGCACAACCTGTTTCGGGGAATACTTGAGAAATTTAGAACACGCAACTTAGTTATAAAAGTGTCGTAATTCATACCGGCAAATTCTTCCACTGGCTTATCGATAGTATCGTGATCGATCCAAGTGAGACCCATTTCCACTTTTTCGGCCAAATCTTGCCAATTGCGTCTATTTTCCAGGGTACCCTCATATAGTGGAGTTATCCAGGGGAAAGTGTCGCAAAGCACACGATAGAGCGGCAAACATATCACGTCTATGAAACCCACTTGCATTTTAGGCAACTCATCCTTGCGTTCGCTACAAAATATAAAGTTTATGTCTTCTGTAGAACAACGTAGTCTCCCTCTCTCTACTCACCGGTCCATCATGGCGATTGGTTGCGTATTTAGTTGCAGCTTCTCAAGGTCACCTTGATCAAAGAACTCATCCGCTACCAGCTTGGCTAGACGATGTTGTACCTCCCAAGGTTTTGCAATGGCGCTCACATCACAGGCGGTCATCATCATGCCGCAGAGTACTGAAACATAAATTAATGGTTATTGTGGAACCATAAACGTAATGTTTGACACTTACACTCTTTCTTCTCCTCACTCTGCCAATCGAATTCGCCGTTTTCGACGAGCTCCAGAAAGGCATTGCGTTTTTTGAAATACATTGCCAGATCGGTTGAAAGTATGGCGTTTTCCACGGTACTCATAACTGAACGGTAATCTTCGGGTGACAGAGCCTAGAGGGAAATAAGGATGATGAGAAAACTTTGCTTCCAATTGTTAAGAATGTTTTTGGCTTATATAACAATCAATTAGACTATTATTACGATTGGAATGAATAGAGTTAAAAATCATTTGATCAAAAAGTTTCATACGAAACATTTAATGTTTTCAGCCCATATTTTTTCAATCTGGAATATATGAGAAGATATGAGATAACTGTTTGAAATCCCACCTGAAATATATTATTTCCCTCCGAATTCAAAATCATTACGCACTGGTCAAAGTGATGATGCTCCATTGTGCTAGTCGTGTATAGTATAGCCAGTGGTGACTCTGTTTTGGTTTGGAATGCATTATTTGTACCACGATGATCCAAATCATGACATAAGCAGGCTACCAAAAGACCCAATATCTCTAAATCAGTCATAAAACGTTCCATTTTACCAGTCTTTAGCATTGCGAACATTGTTTGGGCCACATTGAGGGCGTGACGCCAATTGTGATACTTCACGGGACGGTAATTCTTGCGCACACTCAGCACCCAACGGCAAAGAACCTACAAAGAGAAGACATATCAGTAGTGTTCTAGTATCCTGAAGCTATGAAGACTTACTTCATAGGGTATTTGGAACTTTGAGACTAGATTACATTGCAGAAACATGCACAAGACGGCACGACAAGTGTCATCATCACAGAGATTAAAGTCTGCCAAAAGTTAAACGTTGTAAGAGGTATCAAAAATTTCTACAAATGTAAAAACTCACCAATAAACTTGAAACTATATAAATCATATTTTTCGGCCGATTCAATTTGGTCGTTGACCAGCTTCTGTGTTTGCTCCGCGCTAGCGGTCGCATGATAAGACAAACATTCTAAAGCTACCTTCTGCTTCGCCATTAATTTGCAAGCGTTCTCGTACATTTGCGTATTGTGTATGCCCAGACCACAAAAAATGGCAAACGCCTCAAATATGGAAACATCTGAGTCGGTGAAGGGCAAACCCGTGCTCTGGATCAGAATTGAGAAGGACACAAATTAATATTATACCATGTCTATTTTCAATTGCATAAAACTTTCAAAAGTACCGTTAAAGTACCTTATTAATCAACTGCGCCACACCAATCACCGTCTTCTGCGCATTCGCGATCGGCATGCACAAGATCGCCTTTGTCGCGTCAATCTCATTCTCTGTTCGTATTTGATTATGCTCACGCACCCACTCATGGACATCACTGATATTCACGGTCTGCCCGGTGGTTGCAACAAATTGCGCAATCTGCGCCAGAGTGGAGTTGCACAGATCATTGACAGAGGGGCGGGAAATATTGGCCGACTGGTTGGAGGCGCCCAGCTCAAAGAGAACTGTAAAGCGCGTGCGGGACATTTGCTATGGAATAGTGGAAGACGAGCTAAGTATTGGAGAAAAGTAGAAAAGTATTGTAATAAGTTTAATACTTACTTTGTCATCTCTTTCATTATCGTCCACGTCCTTGATGGCGCGGTTAAGACGAGTTTGTAGTTGACTAGGTTTCTCAATAATTTTCTCCAAATGACTCTGCCAAAAAGTAGAAAAAAGATTTAATTTGTTGCCTTCTTTTTCAAATGCATTAATTATATACATATATGGTATATGGTTTGGTTTACATGTCACCATTCCTACCTACCGCCTCACAACAGTCCAAGTCCAGCAAAAACACAGCGCATCTCTCGCATTTCAGCAGCTCTCGTGCTTCTGTCATAATTTTTGTCACTAAGCATTCCAAGTTATTTTGCTCCTCAAATATATTTCGCGCCAAACTTAAGAGTATTTGGTTGCGTCGATATTCCTGGACGGACATTTCAAATAGTTGTGCGTTTTGTATGCCTATGCCGCAAAAGGTTAAGTAACGTCGGAAAATCTCGACGTCGTGCTCGTCAAATTCCATGGAACCTGCAAGAGAGTCGAAAATTTAATGCTAATTCATTATCTCAATTTAAGGAGTTTCAAAAAATTGATTCTACAAATTCTACAACACCGCTAGAATATTGTCCTAAATTTTCAAGTTGACCCGAGTAATAGTTTCACTTTAGATGATTTTATGAGAAAAAAATTTTCAAAAAGACTTTTTTTGCCCGAGGAAGCCCATGGAACCCCTTAAGCAGTGAAATTTTCCTTGTCTTTAGTGAATAGTTAAAAATTAAATGATATTTGAATTGGCTAAGTTTGACCTAGCCGATCTTATAAGAAACGCGTTTTGGTAAAGTACTCTTCCACCACCATCTTATAATTTAGCATAGCTGGTAAATATAAAACCTTTTCTTTGTGACTTGATGTTGATTTAAATTTGGAATATTTTCCACTGCTATCACTTATAGATGTAACTCTTAACATTTCCTCTATTTCAAGCTATAGCTGACGAATCACTGTATGGTGAATATCTTCACGAATTTTTGCATATATTATTATCCAAGGCATAGGCACAAATCCGAACAAACTGTTCAGATCAGACCACTCTAGCCGATAGCTGCCATACACACTGACGGATCAAAATCAACTTCTTGAATGAAAAACTTTTTTATTTCTGAATGTGTATGTTCCGTGTAAAAACAATCTTTAAAAAATTTATTTCAGATTCGAAATAGAAATCATTTTTCACTAAAATGGGTGACGGAAAATTTTCACAAACGAATGCGAGCAATACCTATAACCCCTATAGCCATTAAATCGGGAACACCTTTTCTTAGTAGATCAATGAAATTTTAATGATTAATTTGTTTATGGTATTTCCATACGAAATAGCTGATTCAAACTTAATTCAAAACATTTTCCAAGCAATTCATTATGTCCGAAAGCTCAAACAAAATGTAGCAGCTTATTTCAAGGGCATAATAATAGTAGCATATCCGAACTTTTCAAAGTCTAATATTGCTTTTGTGCAATCTCGGCAACTTACCGTTGGTTTTGTTGATAATCTGTGCCACTCCTATGACGTCTCCTTCGTAATTGCATATTGGCATCGATAATATTGCATTCGTTTTGTAGCCAGTCTTTAAATCAATCTCACAATTAAAACGTGCATCCTTGTATGCTTCCTTTATGTTGATCATCTCTTTTGTTTGCGCCACCATGCCGGCAATGCCCACACCGAAAGGTATTCGTATCTCCTCCAGCTTCGCCTTCTTAACAGCATCCTTGAGCGCTGCAAATGACAAATGAAACCGTTACACAAGAATCAATAGTCAATTGCAAAAATAGCCAAGTAGCAAAAGTCAATTGCAGCATTGCAAACAAGAAAACCGAAAAGTAGAGCGGAGATAAAGCGATTTAATTTTGTGTGCATTGCTGCTGGACTTCATTTGCATGCAACGCTGAATTCTTAGGTTCACACAAATACTGATTCAAAGGTCTCGTAATACCAACGGACTTCGTTTTTGTAATTTGGACTCACCTGTTTTCTGTGTCACATCGAAGAGCTTCGCAACCAGGTATTTATTGTTTGGTGGCCCCTTGGCTAGGAACAATGAGCCACGATCCGCATGGGTAAGCAGTCCTACATTGACGAGGATTTTATGACACAGCACATCAATATCCAATTCATTGGCCACGTCACGAATCAGCTCCATGAATAGTTCACCTTCATCCAATTCCATCAGGTGACGACGACTATCAAATACAGAATTGCCGGAGGATGTGGACAGTGAGCGGGACTGAGGTTTCTGCAAAAGGAAAGAATCGAGATGAAACAATGAGATATGAGAAAATAGAAAATGGAAAACTCAGTGAGCTGTTTTAAGAACAATGTATAAATGTAAGAAATGTGTCGATGATAGTTGTGCACTTTCCCTTTTGGATTTAAGATGTTACTACTTTGTTTGTGATTATGATGCATACAGTTTGACGTTGCTCAAGTATTGGCATTCTCAATTCTTTAGTAAAATCAAAATGCATGTGAGACAATAATTTGACTAAAATTATTCCCATAATTAAGAAGTTTACCCGGACAAACAATGTGACACGTAATTTTTATATGGTTTCTACATAGTACAATTGTTTTGTTCGCCTAGCAGTGTTTTGTATCACCTAAAGTTAATCGAAATAGTTATTGGGTTATCAGGTTGGCTGCAAATTGAGTAAAAATTTAGATGTCTTGATTAAACTTGGTACACATGCTCCTTGGCACACAATCAATTCGAGTCACTTAATACCGAATATATGAGTCCAAGTGTTTATGACTGTGTTTTACCGAAAATATCCGTCAATTTGTGAAGTATATTATTGAAATTGGGGGAAAATATTTTTCCATAATAATGTACTCTTGAATCAGAAATGAATAAAATCGGCTCAATACTTTTCCGATTGATTTATACCGGTAAATAGTTAATCTGGGTCAAATACCTGTCTATGTAATGTCACAAGTTAACGCAATCAATTCAGACTGCTTCTAGCCCAAATACACCAGATGATAATGATTTCCGACTTTCTAGCTGACATTAAGCCGTTTAGGTTGGATAGTATATGTATGTGATATTTATTATTAAGTGAATACGATTTACATAAACAATATTTTTTGCTACTTAATATGCTCCAAATCGTCAACAGAGCGTCGAAATGTAGAAACCATACAGAATTCGGAAGAGACTAAGGCAGTGTGGTGGTGCGTGTTTATTTCTTACAGATTTTGACTTTTGAACTCGAAAAACATTTGGTAATTGCCGACTGCTCAGATAGTTGAGGGGTTACCTTCTTAAGCCATGTTAAAACGAAACACTCCCTATATATTCGAGTAATGTTGCATGGTGACACGAAAAAATAATTTTTGTACTCTTCCAAAATATAACTATTTATAACAGCTTGCTCAGCTTAGGGATTTTTGTAACGCCTAAAATATATCGAAGAATTCATTTGGTTAAGTATTTCAAATTAGTCAAGCTGACCCATCGAATTGACCATTTGCACGCTTATAAAATGCCGTTAATCGAAAGATTATAAAGTGCTATAACTAGTATGAACAAATCCTGCCGTCAACCCTTGATTAGTCACACCCTTTCCCAGCAAAGAGTGGACAGTGCTTTTCATTCAAAGTATATGTATTCTTAAAGAAAATCACAAAGCTATAGTGATCCGATATCGGCGGTTCTGACAAACGAAAAGCTTCTTGAGAAAAACTGAAAGATTACTTCGCGTATATACCGACAGGCGGACGGACATACAGACGGACGTCGCTAAATCGACTTAATTCGTCATGCTGATCATTTATAGATTTTTTTCGTGGCAAAATCAGGGTATGTGGAGAAAGTGATTAAATCTATTCAGTACTTCTCTTACGTATTTTCAGTATATGGGGTCTATTGAAGGGGTTTTTCAATACAACGCTACAAAAGTAGACCGATAGTGACAGCAAACGATGCCATATTTTCTCCCTCTCTTTTGACATTTCTTTTCAGTAAGGTTTGCCATTTATCATGGAAAGATATAGATCCAACAATTAGTCGAAATTATGAAAATTTACTACCGAATTTCGGAGTTACTACTAACAAATTTGGTATTTTCTTGACTAACATATATTGAACATCTTCAACTAAGATCACACGTATCGCACTGAGTTAATGTGGAAAACGTCAACCAGAGGATCGGAATTCATTATATTAAAGATATGAGATTAAACCAATTCCATTCCAACTTAGCGCTAAACCATATAATTTTCACCGTTAGAACTCTGAGTAGGGTACTTAGTGTCCCTACTCATTATTGATATCGAATTTTGTGGGGCTTGGGCAGTTCAATTTGATCTATTTTAAACAAAATGGTAGACCATAATTTTGGTTATATGTTGCTGCACAAGTAACATAATTTTTTTGTTTTTATACCCTGAACAGGGTATATTAAGTTTGTCACGAAGTTTGTAACACCCAGAAGGAAGCGTCGGAGACCCTATAAAGTCGATTTAGTCATGTCCGTCTGTCCATATGTATATATACGAACTAGTCCCTCAGTTTTTAAGATATCGTTTTGAAATTTTGCAAACGTCATTTTCTCTTCCAGAAACTGCTCATTTGTTGGAACTGCCGATATCAGACCACTATAACATATATTTGCCATACAAACTGAACGATCGGAATCAAGTACTTTTATGAAGAGATTTATGAAAAACTTTCACATTTGACAAGATATATTCACGAAAATTGGTACAGATTATTTCCTAAGACAACAATGTAATCTCCGATGAAATTGTTCAGATCGGATTACTATAGCATATCTTCATCATCTTAAAAGAAGGAAACTTCCAAATTCTGCGAGATATCTACACATTTCCGATTCATCTACATATACGAAAATTTCATAGATTTTTATCATTTCATTACATTATTTCCGATTTCTTTGATAAACTATAGCAGTAATGCAATATTGTTTCAATAAGGTGCAAAGTGTTAAATGCCAACCATTGTGATACGCCAATGCGTATGAGTAACAGTTCCCTCCGTAAACTATCATCTACCATAGACATTGTAATAAAAAACTTTGGTAATATTTCAACAATACATATACATATGTATGTTATGCGATTTTTCTTACAACAAAACAATTTTTTCCAAGGATGCCATAAATTGCTGATGTGGCAAATATATTGAGCCAGACGTTGCAAATTTTTGGCAGCAGCTTATGAGCATGTTTACAGTCGCTTACTAAAGACGAGCAAATTTTACTTCCATTGAGAAACAAAATAATGAAAAGTACATAGAAACTTTGGTCTTAGTTGCGGATGCTAGTTAAAGTGTGTGCAATTTGTCAGGAACGAACCACGCACATATGTATATTCATTTTTAGATTTTCTGTATTCCACAATCATGTTTTTTTAAACATATAGACATGTTAGTGACTTTCTCAGCTTATTTATGTATTGCTACACTAAGGGGACTCACAAATTGTCATGACGCATCGTAAAATCATAAAATCATAAAGCTTTACACTGTCCAAAAAAATTGTTGTTGGATTACATACAAAAAATAGTTTCCGCAATTACATTTCTCAACGCTATTTTTTCGGTTAATTCGGCAGTATCCAAGTAAGAAAAAGGTAAGTTCAGGTATAACCATGCATTTAAAATGAGTGTTTAAGGTCATTTTTCGGAATGCTCTTGAGAATATCGGTCGTCGCCTTTTGGATAGCTGAAATGTCCTGAAACCAATGTCCTTTCATGGGCAAATAGGTAAAAATCACAGGGTGCCAGATCAGGTGAGAAGGGTGAGTGATTAATGGTTAATATGGAGTTTTTTGTCTAAAAATCAGTGACAAGCGTCGACCAATGACACGGCGCAATATCGTGCAACAGGCGCCAGGACCCTGGCTCACGGTAGTGTGGTCGAGCACGACGAATGCGTGACAAAAGACGCTTCATAACACCAAGGTAAAACACAGCATTAATCGTTTGGCCAGGTGGAATGAACTCTCGGTGTACAATACCCTCGGAATCGTAAAAACAAATCAGCATTGTCTTTATTTTTGACTTCTGAAGACGACTTTTTTCGGTGATGGCTCGTCTGGATGCTTCCATTCGGCACTTTGACATTTGGTTTCGGGATCATATTGAAAGCACCACGTTTCATCACCAGTCACAATCGAATATTTGTAGTTTATGTCCTTTCTCGACTCCTTAATCAAATCCTTACAATGTTGAATTCGTAGCAATTTTTGCTCTTCAGTCAATTTGTGCGGAACAAACTTAGAGCACACCTTCCGTAGACCCAATTTATCTATCAAAATGCGATGAATGAAGTCAACGAAATGTCAACAAGAGATCAAACTGTTTATTTCATATACCCACCAATAGGTGGCGCCACCAGAAAAAGTTATATTTTAAAAAGTTCTGTTTCTTTTGCGACAGACCTGGTATATACTACGTTTCTTTAAATATCCGGATTTTTCTAAAAAACTCAATAATTAAGACATTTCGTATATACGAGTAGAAATAAAAATAAATTAATTCGTAACAATAAAATAATTTGATTTCTTAACTTACATTTCAAATCTGTCAGCGACTATCGTCTTGCTTTGTTTTTGAAAGCAAAACCGATAAAATTGGTTTCCGTGACACCCAAAACCAATACAAATTATGTTTCGAATAGAAACCAATAAGCCAATAATATCCGAATTCATGATACCTACTACCTTTTTTATGGGTTTCAATTCTGACAAATATCAAATGCCACAACCCCAATGTATATCATTATACCCTGAACAGGGTATATTTAGTTTGCTACGAAGTAACACACAGAAGGAAGCGTCGGAGACCCTATAAAGTATACAGTGCATCACAAAAATAAGTATGCACTGTGTTTATCCGTTTTGTTTTCAGAAAAAAATGCCGCAGAACTAATAATAATATCCATTTTTTTATTTTTTTCAGTTATTTCATATTTTAGTTAAAAGCAATAGCAAAAAACAGAAACTTAAATTAATAATTTTTCAAATTAGAGAAAAAAAAGGCTTAAATAGCTAAAAATTACATCACTAAAGTATGTATGCAATAGTAATACATTCCAAAGAAAAAGTTCCAACGGTTTTATTTTTGAGCTTTGATGGGCTGTTAATATTTTATTGGATAGCTTTTGGATTTTTTTATTGCATTCAATCTGGATGGCATGGACTTTACCAGTTTTTGGGTCACTGAAGTTGGGATATTGCCCCACTCTTCGATTAAACCAGATATCAAAGATTCTTTGCGGGTTATTTGGTGTCTTCTGATTTTTCTCTCTATAAAATGACCCAAATGTTCGATAGGGTTCACATCAAGAGATTGGGTTGGTGTTTTTAATTGTTTGGGTGTCTTGTAAAGTAGCAATTCCTTAACAATGTGATATACAAATGATCAGTATGTTGAGCTGAGTCGATTTAGCCATGTCCGTCTGTCAGTCTGTCCGTCTGCCTGTATATATACGAACTAGGGGTGTATAACGTAATGCCGACAATCAAAATCTCGAAATTTAGAATCCCGACACTCATAATACTGACAAATCAAAACACCGACAAATCAAAATACCGGCAAATCAAAATACCGACAAATCAAAACACCGACAAATCACAATACCGACGAATTAAGAAAAGGTGACGTTCTTCGTTCGAGGTCCTGCGGCCTTCGGCCTCCGGCCACGAACACGCTCAGGATCATAACCCTTAGTCGGCAGAATTCTCTTTCTGTGCTTCGATAGAACTAAGGGCGGACAAGATAAAATATTTTTCACATCGGAATTTTGGTTTGTCGGTGTTTTGATTTGTCGGTATTTTGATTTGTCGGTATTTTGATTTGGCTGCATATTTAAATTTTGTCGGTACTTTGATGTGTCGGCATTTTGAATTTCGATATTTTAAGTGTATCCCACGAACTAGTCCGTCAGTTTTTAAGATATCGTTTTGAAATTTTGCAAACGTCACGAAATTTGGTATAGATTATTTTCAAAGGCAACAATGTAATCTCCAAAGAAATTAATCAAATCGGTTAACTATAGCGTATAGGTGCCATACAAACCGAACGATCGGAATCAAGATCTTGTATGGAAAACTTTCGCATTTGACGTGGTATCTTCACGAAATTTGACATGGATTATTGTTGAAGGTAATAAAATAATATCCGAAAAAATTGTTCAGATCGGATTACTATAGCATATAGCTTCCATGCAAACTGAACACATAGTTACTAAAAGAAATGCACCTGTGAAGGGTATATTAGCTTCGGTGCAGCCGAAGTTAACGTTTTTTCTTGTTTTTACTAAAATTATAGCGATCATACGGAATTCAACTCGTCTCGTCATCCTGATCATTTATATATTTGTATATATAACTCTATATATTTCTCTTTCGGTTTTAGATGTTACAAGCAACCATTATGTGAACAAAACTATTAAAATCCGTGCATGTTGCGAGAGTGGAAAGAAGATATATATATATATAAAGTTCGCCGGCTCAGCTAGTTATGAATAAAGCTTAATATAATAATACTTCAACATTGTCCGCAATGTCAGTGAGTAAGCTTTTATGTACATATAACTGAAATGTAATCTTTCCATCTGAATGCGAAGGCAAGCAATACTGTTTGCCTGAAAAGCGGAAACTACGAAGTCACCTTCGCATACAACAGTTATAATACTCGCACACAATCACTCAACAGATGTTTTTAGTTAAAACTACGCTCAACGCCCTCAGTAACTCGACGCGAATGATTACGCAAACAAACCATTAAATTTACGAATAAACTTTATGGATCACGTGTACAATTTGTAACCAAAGCACTCGTACATAAAACACAGAAGCCACAATGCAGTGGCCCAAACTGCAACAAACAGACAAGAAAAAGAACAACAATCGACAACCGCATTAAAGCTCGCATGTAGCCAGCAAATGGCAACACAACAAGTGTTACATATCAACAGCTGGCAGCGAACACAACTTTATGGCAATATTTATGAAAAGCCGCATAAAAGTTGCGGCATGCAAGGATGTGCGCGCTCAAACACACGCCAGCTGGCTTAAGAAGCGCGGCATAGCAACGCGGTCGGTTTATACTGAGGTAACATTTTGAAGCCGCTGCTGCTGGTGAGGCATGCTTCGCGCTGTGAGCGCAGCTGAAACGAGTTCTCTGATGTTGGCAGGTACTAATTTGTTGTTATTGCCGTGGCTGTTGCACACTTTTATGAGGCTATTGTGCCGTGGCATTGTATAAACGCTTTTTGTATAGTTTATTATCTGCGTATATTTCGAAAAGTATGCTCTTAATGAGAATTAATGCGAGTACATCGGCCACATAGTAAAGCGGCTGCTGTTATTGAGTATGCGACGAGCTGTGGTGCATGTCCGTTAAACAATAATTAACGGTTAATGAAAAGAGTGCACTTCAAACGATGCAACAGCTAGTTAAGGCTGAGGAAAAGAAGATATTAAGTAGAATTGGGAACCGGAAGGGCACATAAAGCGCGGATGTTATTCGAGCATGTTGTTGCAAATGTAATTACATGACTCGTAAGGACATTAATGCGTCGCCTCTCATTTGCTGACACTCACCTGCACCGGCGATGCTGCCATCCACTGCTGAAAGAGATCAGACGTCACCGATGGCCGCTTCGGTGGTTTTCGTGACTCGATGAACTCGTGCAAACGCGCCAAAGCCTCGGGCGGCGCACGCTCCATCAGCCATTTCTCGAAAGCTTCGGGCTTTTCCTCGAATAAACGCGCCACTTCGTCCACCTCTTGCTGTGTGGCTTCGCGACGTGTCACCTTCCCGCCGTTGCTACATGTAGTTGCCGCCGTGGAAGTCGCATTCCACGTCGGACTGCTGCAGTTAATTGGTGAGTTGAGCGCCGTATTGGCCGCGCTACTGCCGGTCGAATGCACTAACGTCGTCATGTCGCAAGCGGAAATCGAATTACTTGTGCTGGTCGTTGAGGTGCCGCCATTGTCCGTGGATGGCATGCGGCCACGCGTAACTGCCACAGTTGTTGTGGGTGACTGCATTGAGCCGCACGAGTAACGATTGCTGGTCAAGCTAGTTGACATGCCATCCGCGTCGCCCGCAATTCCCGTTCCTGTGTTGTTATTGCGTTGAGATTGTTGGCCGGCTTTTATTATAAGTGGCGGAGGCGATTGCGCCACATGAGCATCGCCATTTGCGAAGGATTTATTTATGCTGACTGCTGGGTCATCGACAGCATCCACTTTGCTTTTGGGCAATGAGCCAGTTATATTACCAGCTGACGTAAAGCCAACATCCGTTGTTGTTGTTGCTGATGTTGTTGTCGTTGTCACTGAAGTGTCTGTCATCTTGAATTGGATATGTGGAGCGTAGTTGTTTTTGCTGTTGTTGTTGTCGCGTTTGTTGCTCATACATAAAACTAGTGTAGGGAAATCATTGACAGCAACACAACCGGTTCAATAGCCGTTCCATCACATGTCACCGACGCCTGCGCAGCTCTTAAGCCCGCCTTAAGATATGTTAGACGATTTGTATATAAGCCTGCTGTTGGAGGCGATTATCTTGTCGGTTCGAACGCTTCTAAATGGGCAAATTTTTATTGGTTGCTTTATGCACTTGAAGTTTTGGACATTTCTGAGCGCCTAATTTGCTTTGCTCAACGCCTTAGAGCTTCCGGCACGTTCCATTGTACGCCCACTTACAATGCCGCTTCCTCATACACAAGTATGCTGCTAGTGCTGTGTGTATTCGCTCCTAACGAAGTCTCGTTGGCCTGATTTTCTAGTTATAATCCAATTGCGTCTCCACACTCACGCCGAAAGTGCAGCCCAATTGCCACCACGTTTCTCGCTTTGGCGCTTCACTGGCAACCTGTTGTGCTTTGTACGCTGGCAATCATTGTCTGGTTATCCTGTCGGTTTACTGTTATCCTTTGCACCTGCTGCTAAGCAGATAATTGATGGCCGCTTCCTGATTTACTTGCTGTTGCTGCAGGGTTATTGTATTTTGATTTTCGATACTTGAGCAAGGCGAGTGAGTCTTTATTGCTAATACTTGGAAATTACTGCTTCACTCAACAAATTGCTTTATTAAACTGCCTTCGTCTGCTAATAATTTCAATATTTTTGCTCTTTATTAATAAATTGAATGGTGTCAAATGCTCACTTTATTAATATTAGTACAACTTCGTTCATGCAAGAAACTATAGGTGAATATCCAGCTGCGCTTCAAATCGAAAGTTAGTTCGCCAGTGAGTGCTTCATTATATTACTGCGATTCACTGTTGAGTAATGGATTCATTTCATTCTCTGCACTTTCGTTTATAATTTATGTGTCTGAATTAAATAAGTTCGGAAACATCTGGTGGCGAACGTTGAAGTTTGTCTGGTGGTTGCTGTAAAAAATAATTGGCTGTTTTAGTTTGAATGAATTGCAAAAATATTCGTAAACTCCTTATAAATTTATAAAATTTAAATTCATTTTGAACTAATTAAATGTCTGAAAAGTTTAATCATACTTTCGTTTATATACGAATAAGTAAGTATATGTACCATATATGTATGTATTATCTTAGAGAACCTGCAATACTAGCCCTCACATATTCCAGTGTTTAGTTGTTTGGAAAGTAAAAGTAAATATATCTTGAGGTATCAATATGAAGAATTTGTTATGGTTAGAAATGGCTAATTTTTTGCGAGCACTGCGCAGCAGCATTTTTCAAAATTCTTTTTCATGCAAAACGTGTTTTTATGTTCCTTGAAACAAAATGTCCAAGAAGTATTTTTTTGCGTCAACTCAAAGTAGAAAAAATTGTGGAATTATGAATTTTCAAAATTTCAACACTTGAAAAGAGTACCTTTAAGCATTTGCGTATACGAAGAAAAGTATCTCATTATAAAAACAAGTAAGGAAGGCTAAGTTCGGTTCCAACCGAACATCTTCTACTCTTACCCACAAGAATCAAAGGAAATATTTTATGGTGGAAAACGTCAACCGGAGAATCGAAATCCAAGTAATTTTTTATATAACTCCATTACCGACAGACACATAAGGTTTGTTAGAAAAACGAAAACCATTATATGTAGTATATGGAAGTCGGGGTAGTATCGACCAGATTTTATCTACTTTTCCCAATACCACATAGTAAAATCAGCCGGATGTTCGAAAATCCTGATATTAGTTATATTGAGGCTAGGCCACGATTTCGCTCAAATTTATCTATTTTAGGCACAAAGATACACTGTTATGAGTAGCTAAAACACGCTCTTACTTATTATGATTTATATGATATACTTTATATGATTGGTTTTACACCTCAAAGTATTTCCCTGGCTTCGGTTCTTGCAAGTTGCAAAAGTATAAAATGTTCGGTTGCACCCGAACTTAGCCCTTGTCGTCTTCGCTTCGCTATATACTATAGAATATTATACTAGCATCAGAAGATAATCATCAAAAATGTTTTTGTCTAGTTTATACGTGAATACTACAGTAAATTCTTAATATGTACCTTCAAATCTATAATATACAACAGCCATTTAGGCAGTTCAAAAGTTTAAATTTACCTCTTCATAAACCCAAATTTTCAAAAAAAAAGGTTTAAAATTATGTACGTTGCACATGTATACACAAGTAGCTTTATGCGCGAATGTTCGAAACAAATTAAACAAACTTTCAAACTTATTAATTCGCAAGCGTAACAATAATTACAGAAACAATAGCAATATGATGCAACAAACTTAATATATCAAACTGTTCCCATTTGATTTGACATCCTCTCATTTAAGTAGCTCTTGGGGTAATAATGCGCATAGACCTTAACTTTTGCCACACATAGGCAGACGGAAACTTTTGTCCTCGTTCCCCAGCACACAACCTTACCCCATTTTATTGATGCAAAATCGCATTCAAAACAAAGCCGCGCCAATTTCAATACAATCGCAAGTGACCTTGAGATATGTGACTTCACCTAAAACTGGGCGGTGCCACTCCCATCGTCCAATTTTTACCCCGACCCCTATAAAGTCTTGTCATACCATACCGGCTTAGTTGTGGCACTTTATAGCTTTTCGGATAATGGCGATTTGTGGGCGTGACAATGGTCCGAAATCTACATACCAAATTTCATTCAGATATCTCCATTTCACTTTACACAGCTTACTTAGTTACAGCTTGCACGGACGGACTGATGGACAGACAGACAGTCAACCGGATTTCAACTTTTCTCGTCACCTTGATCATTTATATATATATTAGACTATATCTATCTTGATTAATTTTAAGTGATACGTACAACCGTTAGGTGAACAAAACTATAATACTCTGAAGCAACTGGTTGCAATAGTATAAAAACCAGCCGGCCTAATGTTTATAATTTTTTCTCAATTATCCAGGGAGATATACGTTGAATATATTCGATCTTTTTTATAATTTGGACTATTTTTATTTCGTTTTTAAGATAAAATATGTACACTCATAGGATGCCTAAAGATTATATATCATTCGTACAATAACATCACGCCGAGCATGAAAAAGAGGTGAAGATGCCCGACGTTTGAATATATAAAGCAATACTCAATGTAACTTTAGTATAGCTGTGATCTAATAAAAACAAAAAAGAAAAAGGTGAATTTTTAATTGGTACTTCGCGTCTTTTTTGAATCGGTAATTTTTTTTCTGTAAGTTGGTAGTACTGTTAGTGATATCTATGCTAAATTTCACGTGAAAGTATTCATTAGCATTTGAGATACGCGTGGTTTTGTGAGGCTCTAGAAGTGAATTCTTCAATTTTTGCTATGTCTGAATTGTTGAACAAAGAAGTGCGATAATGCACCATCTCATACTGCCTTGGTTATTCGTCGTCATTTCGCCACATTTTCAACTAATATCGTGCGGCAATTACCGTATTCGGCTGATTTACCTTCGTGTAACTTCTGGCTATTCAGCAAATTCACGTGACCACTCCGAGGACACCGTTTTGACTCAATTAAGGATATAAAAGCAGAATCGAAGAAGGCTCTGATGGCCATCACGACATGGGACTTTTATGTAGCATGCAACATAAAGTCACCCGTAAGTTCGAAAATCTTTTTTTAAGTACTATAGGGAGACTCAGGGAAGTATTGACCAGATTTAACCCATTTTTGAAACATAGAGTTACTATTACCAGGAAGTATTTTTCAAATTAAAATATAAAATCTGCTTGCTGAACTACTAAAGCTAGTCTAAAATCTTTAAAACAAAATTTGGTAGCAATGAAGAAGGTCGCTACTTTACTTTAATTAGACAGTAGTTTCTCTCTTGGGTCGAATTCATCTTTTGAACTTTGTTGTAGCCTGCGTATGTAAAATGTCAAGAAAAAGCATTTAAAAATAGCGAACAGATAAATGACAAAACAGTAAAAAATTACTAGCCAACGTTCGACATACTACTCGTATCTGTGTAGGTCCGGTATGCTGATGGAAAAAAAATTATCAAATAATGTTTTAATATCCTGGTCTCCACAGAGTAACTAAATATAACAACAGAAAGATAAATATGGTATGTGAAGATACCATAAAATATGAGACTCTCATCACACATATGTATATATTTATAAAAGTTAGTCCTGGGTCTCTAGTGGTCCTGTGCGAAAAATAACGCATTTCATCTAATAGCATGTGCGCTATGCAAACGATTGCATTCCAAGCTTGTTGAGCAGTCGTAAAGTAAACGCTTTCAACACACATCCATCCGAACGTATACCTTATGCAGAGCGAGAGTGGCTGTAAATGCCACTGCGGCATGCGATGGCAATTTGTTAGCACACACGCAGGACATGGCCTAGAGAGTGGGGATAAAAGGTGCTTAGATTGGAGTATAGCAATGCTGTTGAGGTTGCATGCTGTGGATACATGCGGCAATTTCATGCAAACTACATATTACCATAAAGCCACAGGGCCACAAGACCGCACGCCATGTTTTTTCTGCGTCTGCTATGCTAAAACTTTATTGTTATTTTGTGGAATAAATGCACAAACAAATATTTGTAGTACACCTACACTTCCGTTTGCAATTATGAAATTAGTGGTAGCCAATGTATGTAAGTTCATAACTGTAATAAGTGAATTTGTTGGCCGCCACATGAAAATGGCAAAAACTTTACCACGCAACTGATAAATTGCAATTATAAAAGAGTGGAAGAAATGTATCTAGTATGTAGAAGTAATTGACGACACCTGTTTTAGTCTGATCATGAAAGCATGTATCTTCTTAATAGGGTTGCAGGTGAGCGATGCCTAGAATTAAGATTCCGACCTTTTGAATTTCATGCAGAACATCAGGAACCCTCGCAATTTACATCCTATCTGCTAAAGAGGACAAAATATGCAAGGAGTGTACTGTGCTAGATATGTTCTTATCCAAGACAGATTGGATAAGAAAACTTTTGGAAATGTAGGCCTTAAAGGCTCTTGTTGCCGGGCAAGTGCTGGTTATTCAACTCATAGAGAAGACTACACACGAGTAGTCGATGACGACATCTCATAAAGCAGTTTCTAAATTTATGTCGTATTACATAACGTTCATAAATATATTTGGATTCGTATGCAACATTGCTTAAAAACCGACTTCTATTAGCTGAGTTAAAACTATGACGAGAAGAAAGATCATTCGTGTCGTGGAAAATAACATACTTTGAAAAACACGACTTTGCGGCTTAAACAATGTTAACTAAATGCATTTAGTAAATTATATTTTAAGGTTGACTAGGTCTTACTCTTTTTGCATTTCAATATCAGCGGTGCAAAGGTCTCATGAGCGCTTATAATTCACCCACAATGTATGTATCTGTATGGGTATTGCATGCGCACATTTGTCCAATTATTTACTGTTTGTGCATTTCCATGCTCGGGCGTTTATGGCACGCCTCTGTGAAGTGTTGACCCGCGAGTGTCAAATGCCGCAAATTAGCTAAATGCTGGTTAAGCCTAGGGCGGCGGCAGCCAAACTAACGCATTAGTGTTGTCGACAATAATGAGCTAGGGCTAATTTCAGAATGGCGTGTGCACAGCAATTTCCAACCGCTTGCACATTTTCAGTTGTACTCGAGTAGATAATTTCTTCTCTCAAGGCACGAGTGTGCGACCAACGCTGATGTTGCAGTTGCATTTGTCAAATGACAGCGCCGCGGTAACCCGCCCAAGTCAGCGGGCTTTCGGTGTGCTTGGCCAACCAGTGCAGCATGGTGTGTCAAGCGGCCTTAAAAGCTAAAATCACCTCATTGATAATTCAGTCACGTATGCCTTGCATTCTGTACTCCCTTTAACACCCATTTAAAACCGTTGACGTGGGCGTTAATGGAGCGCAGCGTCATGCCACAGTGCTTTGCATTCACTTTGTCACCTTAGTGGACCCAGTAGTTGCTACCGATTGGTTATGGCTGCGAGTTTCTTATAACGATTATGCTAAAAATAATAATAAAATTAATTGTTAAAAATTTTTGCGAGTCCATTCAAACAAGAACTGGAACAGCCAGTTCAATTAATTATGTAAACTTTATGGCTATATTTTCGAACAATTCTTGTACGGTGTACAGATTCATTAATGCCGGGAATTCGGCTAATTCTCAGCGGACTTTCCCTTGACATTCGACAGTGTTCTTGCGGTACAAAACTAAAAATTAGAAATAGGAGTATTTTCGACTTTGTAACAGATACAAACTCAACTAAACCCCGAAAAAAATATTTTTGATTATTATATTATAAAAATTGATCATGGATTAATTAAAATTAGAAAATATCTGTGTATCTCTCATTGCTTTTATAATATGGAGTTTGAAGTTTGGTAACAAAGAATCCACATGGTTCATTTGATTTTTATTAAAAACTAGAGAACTCCGTCCGCGGCTAAAGTATGCATTAATTATAAACTATTCAGTACAGTAAATTTGTATTTTTGAGTAAAAACGAAAACGTTATTTGCCGTAATAAACAATTACTTGAAACATAAAAATTTTGATATCAAATATAATAGTCTTTATGCAGTTTAATATCATGATGGAAAATTTTCAAATCGACCTTCGAATATCAAATACATACTGCAATGTATAATGAGTTGAAAAATTTCGCGAAACCAAGAGATGTGGGCCAAGTTTTGAGAATCTTTCGAGAACTTCTGTAAGCGTTCAGAGTTCGCATTCGTTAGAGGAAGTGTGCAGAATATGCGAAGAACACTATGAATTATGAGGCATAGTTTACATCGCAGTTTTTCAACGTTACCAATGCAGTAGTCGGTAATTTGATGTCTTCTGACCTTTCAGCCTCAAACGAAAGCACGACGTTGTCATTATCCGAAAGGCCTTTGAATCTATCTATCAAGCAGTCAATAAGATTTTCCATTTCTTTCGATTCAAAGTGCATACTTTTTCGGGAATCAGAAAACTCAGTTGAAATCCATCCAATACTTCTCTAGAAAATCGTGTCTTCAATCTTCTGCCTTTGTCAGATCGATCGATTATTTCTGAAGAAACACGCTGAGTGAATGAGCTAGAGATAAAATATCACAAAAGCAAAAAATCCCAATTACAAATTGAAATTTGTACACTATTTTCCCGCTGTTTCCTTATTTTTCCAGTTACTAATTTTTATATTTTGGAAAACTCGGAGGATAAACCGCGGAGAATGTATCAATCGAACAAATCACAGATGGAGCTGAATGCAGCATCTATTTCAGGTTCTCTAACAAGCCGCGTCGCTTCAAATTTACCACTTTCAGTTAGGAATCTGATTGGATTTATTAACAATTTAATCTGCATACGTTGCTACACTTTGGAACTTCAGAGGTATCTTAGCATTATTTATTATATTCAAAAATGGAGACAGTCTTTAATTTTGTTTCTGAAATAAAATGTCTAATTTCTGGATTATATTTCTGTTACTTTATATTTTTTCATAGTAAAATTACTAATAAGGAAATTTTCACGCATTTCTCCTCTGAATCCGCCACTGTAGACATGGGGTTGTATATAAGTAAATGATCAGGTTAACGAGACACGAGTTGAAATCTGTCTATCCGTTCATCCATGCAAGCTGTAACTTGAGTAAAAATTGAGATATCTTGTTCGTAGATGGGCATAATCGGACCCATGCCACACCCACAAAACGCCATTAACCGGAAATAAAAAATATAAAAGGCTATAAATAAATATTAAATTAAGATATAGAACTGTTATTAGCACAGGGGATCGCAGTAAGAGGGGGCACTGTGGGCTAAAAACTTTGAATAATAAGTTTAGTGTACATATCTCCTAAGCTACTATAGCAACAACTACTTAGCTTAGCCAATATATTGTATGAACTTTTACCGACTGTGTGAAAATGGACGAAATCGGAAGATACCTGTAGATCCGCTCAATCGATAGAGGCATTAAATTCTATCTCCGACATAAGAGAGCATTATACAAGCAGGTGTAAAAATTGAACGATGGGCGTGGCACCGCTCACTTTTAGATAAAAGCTTATACCTCAAGACCTGCTCGACTGATTTCAATTAACTTTAGCCCATGTCATTCCTTTAACATTTTTATGTCACCGTGTGAAAATGGGCGACAATGGACTGCAACTACGCCTACTTCCTATACAATACAATGTCAAATTTCATTTGAAGCTTTCACTTTTCTGTATACAAATTAAGAAGCTCTTAATATAACGAAATAAAACTTTGTGCAAATAGTGCCACATTTCTTTGAGGCGTGCCACATTATGACCAAAAATTATTCAAACCGAATCAAAACGGTTCTACCACCTAAGTACCGAATAAGTGGATCCCAGTGCCTAGTCGAATTTTTACCGCATATATCGGTCAATGTGTGAGAAATGTACTAATTGAAATTCAGAGATAATTCTTTCCTTGCAGTCGTTTGTCTGTGCGTACAAAATGGGTTGAATTGGGTCCATACTTGCCTTTTATACGGGAGGTATACCTAAAACAAAGATTTTCGAACTTTCGGATGATTTTATAAAAGACAAAATATTTAATTGTTCATCAGTACTTATTTTGTCGCCTTCAAAGTAATTCCTACCAGATGTAATACACTTATGCCAACGATTTTTCTAGTTTTCGAAACACTTATCATAAGCACTTTTTGGGATGGCCTTCAGCTCCTTCTGCGAATTTTATTTTATCTCTTCGATCGACTGAAAACGGGTTCCATGGAGCGGAAATTTCAGTTTGGGGAACAACAAAAAATTAAACGGAGCCAAATCTAGGAATACGGTGGTTATTTTTGCTGATGGTATTCTTTTGGTTTTTGGCTTTAAATTCGGTCACTATCGTACTCCTTTTGAAAAAAATCAGCTTCATCGGGACGAGTCGAGCCAGAACGCGTTTCGTACCCAAAATATCCACCAAAATTATTCGAACTGACTCGCGAGAGATGTCGAGCTCTCCTACCATCTCTATAACACTTGCCTGACTTTATTAACTTTTTTAATATTTTGCACAGTTGAAGACGATCTCTCGACCGTCTTTGAATGTTTAGTACTACTCATAGGATTGTGTTTTTGAGAAAACTGAATCAACATTCGCACCGATTTCGCACATGAAATTTGGTTAGAAATACAAAATTTTAGACAAATTCTTTGTTTAATATTTTTATCCAATGTAAAAATCGCAACGCACTACTGAGGTATACCGACTTAAGCAGCTGCTGTAAGTAAATTGGTTGATAGATCCCGCGCATACTTGGCACAGTAATTAAGGACAGGCCAACCAACTTAGCAAAATTCCTTTTTTCTTAAAATATCATTTACCCGGGGAATTTAAATTACAATTTCAGGGTACTTTTTTGTCACAATGTTTATAAAATTGCTTATCTCATTCAAGCATTCCCAATGCCTATTTTAATAAAGCTTTGCTAACATCTAGGGGTATTTCTCCGTATTCAATTTTTGCAAATTGCAAGACTATAAAATGTTCGGTTACACCAGAAAACAGCCCAACCTTACTTGTTCCTTTAATGCTTGTTATTTTATCTTTCGTCTTTTCTTCCTTTTTTCAACATCTTCAAAGGCTTCTGCACTAGTCTAATAAAAGCAATTTTAAAAACTTTTTGGAAAAAGTTTGCTCGAGTTAACCATGTTATATTTGCACGCATAACCAGAAAGTGTTAAAATTTCCACCTCACCGTAATTGCTCAAAAACATCTTATCTCAAGCGCGGTGCTCAAGTAAGAAGCAAGCAAGCCAACTTAGCAGATGTCGAAAGCATCGCTGACGTCTTGCAACATATCTAAGCTAAGTTGCACCATAACGCAGCGACGCCCCCGAAACAACAGTTGGGCTCACAACCAAATCCAGCGCAAACAAGAGCACAGCTGAACCCTCAACGAGTTGTCTAGTATTGTTGTAATCCTTCTGTAGACCGCAAACATTCTCCTCTGCTGGTTGTGAGTTTTCGTGCATATTTCCATTTTCCTTCCAGGCCACAATGCATTCAAAGGGGGCGGCAAAAAGGCAACGTGCAAATATGGCCCTCAGTCTGAGCAAACAAACACAGCTTTAAGTCGCCAACTTAAACATCTGCGCGCGGTTCTTTGGGAATTAAATTGTCTTCCACTGCACAGTTCTGTGGAAAAGTTTCAAGTACTAGTTGCATTTGACCAAGTAGTCTGCATAAACCTCAAACGTATTTGCTTTGCTGCTGAGAGTAGTATCAACGTTAATAGCAAATGCTTGGTTGACTTGGTTAAATTGTGGTTGCCCAGTGTAGCTGCCAGTATTAGACAAATTGAATTGAAGTTCTTAGTTCGAATTTCTTAAAATTCATTCCAAGACCAAAACACAGTAGTTGTGAACCACTTTAGTATTGGTTTTATTTATATTTATTGTAGCCCCTTTGGTGGGCATTTCGTATGAGTGCCTTATTCTCTGAGGTAGTTATTTATGAAAAAAAAAAATAATTTGGACGTATTCTAACGATATCACATACACACACTAAGGTGGAAATCGTGGAGAATGTCACAAGGTTGAATCAAAACACAATATGATGACCTTAAAATATTAAAAAGCGAAAAAATATCACGGGAATAGTGACGTAATAAACAGAAAGGAGGCAAAATTCTTTGAGTTCTTCCTTATAGCATTGCATAATCAAAAGTGAAGGTCATAACAGTTCCACGTATTATAAAAATTTTACTATTTTTTAACCAAATTATTATAGTGATTTGAGTGAATTGATATCATTGCTTTCTAAAATGATTTGCGACTATGCGAATATAATATTTTTGAAACAGGAAATTTTCTCATAAAACTAACTATAAAATAAAAACAAGAAAAAACGTTAACTTCGGCCGAAGCTCATATTGTTGTATTTCAACCAATTTTGGATGAAGAATGTGCGGTTTTCGCCCGATTACTAAGAGATTTTTGATTCTTCTCAATGTCTTAGTTTGGCACTTTATATTTTTGCGATCGAGAGCATTTATGGGCACCGTAATGTTTCAGACAGTAAGAGATCTGGTGTATATTTTTATAGTCATACTCATCCTTTCATTTATCTCGGCTAGTTTTAGATGTTACAAACAACTGTTAGGTGAACAGTCGTATAAATATGTATACGTAAACTGTAACCAAATTTCTGCCAATCTACCACTCTTAATGCACCTACAATACTGCAAAAATACGAATTTCAAATTTGTGCACCATTGACATTGATATTATTAAGAGAAACCCAAAATTCTATGACATATTAGCGTTTTCAGATTAACTAGGATTCTTTCTCACTATTTTTATGGAACTTAAGAACTGTTCTTCTCCTACCTCTAGAATAATTTATTTATACCAAAAGTATTATATTTAAATTAAATTCGAATGAAGTTTTTCCAAATACATTTAAGAACTTATTATTTTATTTTTTATTGCCGACAACGTGATTTAAGTCCACAAAGGCTATTAATGCACCCATTCTGTTATGGTAGCTGCTGCAAAGCTCGCACTCTTTTGTCTAAGTCAACACTTGTCACTACTTGTCACACATTATAGTTGACTCGCGCACACCCATACATCGCCAGTAGTCGTCAAACGCAATCCCATGTACAAAGATGCGCCTGAGTTACGCGGCTTGGCACCTCGTCTCGCATACAAATCTCTCAGCTAAGCTCCCACTTTTAAACGCGTGCGAGAGAGCTCGTTAGTACTGCTAAGTAGCGCGTGAAATAGTGCCAACTGTGCAGTAAAATGGCGCATAAAATAGAGCTGAAAATTAGAAGTTGAAACCTGCAGCGCCTACGATTGCTGGAGCAGAACTTACTGCTTTGTTTTTGTAGCACAGCACCTCACCGTGGTGCGAGGTAATTTGTACTTGTTTGCCTTCATCTACACGGCAAGCGCCAGAGGGATCTTCATCCACGTAAAAGGCATGCTAAATATTCAATTAAGTATTCATTACGCTTCATTAAATGTTTCCGGGAGTTGTACGCCTTCCGGCGGCAGCCACTTTGAAGCTATGTTTCTTGAGGTGCGATACATAAGTACACATACAAACACAGCTGTAGGTGTGCTTGTTTGCTATTAGAAGCCGTAAATATTGTGTGTGGTATTTAATTAACCTGTTCATGTGTAAATTTTCTCAATAATTAGTTGGGCATTTATTCGCACGTTAAATATATTGGTTGTTGTAATTATTCAATTTCTCCCTCTGTACATAAATTTAACTTAAGTACAATGAAGACTAGGTAAAGGAGTTTTCTTAATAGCACTTCAGTTCGATTATGCCGGCGATGAGAGTCGTTATCGTTAATTATTGCATTTTTATACCCTGAACAGAGTATATTAAGTTTGCCACAATGTTTGTGGAAGTAAACGTGTTGGAGACCCCATAATATATAAACATCTATAAATGATCACGATCTAATTCGATTTAGCATGTCGATCCGTCCATCTTATTTTATATACGCGAACTACTCTATTAGTTTCTGATATATCGATCTGAAATTTTACACACGTCTTCTTCTCACTCAGAAGCTACATCGGCGAGCTAGATTGTAGGTGCGATATAAACTGAACGATCGGAATCGAAAACTCTTTCATTTGACATGATATCTTCCAGATCAAATCACTATAGCATACAAGTATAGTTGCCACACAAACTTATCGTTTAAAATCAAGGTCTTGTAAAGAGTATTTTGTATTTATGAAGGGTGTTTGGCTTGATTGCAACCGAAGTAGTAATTTTTCTTGATTTATTTACAAAAAGACATTCTTAATAAGTAATAATGTAGTAAACATTTTGAAATGTTCGCAGAAATTTTTAAAGTTTGAAAAGTGAACTTTCTGAATATGTGATGGTTATTTTTGAGAAACGAAAATTGGTAGGTTAAATTTTAGTTTTAATGAAAAGACGAAAATTCCTATGATAAATGTATGGGAACCAAAAAAAAACAAAAAAGAGTTGAAAAAAATAAAAAATTTTTTTTTGAAGCACCCTAACGTACAGAGTTTGAAATTCCGTCCCACAGTTCCTTTATACCGAGTTGTTGACGAGAGCTCTCAGAGAGCAGGAGTGCAAGCCGAGTAGAAAATCGTTCGGCTGTCTGTTGTGATTGCAGCTTCTCGACATCGAACCTTCCTTGTGTTTGTTGACGTGCGTTTTTTGCTGCACAGAGGCGGGTGCGAATCTTGGCTGCAACAAGATATAGGCGGTACAAAGTCACCCGGAAACTCGAAAATCTATACATACGTTAGGTATGTATATGGATGCTAAAGAAAGTATTAACTCGATTCAACCCATTTTTGATATACAGACATTCCTGGGTCCAAATATTCGGTACCTATGGGTTTGGACAGTTTCTGTTGGATTTGAACAATTTTTGGTCATAAGGTGGCACATACTAAAGGCATTATTCACACAAAGTTGTATCCCGTTATATTAATTACTTTTTAATTTGTGTCCTGGAAAGTGAAAGAATCTAGTGCAAAATGTGTTATATGGGAAATAAGCGTAGTTGTAGCCCGATTTCGCCCATTTGCTCTGTAATATAGGAATATGACAAAAATGTAATTTACAAAATTTAGTTGAAATCGGTCGGGGTTTCACCACAAAATGGGCGGTGCTCATCGTCCAATTTTCACTCGGGCTCCTATAAAACCCTCTTATATCTCTTCGGAGATTTATTGCGCTTTTAGTCGTTTTTATCAGTACCGTTATATGTCGAGTGAGCGAGGTTAATGTTCGATTAGATCCATTTTTATACTGTCGACAGAAGTTTTTATAATATTCGTTCTCAGCAAATTTGGCTTTTGTAGCTTAAGTGGTCGCTCACTTTTCTAAAATGTTTTTCCCACGGGTGCCACCTTGCTTTCCCCTATCCACTGTAAGATTTATATCCTAATTAAGTGCTTAGTTATGGCACTTTATGTGTTTTCGGTTAATGGCGATTTGTTGGCGTGGCAGTGGTCCGATTACGCCCATCTACGAACATGTCAAATTTCATCAAGATATCTAAATTTTTAGTTAAGTTACATAATGCACGGACGGACGGACAGACAGACAGTCAACCGGATTTCAACTTTTCTCGTCACCCTGATCATTTACATATAGTATATACAACCCTATACCTATCTCGCTTAGTTTTAGGTGATATGTACAACCGTTAGGTAGACAAAACTACATGTTATACTCTGTAGCAACTGGTTGCGAGAGTATAAATATTAGGGACGAATAAACTCCAACCACTCTTTTCCCACACATTTATTCTGTATTCCGCAACTAGAAGAACTCTGGCAAAAAATATGTTAATAGGAGAAAAGCTTCTCAATTTTATTCACGTCTCCTCCAGCTAGTTTTGATAGTAATTCTCTGAAAGCTGTGAAAATTCTGAAATAATCAACGGCGTCTGTAAGAGGATTAATGTTGCAAGAAAAAACGGCAAAGTAAAACAATAAGCAGGCAAGTTGAGTTGCAGCAAAAAGCGGGAGGTATGAATACTATGTTGCACTGAGTTTTGCAAGCTTAATGAAGTAACGCAATTAAAATGAGCTAAGTGCAATCAGAGGAAGCTGAAGAAAACACACAATGTTGGCAGAAAAATTGTGATAAATTGCCATGCATAAGTATGTATACGCACAGACGTTTTATATGTAGGAATAAAAGTAATTGAATATCTTTATAGCTTCTCTCTTGTTTTCCAGCGCCATTAACATGCAACAAGCGCCAGACAGCCAGATAGACACTTCGCAGGAGAAAACATAACAATAAGCCAAACAACGAGGCTGCGCATTTGAATGAGGTTAAGTTCACTTCACTCGCATCTGTTAGGCCCTCAATTTTGCAAGCTATCAGTGGACTTGCACTGTGATATAGAATTTTGTGGGCCGTAAGCCCCAAGAGTTTAAGAGAGCTCTATATAAATCTAATGAAATTATTCTAAATGGAATTAGTATTTATTTTCTGAGATATATCGTCCTTTCTCCTAAGAAGTTGCAAATTCGCCGAAAATGCCGATATCGGACCACTGTAGTATATAGCTGTCATACAATCTTCACGATCGGAATCAAGTGCTTGTACTTTTACAAACTAAAAATTAGCGTGAGTGGTCTGGATCAATATCGCTTCATAGAAACAATTTGGCAATGGAGTTGGCACCGCTCACCTTTGGATGATGTCCTACATACCTGTATTAGGAATTACATAATCAGCCTTGAGCAAATTTTATGCGTAATATTATTTTGAATTTCTCATATCACGTTGTGAATATGGACAAAATCGAGTTAAAACCACGCCTACTTTCCGTATATCAAAATTTCAAAGATTATTCGCTTTACAGTAAATAAATCGAGACCATAATGTAGAAGAAGTAAATCAACAAGTAAGGAAGGGCTAAGTTCGGGTGTCACCGAACATTTTATACTCTCGCATCATAAAGTGATAATCGAGATTTCATTATCCGTCATTTACATATTTTTCAAATACCGTATTTGTGTAAAGTTTTATTCCGCTATCATCATTGGTTCCTAATGTACATATATACTCGTATTATACAGAAAAGGCATCAGATGGAATTCAAAATAGCGTTATATTGGAAGAAGGCGTGGTTGTGAACCGATTTCCCCCATATTTCGTACATGTCATCAGAGTGTTAAGAAAATATTATATACCGAATTTCATTGAAATCGGTAGAGTAGTTCCTGAGGCATGGTTTTTGGTCCATAAGTGGGCGACGCCACGCCCATTTTCATTTTTAAAAAAAGCCTGGATGCAGCTTCCTTCTGCCATTTCTTCCGTAAAACTTAGTGTTTCTGACGTTTTTTGTTACTCGGTTAACGCACTTTTAGTGATTTTCAACATAACCTTTGTATGGGAGGTGGGAGTGGTTATTATCTGATTTCTTCCATTTTTGAACTGTATATGGAAATGCCTCAAGGAATAGAGTTTGGTTGACATAGCTATAGTAGTTTCCGAGACATGTACAAAAAACTTAGTGGGGGGCGGGGCCACTCCCACTTTTCCAAAAAAATTACGTCCAAATATGCCCCTCCCTAATGCGATCCTTTGTGACAAATTTCACTTTAATATCTTTATTTATGGCTTAGTTATGACACTTTATAGGTTTTCGGTTTTCGCCATTTTGTGGGCGTGGCAGTGGGCCGATTTTGCCCATCTTCGAACTTAACCTTCTTATAGGTGTATTGTGTATGTTTCATCATGATATCTCAATTTTTACTGAAGTTACAGCTTGCACGGACGGACGGACGGACAGACAGACATCCGGATTTCAACTCTATTCGTCACCCTGATCACTTTGGTATATATAACCCTATATCTGACTCTTTTAGTTTTAGAACTTACAAACAACCGTTATGTGAACAAAACTATAATACTCTCCTTAGCAACTTTGTTGCGAGAGTATAAAAATATTCTAAATCGGACGATAATTTGAAGACATATTATTTGGCTTAATGTTGTAAATCTTCCATGGTTACTGTAAATCTTCCATGGTTACTGTACATAAGCTTCAATTACTATAATTCCGTCACAATCGTCTACGAGTTCAACACCATATGACAAACATAACACAATTTACCTAAGAATATCGCGAATATTATGCTAGAAAGTCATAAGAATTGTATAGAGCAGCCATTTAAGCAACAATTTTTAGTTCACATTCATATAGACGTATATTTCTGCTGGTTGATGTCATTTTTTAGTTTGAATACCCATTTGTCCTCTCACTCACATACTCTTTTACTTATTACGTGAACACATATGCATATAACATATAAGTATATACTTATGTACATGTAACCGTTTACAAAGTGCCAACGGACTATAATATTTATCTGAGTGCCTAATGACCACAGCGACTTTGGATCCAAGCGCGGTTAAGTCAACACAGGCGAATTTATTTCTGCTGCTACACAATGCGTGTATTTCTTTTTAGTTTATTGCATATTTGGGATTGCAAGCCATGTCCCCAGCGAACTGTTGGGATACAACACGCAAGCGGATGACGAATCCACAACAGGATGTGTACAACAGCAAAGAAAGCCACAATTGGACTCGAATATTCCTATAGAAATAGCTATGGTGTCATTTTTGTTTCACATATATTAACATTTGTTTGTTGGCAAATAATGCAGAAGTTATTGTCTGCCTGAGAAATTATGTATCCACATGCTTCACAAGGGAATTTTTAGTGCGAAATTAGCTCGAAAGAAAATTTATGTATGTATGTATGTAGACTGATATGTAAAAAAGACAGTGACTGTCAAATTTAATGGCATTTACTTAAATTAATATAACACGAGTTTATTCTTAGATCAAGTATTCTCTGCTTAGCCAAAAAACATCCGTTTGAAGGCGAGCTAAATGGAGAAGGCGAAACGTCCCTCCCCAGGGTTGTGCGGAAAGTTTGGGACCCGCCACTTAAAAAAACACCACCAAGGAAAATCAATACAGCCTACGATGAGAGACCCCCTTTTTGATCATCTTGTAGAACCCCCAAAGGTGATCTAGTCACTGATGCCCAGAGCAGAGTTAAATTATGGAGGGAACACTTCTCCAGCCTGCTGAATGGCAGTGAACGCACAACACCAGGAGAAGGAGAACCCGATTCCCCAATCGATGGCGATGGAGCAGACGTTTCATTACCCGACCATGAAGAAGTTCGAATAGCAATTGCCCGCCTGAAGAACAACAAAGCGGCAGGGGCCGACGGATTGCCGGCCGAGCTATTCAAACACGGCGGCGAAGAACAGATAGGGAGCATGCATCAGCTTCTTTGTAAAATATGGTCGGACGAAAGCATGCCCAACGATTGGAATTTAAGTGTGCTATGCCCAATCCATAAAAAAGGAGACCCCACAATCTGCACCAACTACCGTGGGATTAGCCTCCTCAAGATCGCATATAAGGTTCTATCGAGCGTATTGTATGAAAGATTAAAGCCCACCGTCAACAAACTGATTGGACCTTATCAGTGTGGCTTCAGACCTGAAAAATAAACAACCGACCAGATATTCACCATGCGCAAAATCTTGGAAAAGACCCGTGAAAGGAGAATCGACACACACCACCTCTTCGTCGATTTCAAAGCTGCTTTCGACAGCACGAAAAGGAGCTGCCTTCATGCCGCGATGTCTGAATTTGGTATCCCCGCAAAACTAATACGGCTGTGTAAGCTGACGTTGAGCAACACCAAAAGCTCCGTCAGAATCGGGAAGGACCTCTCCGAGCCGTTCGATACCAAACGAGGTTTCAGACAAGGCGATTCCCTATCGTGCGATTTTTTCAACCTGCTTCTGGAGAAAATAGTTCGAGCCGCAGAACTAAATAGAGAAGGTACCATCTTCTATAAGAGTGTACAGCTGCTGGCATATGCCGATGATATTGATATCATTGGCCTCAATAACCGCGCCGTTAGTTCTGCATTCTCTAGACTGGATAAGGAAGCAAAGCAAATGGATCTGGTGGTGAACGAGGGCAAGACGAAATATCTCCTGTCATCAAACAAACAGTCGTCGCACTCGCCACTTGGTTTTCAGGTCACTTTTGACAGTCATAACTTCGAAGTCGTAGATAATTTCGTCTATCTTGGAAACAGCATCAACACTAACAACAACCACCAACGCTGTCTATGTCATGTCCTCCGTATGGATGGAAACACTCCGGCTCTGAAACCTCCGTACCCGCCGGTGGAAGCAGAGGAAGAGGAAGACCGACACTCTGGCTGCACTGGTATCTCAAATTCGGGCCAAATTGCGAAAAGAAGTAAAGACTGGCGCGCTTTTGTTAACTCGACTATAACCGCGTAAACTGTGTCTTCGGCAGTAAAGAAGAAGAATCACAGAAATAAGTGAAATTCAGTTTTGATACTTGCGTTACAGTAAGCTTTCAATATTATCGCTTTAGTTGTAGGTCCAGCTTATATACGTTCCTTACACAAAGTATTTGTTTTGTAGAAAAACCATCTATTTTAATGATACTAGTATGGTGTTGAAGCCCTAACAATCATGCATAAGTTTTACGTAAAGTGATAACCCTTTCACAAAATAGAGAAAAACAGTTGCTTTCAATTCAACATTCAGTTAAACAAAAAAAATTTTCTCACATCTTTAGATTTTAACTAATTTAACTCCAAGTCTGTCTATGATAAGCAGCTTTTATGTGGATACACATGTGCTCGTTCTCATCCTTATTTCAAGTATTTTATTTCCGTTTTACTTTATTTCCTCTCCACTTTTTCTATCTTGGCTTCACAATTTCACTGATTCCAGCTTGATAAGATAAATTGATAAACATTTCCGACATTATTGTCTTACATTTTTTCGGTTCCATTGCGTCCCGTACATAAAGTGCATTAGTTCTCATAAAGCACAAAGACTTAGTCCCCAATGACTGGCAGCTAAGTCAGCGAAATTAATTGTCAAAAAATTAAGGAAAATATTTAACGCGTTTTATAGCTAGGGATGCTTGCTTTCCTACATAAATTGAGTTATTAAATAACTGTAAAAATGTATGAGTGTATGAGCGGCATTAACACAAACAAACAGCAATGTTTGCACTCGACACACCCCTGCTGGGAGCTCTGCGTGCCAAAATTTAATTACGGTTAATTAAATTCTTAATAATACAAAATATGCATGAATGGAGAGAAACTAAGACCAAAGAAAAATGGAAAAACAACATACTTCCATACTTTGTAGCTTAAATAAAAAACCAATATGCTTCATAATATATGAATAATAATAAACAAGTATGTTCAGTGCTGAAAAGCTTCAAATCAACTTTAATGTATTAATACGAGTAATATGAAATATGCAATGCACGTCCATAATTATCTGTGTGTGTCACTAAATAATGTATAGTAATATACGATCGTTGGTGTTGCCTCAAAAATATTTGTATTCTCTTGCAACATGTTGCTAAAGAGTATAATAGTTTTGTTCACCTAATGGTTGTTTGCATCGCATAAAACTCATCGAGATAAATATAAGGTTATATGTAAGTATAGTTGATCAGGATGAAGAGGCGAGTTGAAATCCGGATGTCTGAGTGTCCGTCCGTCCGTCTGTGCACGACTTAACTTGAGTGTCACAGTGACAACGAGTACATCTAAATTTTTACACGCGAGATCATAAGAGAGGCCCTTATAGGAGCTGCTGACATAATTTGACGATGGACGTGGAACCGCCCACATTTACGTGAAAAGTCGTATGTCTGACTTCAACAAAATGAAGTAAATTGCATAATTCCGGTACTCTTATAGTACAGTGCGAAAAATCAAACTGCAACCACTTTCCAGTATTCCAATTATGTAGCAATGCATGTATCGAATTTTACTTTTAAAGTGTGCCAGCTTATGACCAAAAAGCATCCATATCGAACCAAAACTGTTTAAGCTCCCAGGTACCCAATATATAGATGTCAGTTCTTATAGTGATCTTTTTATCGAAAATATAGGTTAGTCTCTGAGATATATTATAGAGACTCAGAGATAATCCTTAGATGCTAATAATATGTCAGTGTGCAAATACTGGGTTGAATCGGATTAATAATTCTCTAAGTCTACAAATACCCAATAAAAATTTGCGAATTTCCGGTGAACTTTATACCGGATTGGCCAATATAATATGTGGGTTATATTAATGAAATCGAGTGCACCTGTTTTTCTAACAACAGCCCATCTCTGTGCCCAAAATGGATAAAATTGAGTGACAGCTTATCCTAGCCCAAGTGTTATTAAAGATTTTCAAACATCTGATTGACTTGATGGTATGTGAATTGCCTAATGAAACTTAGAGGACATCTTCTCTATTATTAAGATGTAGTAATACTAAAGAAAATATAATTGGGTGAATACTACACTATCTCTCATATACCAAATAAAAGGATTTCCAACTTTCGGCTGGCCTTATACTATATATTACATATTGACCGATATATGTAAGATATCTTAGCAAAATTAAATGAACGTATAACATTGCATATTAGGGTGGGTCGATTCCGGACTTTTTTCGATTCGGGATTTCTGAGAGTGCGGTACTTCCTGATTCCAATGCAACTTTTTGTTTTGAGATCGGATTGCATCTTCAACCGCAACTCCGGCCTTGAAATTTCGGAAATTCGCCTAAAATCGTGAAATTGTCTACCTAGCGCCTGAGGTACGCATCTCATGGCAAAATGTATAAAACAAAAGTTATTTGTCACGTCATTTGCTACCGAAATGGTATATGTGATCATGGCCGTAGGGCGAACCGTTCCCGAGATATGAGCGAAAAGGCGGCGCGCCACAGCGCAAGGTGAAAATTGTTGCAGCTCTCAGCTAACCTGTATTGGTCACCCCGAACCCACCGCGTGGAGGTGGCTGCTCTTCGGGTTCCTCCCAATAACAGCTTCTGATATTTTATATTTGTATTTCAGGCGCTAGGTAGACAATTTCACGATTTTAGGCGAATTTCCGAAATTTCAAGGCCGGAGTTGGGGTTGAAGATGCAATCCGATCTCAAAACAAAAGGTTGCATTGGAATCAGGAAGTACTAAGGCAACTTTTCCGCACTATTAGAAATCCCGAATCGAAAAAAGTCCGGAATCGACCCACCCTATTGCATATTTCTCCGTTTTTGAGCCTTTCAAAATGTAAGACTGTAAAATGTTCGGTTACACCTGAACTTAGCTCTTCTTTACTTGCTTATATTAGTATAGACATATACCACATAATTGCTTTGCACCAAAAGGTCACTCAATTACAATAACCCTATAATTTAAATATACATGACATAGATATATGATAATCGTGTGGAATTATTTGAAATTTTATTGATTTATAATGACTTTTGCCAGGGATATGTGAATGGCTACACTTGTGTCCTTTTACAGCCACGTGTAGCCGGCACAAGGTTTGACTGTGGGTGTAAATTTTATTCATTTGCGTGTATGTTAATTGTAATTTGATGTCTTAAAGTCGTAAAAATATTTTAAGAACGGTAATTTTTATTGCTTGTGCTTTCATTTAGTGAATATTAAAATTTTGTTATGTAATGCAATCAATAATTTTGAGGTTTTCGAAGGACCTTTTCTTATGCTTGCGATAGCTTTCTGACCACTTGAGACTTATGGTTGATGTACTCATTCATAGTTGCCATACAGTGGACAATTAAATATATATATAAACGGTCAGCATGAAGAGAACGATCGATATTTAAGAGAAACATAAACAATAGCATTACTCAAAGTGTTTCCCATATGAAACTAAGTACATATATCCATTTTCCTTTTTTTGGGAAGTTTTGTATTTAACCCGAAAAGAACTGCGCCGGTTTGGCGGCCAAAAATTATCGATCCTCTATGAACCTTATTCCATTGAGGGCCTTTTACATCGGTCGGAGCAAAGAGTGATCAGAAAATTATCAGTGTCTAGTCGCAAGTTCTGTCCGTTTTTCGGCAATTAATCGCTTTAAGTTGAGTGGCTGAGTTGTTGTCGGTAGCAATGGTTTCCCTGGATTTTGGAAGGTCACAATGCAGGACCCTCTTGGCATCCTACCTATCAGAAATAACTTGGCTTCAATGATATTCGGCTTTACCACTAATTTGGTGCTTATGTAAGGTTTGAAAAATGATTTAGTGCACTTATAGTTGGCATAACGGATCCATTTTTTATTACTAGTTCCAACCCAATCCAAAAACGACTCCTTTTTATAGTGTTCAAACAGTATTTCTGACAATAAAATAGTGTTTCAACGCCTCTTGGCTCCAATTCATATGACACTCTATTTCCTTGCTTTTGAAAGTATTCAGCTACTTTAAACGTTTTGAAATGCCTACTCTATGATTACCACATATTTTGCGAGTTTTTCTTGGGTTTGGAAACAATCTTCAACTAGTAATGTTTCCAGTTACGCATCTTCAATTTTTTCTGATCCAGAACGTTCTTCGAAATTAAATCGCTAGAGCATATTCACCATAAACTTACATCAAAATACGATGACTTTCGACTGAGGTTTCATTCATATTTATTAAGTAATGAAGAAAACTCCCTGGGAAAAATACAAAAAAATTTCAAGTACATTTATTTGAGTGCAAAAATTATTAGAGTTAATGCTTCAAATGAATGGGATGTACTGAAAAAGACGCACAAGGACTTCTTTTTAAAAGAGAACTACTCTCAATTGCTGTATTTGTAAAAAATGATAAATTCTATTAGAATAAGCGTTAAAAGAATATAGTTATTAGATCAAGAAAAAATAAAATATATTTAAAGAAAAATTGTCACTTATTATATAAGCCGTCATCGAAAAAATGGTCGTTGAAAAGAGCGAGTGACCCAAAACATTAATGGTGCACTTGGCCATGTCACTCGGTTGACATTTCAAGCGTTTGTCTGAAAAAGGACAATAGGCATGCAGAAACAATTGCTGGCGTGGACAAATGCCATTTTCGGATGTCTACTTTTGGGCAGCGAGCACGTGCCGACTACACTGAGCATTGAGGATTTTTGTGCCGAGCTAACTTTTACATGTTGACCTCTTTGTGGGATTTGCTTTTTTATTTTGCATTTTTATCTTTATTGTGCCCACTCAAAAAGTGCCTTCGGCGAAATTGTGGTGGATGCAAATTAACTTGTAACAGTTTCATGGTCACTCATTATTTAAATTGTTTTAAAGTGTCCACTCAAGTTGGTTGCCGCCTTCCTCTTGTACTTGGACACAGTAAATTGGTTTACCAAATGGCAAACCTATGATTTTATTTATTTTAGGGTAGTCGACACTTTACTAAATATGTTAAATGACGGCAAATTTAAATTTTTAGTTCATTTTGGCACAACAATTATAAGCGTTGAAGTAGGACATAATCGTGTGTGCTTGAGTTTATGTACATATATTATGACTGTAAACTGTGTTGATTTTTAGTGAGAACAAATTGGTATCTAATATCAAACGAAAAAAATAAAGAAGCAAGGAAGGTGGAATTACGGCACTGCCGATTATGATCAATACGTTTTCAAATCCCCTTTGAGGCCGGTAAAAACGAAATTCGACATTTCTGGTAGTTCTGGATTACATTTAATTGTATTCAAGGTAAAGCACAAGGAACAATTAAAACAGTTCTTTAAAAATTATCCTCGGAAGGCAATAATATTGTATTATATAATTATAACTTATAAATAGAAAATATCCGAGTTTATTAAGCTTTCATTCCTTTTTTAATTATTGAGTTTTTTTTTGTAATTATTAAACGATTTCATCTTCAGTCAAATTTATACTTTTGTGAATGTTCAATGAAGCAAGACCATTAAGACGATCTTGTCCCATCATATTTATAAGATAACTTTTGATTCTTCTTAAAGTCGAAAACGATCGTACTGGAGCTACTTTTGTTACAAGCAATGCTATGAAAATACTGTTTAAATTTTCAAATGTTTTCACGTTTCCAATCCAAAATGAAAAGTTGAAGTCGTTGATACAAATTCTCTACGGTTGAAATTGCTATTTATATATTTCCAAAATACCAATAAAAGAGAATGCAATATGGAGCTTTTCTTTTAGAGATTTCAATGAACTGACATCACTGTTATGCCTATAGATAAATCGTGCACTTAAACCAATTGCTTTTAGTTAAAGCGGTTATCCATTTATCTCTAGTTTTAGAATTATTTATTGCATCTCGAGGTATATATTCGTAATTCTTAATAATTATATTCAACTATTTTATTCAAATTATTTTACGTATTATTCGTACCTAGAAAAAACAAGAAAACACGTTAACTTCGGCTGCACCGAAGCTAATATACCCTTCACAGGAGCGTTTCTTTTAGTAAGTATGTGTTCAGTTTGTATGGAAGCTATATGCTATAGTAATCCGATCTGAACAATTTTTTCAGAGATTATATTATTACCTTAAGCAGTAGTCCATGTCAAATTTCGTGAAGATACCACGTCAAATGCGAAAGTTTTCCATACAAGAACTTGATTCCGATCGTTCGGTTTGTACAGCAGCTATATGCTATAGTTAACCCTCTACCGCATGGCCATCTTCGTTATGAAAAAAAAAATAAAACTCCACTAATATACGTTTATTTTGAATCCATTTACATATATTTGTAGAAAAAAATATTTTAAAATGCATATTTTACCAGAAAATAAAAGACGCCATATATGGCTCTCTATGCATACAAAGTTGCTTGGAGTGTATTACTTTTACTCAGTGTGGAAGCGTGTGAAACAGTTTCGTTTGTCATTGTAGCACAGGAATACATTACATTTCTCACAAAAAGTATACGAACGGAATGAGCAGTCATTTTGACAAAGTTGTCTATTTTTCATCCATTTCGGAAAGTGTCCAATACAGTCGGTACGTATAGAATTCAAAGGAAAGTCTTGACGCTTACCCTTTTTGGTGCCTTCTCTGCTTGTTGTCGGAGATGAAGAGTTTGATACCGATGCAATTGGACGCCCTCGTTTTCGGGATTTTCCTACCTTGCAAAGATGTTCGCTCACTGCAAGTTTGAAATTAAATAACGGCATAAATTCCCCTGACTTACGGCGCCACAAGATCCAAGAATTTACAAGGCACATATCAATCATGTGGAAAAAAATCTTTTTGTACCAAACCTTAGTGCGTAAATGAATTCTATAAAGACCAAGTAGTGAATCAAGCAAGTCTACGCCGCCCATATAATTATTGTAAACGTCGACAGACTGTGGTGAATGAATTTCAATATACTTTTTCTTTTTTTTACTAAAACGTGTCTTTGTGGATATAGGTTGGCATCCAACGAAAGTTGAAAGAATATTTACTACCTTATTGTCAAACCAAGAAACGAGGCCCAGTTTGACCCCGTCGATTTTAGTTACCTTCTCCACCATGCTGCCTCTCCCCAACTTTTTCAATTCCTTTTCCGTCGGCATCTTACAGTTAGGGACTCGATTAAGTCTTACCGTACCCAAAGACAATAAACCATTTTTCATGAGATGCACTTGGAGGCCGGGGCTTGTAAACCAGTTGTCAAAAAAAATTTTGTAATTTTGATATCTCGGTACAGTGACTGCTAGCCTTGTAACAACATTTCGCTGATTCCCAGATTCGGTGATCCCTTTGGATGTTTATCACTTTGTGCTCCAGCAAATATATCAAAATCGTAGCTAAATCCTGAAACTCCACTTAAAACAAAATTCTTGAAACCCCATTTGTGCGGTTTGGCCGGAATGTATTGTTTTAGATGATGTCTGCACTTTGTGGGAATTATTTGCTCATCCACAACCAGTTGCTCCTCTTTTGGTATGAGCAGTACCTTTTCACGGATTTTATTTAGAAGTGGTCGAACTTTGAACAGCTTGTCAAATCCATCTTCACCTGGCGATTTCATATCCTCATTGTTGTTGAAATGCAAAAAGCGTTTAATGTTTTCCCATCTATTGCAAGTCATGATGGTGCGTACAAATTCTTGGCCAACTGTAGTATCCCAATAATGCCTCGACGATGGTAATTTCATCAAAGACATGTATAAGACTATGCCTGAAAACAAATTTTCACTAAGTTTCTCCACAGTGTTTACGCTGAACTCACCTATAAATTGCTCTATTTCGCTCTTAGTAATATTTGCCGGCTTATTTATGTCTTTTTGCAGCGCAAGTATGTTCGATTGTTCAACTATAAAGTTTATCAAATCTTCGTCAAAGAAAAATTGAAAGAACTCCGCTGGCGTCTCTAATTCATCGATAAAACTTGGAAGCTCCATGTCTCCTTGAAATGGAAAGTTTTCACTTAAATACGGGGGCAAGTTATTTTCTTTCCAGTTTGGTGGTTTCGATTTTTTAGCGCGTTCTTCGTTTGAGCTACTAGGCTCGTCATATACGTCTTCGGAACTGCTTTCATCGGTCTCCGATATATATACATCTTCCTGGCCAGAAACTTGTGCTCCAACAACTTCTTCATCTGATTCGGATATATAATCATCGTCGCTTTGAAGCCCATTATCGACTACATTTATATATCTTAAATTTCCATAAAAAGATCTTGCATCCATTTCTGAAAAAATTTTACTAAAATGCATGAAAGGCAAAATAGTATGTACTGCATGAAAGGCCACATATGGCTTCGACAGTTTTTCCAAAAATAGTATGTACTGCATGATAGGCCATATATGGCTTTGTCCGATTTTGCACAAAAGCGTGCCTATAGTACTTACCTTCCAATCGGTTTGTATTTTTATTGTGTGAACACTATGTTTTTCCTTCGAAAAATAATTTTTTCTCCGAGAAAAGTCCTAATTTTGATGATAAAAATTTTGTCCAAAACACCACGAAATACACTTAGCGTTACTCATGTGAGACACCTTCACAAAATAAACGAAAACAACAAGCAAAACCTATCAAAATCAAACAGTATCTGAAATATCAACAAAGAATTGTCCAAAGAAAACTACCGTTACAAATTTGTTCCGCTACATCACTTTCCTAGTGCAAAGCCAAATGCAACAAATCCCAAAACCATATATGGCGTTGTATGCGGTAGAGGGTTAACCGGTCTAATGTACAGAGTTATGGGACCAATATCTTAATTAGTTTAAGAAGCAACGTAAGTAGAGCAACAGAAGCTTAAAATGAGTCAGAGAAATTGCAAATGCAAAGCGAAATGTATCTGAGTGAGTGTAATGTATAGTGTGAGCCTAATAAGATATCTCGTTACTTATGAAATATTTAAAGTTTTGGTATTTATCAAAAAGAGAGTTGCACAATATTTTTCACAAAAATCCGGAACGAAAATTGTCAGCTATAGAAACCTTTAATACAATTCAAGAAGAATTTAAAAATCAACTTTCCCTCATATTTTCTCAGCAATTTCGCCCATTTAAGATAAAAATCGCAATAAAAACTTCTCTGTAGTGGTATTTAATTAGTTTGCGTCGTTTTTCACCTTCTTCTGGTGACAGCAAGTTTAACAACTATTTTCTTGCTAAACTCATTAGGCGCGCTGCACAAATATCGCGCAGCAAATTGACTTAATAGAAATGCTGGCACGTAATTAAAACTTGTTATGATTATGCAGCTCTAGTGGCCGCCATAGCTTAGACTTTCGCGCTAAAGAGCAAAGTAAAGAAGAAGTGTATAACTTTATCATGAAAAAGGAGACGACTGCGCTATTAAATGACAATCCGTTTAATGGAGGCTTAGCAGCAGAGTGGGCTAAGAAGAATACTGCATATTTGATTTGGCACAGGAAACACCTGTATATTTGATGAACTTTCTTAGGAAACTTTCTAGGAATTTTGTCTAATCGTATATTAAACAGCTCAAAGTTTATAAATTTCATTGTTTCTTTAAAAATGTATTGCAACAAATATGCACTATTATGCTCTATTAAGACAACAGCTTTTTCCACTATTCGGGTTTTTAGAGCGGTACAGTAATATAATTTTAAACACTAATTTTAACCTTTTATATTAAACTCGCTCCATCTAATCGAAAGCTTTTTAAGTACAAATTTTTCGGCAATAACAAATCATTAACTTACCTTGTAAAGACTTCGTGCGCTCAGTGTTGCTGTCTGTTTACGGCGGCATTGATTACAACGTCAACGAATCTATGAAGGAATTAAGCAGAAAATAACAAATTAAATCAATGCCGGCAAGAAAAGTACGCTAAGTGAAAACTGAAACGAGCGACACGCGTTGACGTTAGAAACACCCTAAATCACCGTTGATGTGCGCCACGTCGTATACGCAACCTAAATAATCTATGTATAAGCCACAACAAATAAAATACAGTGTGCGGCCACCTTAACCACGCACCCCTCTCGGTCGTATAGCGCAAACTAGTTGTGGCTGCCGAGTTCGTTGCCAACTGCGAACGCAAAGGAAATTAAATTAGGGCAAAATAAACCCTTCACATGGCTTAAGCCAAATTTGTCGTATATTTAATATGATTTACTTGAAACCTAACCTCACTTAAAGAGAGCAGGAACTTTATAGCGCTGCATTGGTAACGCAAAATTTCGGCCTTAAACTGTCAATGTTACATGCACCGAACGATGATTGTTATTATTATTATGTGCCATTATTAGTATTAATCCAACAAACGAATTTATTTGCTACCCAAACAGCTGGCATAAAACAAAAGTGTGTGACAGAAAGTATCACCAGTGCTATTGGGGCGTGTGTTGTGGCAGAGGCATGTTTTCACAACAACAAGAAAGTATGCCGCAACATGGCAGTCAAGCCGCAGCAACTAACAAGGACAATGAATGTCAATTACCTACTTCGGTATACTTACTGGTATATAAATTTGATTTTGTGTACAAACTGATTTTGGCAAAGTTCTATGTGTGCTAGTAAATAATTGCTCTTGCGGAGTAGCAGTTGCCAGTACGTGAGAAACTGTTTATTTTGGGTGGGAGTATGTGGTGAGTATACGTACATACATACATATGTATATTATATCAGGTTCAGGCTTGCTGTTGTGCCTGCTGAGTGCGACGGTTATTTTGTTATGAATTTGTTAGCGAATTGCATATAAATTAGTTCCAGAAAATATTATTTTGATTTTCCACATATGTTATGTAATCCATGAATTGTAATATATAGCTTGCTACCAAAGTTAGGCCAAATATAATACTCATTAGTGTGCAGCGAACTTAAAAGCTGAATTAGACACGTCAGTAGTTAATTAATACTTCGAAAAATCATAATTTTCTTCTCATATATCAAAAGAAGTTACTAAATTATATATATATATATATGTATATATATTATATTCTCACATATAAGGTATGTATTTTAGAAATTTAGAAGGATTTATTAAAAATGTATAGCCCGTTCAAATGTCTTTGAGCATACACGTCATTGAATATGCTGAGACAATACTAACCATACAGACATAAAAAACATATACAATTATTTTCATTTACATTGCATTTTACGCATGATTACATAAATAAACGTATCTTCTTCTCTTCTTTATTGGCGTTGACACCGCTTACGCGATAATAGCCGAGTTATAACAGCGCGCCAGTCGTTTCTTCTTTTCGCTACGTGGCGCCAATTGGATATTCCAAGCAAAGCCAGGTCCTTCCCCACCTGGTCCTTCCAACGGAGGGGAGGTCTTCCTCTTCCTCTGCTTTCCCCGGCGGGTACTGCGTCGAATACTTTCAGAGCTGGAGTGTTTTCGTCCATTCGACAACATGACCTTTGCATATCCAGCGTAGTCGCTGTCTTTTAATTCGCTGAACTATGTCAATGTCGTCATATATCTCATACAGCTCATCGTTCCATCGAATGCGATATTCGCCGTGACCAACGCACAAAGGACCATAAATCTTTCTCACAACTTTTCTCTCGAAAACTCGCAATGTCGACTCATCAGTTGTTGTCATCCTCCAGGCCGCTGCACCATATAGCAGGACGGGAATTATGAGTGATTTATAGAGTTTGGTGCCACGACCGCTTGTTTGATGACAGGAGATATCTCGTCTTGCATTGCTTCCTTGTTCAGTCTGGAGAAAGTAGAACTAACGGCGCGGGTGTTGAGGCCAATGATATCAATATCATCGGCATACGCCAGCAGCTGTACACTCTTATAAAATTGTACCTTCTCTCTATTTAAGTTCTGCAGCTCTTTATTTTCTCCAGCAGTAGATTAAAGAAGTCACACGATAGGGATTCGCCTTGTCTGAAACCTCGTTTGGTATCGAACGACTCGGAGAGGTCCTTCCCGACCCTGGCGGAGCTTTTGGTATTGCGCAACGTCAAACAGTCAATTCAGACATCGCGGCATAAAGGCAGCTCCTTTTCGTGCTGTCGAAAGCAGCTTTGAAATCGACGAAGAGGTGGTGTGTGTCGATTCTCTTTCACGGGTCTTTTCCAAGATTTGGCGCATAGTGAATATCTGGTCAGTTGCTGATTTGCCAGGTCTAAAGCCACACTGATAAGGTCCAATAATCCACAATACGCTGGATAGAACCTTATATGCGATGTTGAGGAGGCTTACCCCACGGTAGTTGGCGCAGATTGTGGGGTCTCCTTTTTTTGGATTGGGCATAGCACATTAAAGTTCCAATCGTTGGGCATGCTTTCGTCCGACCATATTTTTACAAAGAAGCTGATGCATTCTCTTATCAGTTCTTCACCGCCGTGTTTGACTAGCGGCCGGCAATCCGTCGGCCCCTGCCGCTTTGTTGTTCTTCAGGCGGGCAAATAAATCAGTCCTTTACTTAAATTGAATCATTTCAGTCAAATATTAATAATGGATTTGTTTTTACCATCATATGACCCGAAATGGAAGCAGGTATTCAATAGTTTGAAAACAAAAAGTTCAGGTGCAACCGAATATTTTACACTCTTGGAGAAAATGTTTCCTGGGTTTCATTAGGGTACCTCACTTAAAATCACCAAAAATGGGGCAAAGTTAGTTAATTTCAATTGTCTATCTGACACACCGATATTTTCGGTCAAAAGTCAACTATAAATACTGGGTTCCTAGGGACATGAACAGTTTTGTTTGAATTTGGACAATTTTTAGCCACAATGTGGCATAGTTTATAGGAATTATTGGTGCAAAGGTTTGGCCCGTTATAACAATGGTTTTCTGATAAGTGAACTGGAAAGTGAAAGAATCAAATGTAATTTAAAATTGTGTTATATGGAAAGTATGTGTTGCTGCAGCCCGATTTTGCCCATTTTCACATGGGTTCCCATAAAGCCTTCTAATATAATGTCGCTGGTGTATTTAGTTATTTAGTTATTGATTTATTGCGCTTTTTTAGTTTTGAACAGTATCGTTATATGGGGATTAAGCAGGGTTATCTTCCGCTTTCATTCATTTTCACACTGTCGATAGAAGTTCTTATATTATTTGCTCTCAGCAAATTTAGTTGTTGTTAATAATTTAGGAGACATGTTCATTAAACTTATTTCGGGGCGGGACCGCGCCCACTTCATTTACATTTTTTGTCCACAGGTGGCCCTTGCTACTGCGATTCCCTGTACAAAATTGCAGTTTTAAATCTTAATTTAGTGGTTAGTAATGGAGCTTTATAGATCTTTCGGTTAATGACACTTTGTGGGCGTGGCAGTGATCGGATTACGCCCATTTACGTAATTTTTTTTGTACTAAGATAAGGGTTTGCCATTATGCCTTACAAATTATTTCAAGCAAGAGACCTCCCAGCCAAGGTTGAGACCAGGCACGATAAAGTCATTAATCATTAGTCCATAGCGTTCCTCATTGGCTGTAACATATTTCTTTAATTGAAATTTCAAGTAAGCACTAGTAGCAATATTATTTAGAAACAATATAAATTGGTTTAAGGGATTTTCCCTTTGTTATACTTTTATTTTGAAGTATCCAATTTGATTCCAGCTACCACTACTAATTCGTATCTTATTTGCTCAAAGTAGTAGTCTGGTAACTTATGCCTATTTTCATGACTTCTTGGTGGGAAGGTGGTTTTTTTATAGGAAAATAAAATGAATTATCTTGAATATTTAGAGTGTTTTTATTTACATATTGAAAATAATAAAAAAAAAAATAAAATTATTTGAAAATTTAATACTTTATTACTATTATTATTGTCACTCGAAGTTAGAACCTCAAAAGAAATGCACGTGGGTGGCCCGGGAGATTTTGGCTCTTGATGTTATCTGAAATCAAATATTCTTGATTTTTTTTTTATCTATAGACATGACATTCTGGTCGGAACTACTGAAGTTAAATTTCAAGGGTAAATAACAAAATGGCGGACTTTGAAACTAAAAGTCCTTTTATTTTAGCAAAGAAAGGGTTGTGAAATAAAAAGTTAGTGGTGAAAAAACTCTCGTTAGTACCGACGAGAACATGCATATGTAGAACAGCCTGTTAAAATTTGAAAGCAATCGGTTCAGTAGAAAAAAAGTTAGGACCCAGGCCGACCAGAAAAACAATGTTTTGAGAAAAACGCGTTTAAAGTTCAACAACTCGGAGAGAGAGGACTCCGAGGCGCTCTAGGAAACTCGTTATAACTCCCGAAATATTTCGAATTTCTGTCCGAAATTTTCACAGTAAATTCTCAAGTCAGTGTACTTCATCAAAATCCTTAACTTTCTTGCTTAACGTTATCACTCACATATTCCCGCTATATACACCCAGATCTATGAAGATTTCCCATGCCATTAAAAATATTTGTATAAAACGCTAATTAAAGTGTTGTTGAACAAGGATATCTCTATCTACAAAAACAATTCCGGTTCGCACTCAAATGTTTGATCGAACTTTTTCAAGTAGCAAAATTATTGCAGCCGCCGCAATGCTTTCTTGCTGCACGTGTTGCCACTCCGCTAATTCTTTGTTCTGCTTTCAGTCTTTTGCACATTCCCTTCATTTTACACACGGAATCAGAATGTTCTGCTATTTGTTTAACAAATTACTCTGTCTGTGAGCCTTAGGACATTTGTAAGAAAAGAAATACGCATTGCGCTCGACATATTTGGGCAATAGTGGGTGGGAACTGGCCAGCAATTATTTATTTGCATGTACCCAATATGCCTAAATGAATTTCTTTTCCTTTGCTGCGTATGTCCTGAACCTGTATATTCCCAAAGAGGAGGCTACAGCGGAGGAAGAAGAGGGTGTTCTCTTTGTGCGCGTACTTCTGACTACCCTCAGGGGCAGATTTGTGGGTAAGAGAACTTTTTCTGAATTCATTCGTGATTAGCAGAAATTAGAGATTAACGTGCTACCAAGGTGCTTAACTCGCTCATTAACTCGCTTGGCTTAGTCCACCTCCCATATTACGATCTTAATTTATTTGCCTTTAATTAGACATATTTCCCCGAAGGTCTTATTTGTACATTGCTGAATTGCCTGCGAATACCACCTAAATTTCCTTTATCGTGAGAGCTTATGCCTAGTTTAATTGCTTTGCGATATACGCATTCAGATATTTTTATCTGAAAGCGCGACACACTCTTACTTGTGTGTGTGCGTGTAATGACCAACTGCGCAGTGCACCACTTCATCATAAATCACGTGATTTATATTTTTACCATTCATAATGATTTAAGATGGGTGTGTACTGTTGGCAAATGGTTGTATTGATGTAAGAGTCATTAGCTTTTTTTCCATTTTGTTTGCGTACCAGTGAGAACACGCCGTAACTACATAAGCACCCGCGAGGTTATACCACCAACGTACGCAAATGAAAGGGCACAAATCTCATATTTTTATGTTCCAAAGAAAAGGGAAAAAGTGAGGCCGAAGTATCCTTCGAATGGCGACCAAATAAAAGTTTCGAAACTGAAATTTTCTTAGCAAACTGCAATTACATTTGTGCAAGAAATAATAAAAGACTTGCAGATGGTCTAGCCGATTTTTCGTGATCTCGGATAATTCTTTCAAATGAAAAGCTACAATTTAAATAAAGACAATTTTAGAATTTGAAAGTAATTTAGGAAATAAGTCTCTTGTGTTAGTGAAAAAAGTTTTTCTCGGAAAAAAATTTTAACACAAAAAATGTAGAGAGTACTAAAACTCAACGAAGTACAGGTCCAGAAGCTTCTGTAACGGAAGTAAACAACAAAGTTCGTCAAAACAAAAGTCGCTCTAAAGTCATTTTGAAGACTCAAAACCAGATAGACAGACGCAATTTTTTTTGCCATGGTGAAAATTTTTACGAAACGAAGTCAGTCACGAACGTCGGCAGCATCATTAAGAAAAAAGACCCAATGTGTGTTTTTGCTCAAAGACAAAAATTGAAGATAATAATCGAAATAACTTTCGTCTCGAACTAGAACCTTAATAACTTTCACTCAGTGAAAAGAAATAGTTGTGGTACCGTGTTGCCCAAATTCTTAGAATAATGTGACAAAAGTACTACACTGTAGGTATAAAACTAAAAACGTTTATATAAAATAAATATAAATATTGTTAAAATAACAACTTTAGAGAATTAGAAATAAATTAAGAAATATATATTCTCAAATTGCAACCTCCTTGAAGGGTGAAAGTTCAAAATTTGAAAGGAAACCTTAGTTCTGATCGAATTTTCTAAGTAAAGAGTTTTCAGTAGGCTTACAGATGAAACTATTTTTCGGTGGAGTTTTAAATTTATTTTTTTTTATTTGCTATAAATTTAGATTAAGTGTACAACAAAGTAAAAAGTTATATTTTCGTAAAATAGGCTAGCGAATAGTAGAATTACTAGCTGCCAATAGTAAATAACTGTATAAGGCAGATTATAAATCAAAGCTGTTGTTATGTATGTTCCGATATATTTCTTATGTGTTTTCTTGATATACAGTTATAGCTACTGAAGAGAATTCGTTTATAAGTCACTCATCAAATTTGGAGTTTCCCAAAACAAAACCGTGATGTAGTATGTATATAAAATCAGTGGTTTTCTCTAAACATATTTGGGATACTTTTTAATTTTTCTACAATGTGAAACATATATTTCTAATAAAGAAAAATATTTGATACACGTTTACTTTTATATTACGTATGTATCTATACAAATTTGTATACATTTAAATAGATATTTATATTAGTCTCTTCTTATATGTATGTATGTATATAAAAATTAATCGCAAAATGTGTTGCCAAGCGCATAACAACGCCTGGACCAATTTGGCCAATTCTTTTTTCTAAATGTTCGTTGAGGTTCAAAGATGGTTTTATTCAAATAATTGCCGGAAAACCCTTAAGACCAGCCCTTTTCTTTTTCCCATACAAACGAATAAATGTTTGTTCGTTAGAAACGCTAATGCTCGAGAACGGCTGCACCATCTTGATGAAATTTTCAGAGGTTGTTCGCTGTGGATCGGTGAAGGTTTAGAAAAAAAAACTGTAAGCTTTTCGTGAGGAAAAGTCGGAAAATTGGACAATTCCAAAAAGTAACTTTTTTTCATACAAAATTATTTTTTTTTAATTTTTTTTGTTTTGTTTTCCAATTATTTGAATCATTCAAATTTGTCGTTTGCTTTCTTTATTCCGGCCATTCAAGATAAAATAAATTATTGAAAATTATTCAGTGAAAACGTTATGTGTGTTTCACACAAAGTGATCAATTACAGATTGACCACAAAGTGGTCGCGCTAATATCGGTCGGCGTTCTTTTTGGCATCAACATACATTGGCAGCCCATGGCACATGGATGGGATGACATACGTGCGTTATTATTGATCGCGGTCAATTAGCACACGATCGTCACGATGTCAGAGTACGACTTTTCAAACAACAGTTACGATGTTTGATGGACTTTATCTTGAAGCAACGTGTGGTATATATGGTGCTGTTAGATGCTAGATGTACTCTGTTGAGTGGCAAAAAAGAGGACACTTTCTTACACCATATTGATGAAATCATTTCTGCAAAAATTCCTTATGCAGAGAAAGATCCAATATTAAGTATACGAAGTGATGAAAACCAATATGGTTTATGGACCTTGCGGACACCACAACCCCACTTCGGTTTGTAAGTCTGACAGTAAATGCACGAAACACTATCCACGTGCATTTCTTTCGGAAACACAAACTGGAAATGATGGATATCCACCCTTCGGCGTCGCTCAGCATTCAATTTAGAAGAGTGAATATCGAAGTTGACAACACATGGACCGTACTATATTCGCCAGTGTTCTCTAATTCACATTCAAAATTCATATCAATATTGCAATTGGTTATTGGCCTTGAACGATACGGTCGATACATGAATTGCAATAAAGCACTTTGTGCCTCTCGCAATTAATTTGAAGAATGGCCAAAGAGTGTATTTCAACCCAGAGAATACAGAATTCCATACAAGCCCTTGATTCTGATCGTTCGGTTTGTATGGCAGCTATATGCTATAGTGAGCCGATCTGAATAATTTCTTCCGATATTACATTATTTCTATGAACAATAACTCATACCAAATTTCGTGAAGATATATCGTTAAATGAGGAAGTTTCCCATACAAGCATTTGATTCCGATCTTTCAGTTTGTATGGCAGCTATATGCTATAGTTAACCGATCTGAACAATTTCTTCGGAGATTACATTATTGCATTATATCTTGGTCAAATGTGAAAGTTTTCCATACAAGAACTTGATTCCGATCGTTAAGTTTGTATGGCAGCTATATGATATAGTGGTCCGATATCGGCAGTTCCGACAAATGAGCAGCCTCTTGAAGAGAAAATGACGTTAGCAAAATTTGAAAATGATATCTTAAAAACTGAGGGACTAGTTCGTATATATACAGACAGACGGACAGACGGGCATGGCTAAATCGACTCAGCCCAACATACTGATCATGTATATATACATATACTTTATAGGGTCTCAGACGCTTCCTTCTGGGTGTTATAAACTTCGTGACAAACTTAATATACCCTGTTCAGGGTATAAAATATTTCAGATAAAAACAGCACAAAATGCTTTATAATATCTATATATGATAAATGATAATGATGAATGTTTATTTTTGACAGATAAATTGATTTATGGCAAATTATTCATTCGATTTATTACACGAGTACTCTAGTATCATGTTGCGACAGAGTATAAACGTTTTGTTCACTCAACGGTTGTTTATAACATATAAAACCTATCGACATACATAGATACAGAGCTATATATACATGCGTATAAAATATTAAAGGGGCAAGACGAATTGAAATCCGGGTGACAGCTTATCCGTCCGTCCAACTGGCCTTCCAAGCGGTAACTTGAGTAAAAATTGAGATGTCTTGATATACGAGTTTCTTTGCGCCTTGAGACGCCTGGTATTGCAGATAAACCGAATCAGACCGTTACCATGCCCACAAAATCCGCTAAGTGAAACTTCGAAAGTAATATAACTAGCTCCATGTTAATATAAAAAACTGTAATTTGATACGGGGGACCGCAGTAGTAAGGAGCACTTGTGGGCTGAAGTGTTCTAAAACTTGGGTGTGACCCTGCCTGCAAATATCACACAAATTACTAAAGCTATATGAACTGAACTTGCGTTCGGTACATCCTCCGACAGAGTGAAAACGGGTGAAACCAGATGACAACCCCACCCACTCCCCCTATAACGGTTATATTTAAAGCTAACATCAATTTTGGAACCAGTATTAACACCAAAAACAATGTCAGCCTCCAAATCCAACACAGGGTAACTCTTGCCAAAAGGTGCTACTTCGGACTGAGTAGGCAATTGAGAAGTAAAGTCCTCTCTCGACAAACAAAAACAAACTCTACAAGTCACTCATTATTCCTGTCCTGCTATATGGTGCAGAGGCTTGGACTACGACAACAATTGATGAGTCGACGTTGCGAGTTTTCGAGATAAAAATTCTGCGAAAGACTTATAGACCTTTGCGCGTTGGCCACGGCGAATATCGCATTTGATGGAACGATGAGCTATATGAGTTATACGACTACATTGACATACTTAGTTCAGCGAATCAAGAGACAGCGGCTGCGCTGGCTAGGTCATGTCGTACGTATGGACGAAAACACTCCAGCTTTGAAAGTATTCGACGCAATACCCGCCGGGGGAAGCAGAGGAAGAGGTAAACCTCCACTCCGTTGGAAGGACCAGGTGGAGAAAGATCTGGCTTCGTTTGGAATCTCCAATTGGCGCCACGTAGCGAAAAGAAGAAACGATTGGCGCGCTGTTGTTAATCGGCTAAAATCGCGTAAGCGGTGTCTACGCCAGTAAAAAAAGATATGATAGAAAGTGGTCTCATAGGTGCTGGTGTCAAAATTGGACAAGGTGCCTGGCACCGCTCACCCTTTTAGGGGAAATTCTATACCTATACTTCAGGAATGACGCCACCAAATTATTTTGGTGTTGTTATGCTATAGTATGAGCCATGAAATGGGCTACAACAAGGCCTACTTCGCATATATCACAATTTTAATTGCCATCTAATCCATTTTCTTAATCGTGTATAAATCGAGAGCAAACTATAATTAAATAAAACCTTGCAAAAATAGTACCTTTGAGGCAAAAGCTGACGAATTCAGACCAGAATCTTATAATAGGCTCAATACTTCTTCCAGCGCCATATGTACTACTGTGATCAAATTGAAAGGTGAATTTTTAATTTGTACTTCGCGAGTTTTTCGAATCGGTAATTTTTTTTCTGTAAGTAGGTAATACTGTAAGTGACATCTATGCTAAATTTTGCGCCAAAATATTCATTGTATTTGAGATACGCGTCGTTTTGTGAGGCTCTAAAAGTGAATTCTTCAACTTTTACTATGTCTGAATTGTTGAACAAAGAAGTGCGACAATGCACCATCTCATACTGCCTTGGTTATTCGTCGTCATTTCGCCACATTTTCAACTAATATCGTGCGGCAACCACCGCATTCGCCTAATTTACTTTCGTGTAACTTATGGCTATTCAACAAATTCACATGAGCTTTTCCGAGGACAAGCTAAATCGAAGAAGGCTCTGATGGCCATCATGTCGGAGGATTTTTCCAAGTGTTGTGATGACTGGAAAATGCGTTGAAATGGACAAAATTCCTTTTTCGATTTGATCACAGTAGTATATTTATATAGCCATTTTCGGCTTTCAAGTCAATTTTAAACTCTACTTTTTGTTAAATTTTTGCAATATTTTAGTGAAGTTAAGGATATTCTAACCACTAGCTGAATATAATTTAATATGTCTAAATTAACCTAATGCTAAAATAACATTAACATAAATTTATCGGACTAAGTATGCTTCAAGTTAGATTTCAAATAAAACTGTGACCCATTCCTAGCTTTTGAATAACTGATTTCTTTCGTAAAATTGGTTAATACAAAGTCTTATCAACACTCGAAAATAAGCTCCCGGTTTAGATCTTTGCAAGTTTTGAGAGTACATGTTCGGTTATATCCGAATTTCGCCCTGCCTTAATTGTTAATTTTTGTTTTTGTAGCATTCATTGACTATGAGTTTCGGTGAAATGTGCATTATTTGAAGGCAACATATTTCATATTCTCCGAATTTCATTTAATGCTTTATTTTTTCGAGTTTAATTCCATTTGGTTATTCTGTTGAACTGGCATTTGATCGATAAAACTGAAAAGAAACAGATTGTCATTCATCCTTATTTATTCATAACAGTACAAAGGCAACTTTAACGCAGCTGTCAAAATGATAAAACGCGCATATCGATTCACACTCACATTTGTGCGTTTAAAAACCGTTGTAAATACCTACAATCATTGACAATAACAAAGGAATTACACACATTAACAAAAACACATATTCGAATGAGGTTACAAATGCAAACAATTTTCAATGGCGGAATGATACATTTTACTTTTATTGCATACATGAAATGACTTCAGCCTACACACACAGGCACACATGCGCGTTTTGGATGTATGCTCGCATTGTGGCGCTGTCATTACCTGACATTTCGCCGTGATTGTCGTTTCGTTTTACCTTAATGTATTTAACGGAAAAGTATGCATAAGCACATTTTTTGAATGCGCTTGTGACAGTACGCGAAACAGGCGAAGCAGCGTGTATGTAAAGCCATTACAATGTCACTCATACGTCATGTACGACTATTTATCGTTTACCACCATACAAAGAAACACTTGCATCCATATGTGGGGGTAAGTGGGAGTGTAAAATCTATCTATGGAATTCAAGTACCAATAAATTGTATGAAGTGAAATAAAACCGCTTTTTTTATAGTTCAAGTAATCTTTCTACAGAGTTTTTGCTCAATGTGCCACATCGAGAATTTTTCATTGGAAGCGAAAAAATAAATTGTATTGAAGCCAGCAAAAAACCTTAAAACAAAGAAATAACGGTATTCCAAAAACAATTATATATGATAATTTTATTAAGCATTGCATATAAACATAAATATATATATATGTGGTTATTTTATATTATTATTTTACTCATATATGTAAAAGAAGTGTAAATGTGGTATGTAGAATATTAAGAGTGAAAGCGTTGTGCTTATTCGAGTAGCATTGCAATATTTCAAATTATTTGTGAAACCATTTAGAGCACTTTTCAAGAAGAGATAGGCATTTGTCCATAATATATTGGATTCATTTTTATCTCAGTAAAGAATGAATGTTTTTTTTACCCATGGAATAACTTATGGCATCGAACTACTGATAAGGCTATTATGAGTGCTTAACTATAGGATAATCGCTTTGAGAAGCTCTTAAGCTTGCAGGAAAAACTAGAAACAGGTCGGACAACTGAAATTTTTCTATTTATTACTGAATGACTATGAATACCTTACCGGCGACTACCGATCCCTGGTCAACTATTACAAGATCTTTCAACTTCGAGGCACATCAGAAAAGGTCTAGTGAGCTAATCAACCTCTGCAAACTTCATCTGTAGAGATTACAACTGGATATTGGGCTATGTCGAAAGGTTTCAACCTCAGTCTTGCAAAACTTAAAGAATGGAGAGGAAAGTACTTGGATATTGCGACCTCATCGCCTTCCATACCCTGGACTGAATTTTTAGCCTTACAGCATGAATGCCTATTGGACAATATCCAACTATATGTTAAAACTCCGGATGAAAACTTACGTCCACCATATATGCAAACATACATATACGTCTTCATATTACCAGCTCGCAGCTATTTGAAAGTATTTACGACAATTAATATCCCATAAAGTTGCCATGATAAAATATTAATTAATTTAAGAACACACTCACTGAGAATTTATTTCGATGACTGCTCGTGCAACCGCAGCAGTTTGTTTGCATTAAAGACTATTTCACCGGCAAATATCGTAATGAAAATCGGAAATGTATGTATGAAACCCACTGAAGGCTACGCGTGCTCGGGTGCTTCAGCACTGGCCAGGTGAGCCGGCCGGCCATTCGTGTGAGGTTTATTTATGGCCACCTTTGCGGAAGTTTATGCGTAGCCCGACGACGCACGCATACAAAAAAAGGAAAATACATACAATGTTGGCATTAAGTTTGCTGGGATGAAAGATAGGATTGGTGTGCATATGTGGCGTTTGAACAGTGGCTCTTTTGCAAATAAAATGTTAAATGCTCCAACATAAAGCAAAAATAAATAACTATTATTTGATTACTCTCATTATTAAGGAAGTAATTAAGTAATTGCAACAAGAATTACATCCTTTACTTGAAAAAGAAAGAAAAACGATGTATTATCATTCTTACCCATATGATCCACAAAAATGTGCTATTTACTAACTATAAATTAATATAATTAACAATTCGGCTTCAAACAAGCAGATTTTATTGTTTATTTTATTTCTCATTGACAATGATTAACAATTTCTACAAAGTTAACTAATACTAAAAGAAAGTGTCTAACGAACCCACTAAACTTCCAAACCGTATTAAATAGGTGAAATTTGTTTTCCCTCAAAAGCTATTCGCCTCTCCCCTGAATGCGTTAATGTTGCCACGTGTAAGGTCACGCAGCTCTCCAAGGGCTTATTTTTCGCCGCAAATTTTCGCTTGACACCCCTTCGAGTTGACAGTAATATGAGCGTCTATAAATTTGCATAACGCCTGCCTACTCTTTTTTCCCTGCCACTAGAGACGGCTAGCACATTTGCATTCCTAACTGAATTATGCCATGCGGCGAGTGACTTATGTTTACGGTTGCGGTCGCATCACATTTCATACTAAGTTGTTGTTGTTGATGACTTCAGAAGAGCCTAGTTTTAACAATTTTTGGCAAGTTTATTCTGCTTTTTGTTTCGTTTGTTTACAGAAGCATTACATCAGCCCAATGCTTTGTGGTATAACAGCGCGTGAACTGCTTGCTTTCAACTGACAACGAAAGTATCAACAAAATCAAATTTGAGTCTTTGGATTGCATTGTGCGAAGCTGTTCAAGTGGCGTACTTAACCTTATTCCTGCTACTCGCAATCAACAAATTGACACCCTAGTTTGAGTGAGTGAGGATTTGTGTTTAATATTGCTTTGTGGTTTGGCTTATATATGAATGGCACATCTTGAAGGAAATATAGCACAAAAATTAAGCGTTTTAATCTGTACAATAGTTCCCATTCGGTTCTTCTGTGCGATGTTTTATTTGAGGAAGTTTGTGCGCATTTTCCACATTTTCAATGCTGTTGTCGGCTTGCTGTTTTTTCAAAGATAATGAACATCTACAATATCTAATGTCAAAAAATATCAAAGAGAAATCACTTCGACAAGAGATTTTGCAGCTCACAATAAGTTAATCATGATTAGTAAAATTTAGTACCTGGGGATTTAAACATATATTTCATTCAATTTCATTCAATTGATATGTTTTATAAAGTCAACTTAATGGAAATCAATACCTTCATCAAACAAATAAGTCTAGCAATATTTCTGGTAATACTACAACATTTGTAAGATATCCTCCATATTACAGTGAACCTAGAGCACAAAAATCATTACTTTAAGCCCAATGAGACAAGAGAAAGTTGTGAACAAATTTCATTGAATAAGTTTCATCCACTTTTGGACCCGATTGAGTTATAAACCTTGCAGATGCTCATATTAATGTATGAGCGATTTTCAGTTTTGCTGCTTTTCAATAACACTGTCATTTCGATATATTTTTTGAAGAATGAAGAAAAATAGACGGTTAGCATTCATTTACAACTATTTTACAAATACCCTATAAGGTCTTTATTTTGCTAGCTCGGGTTTTGCAGCAGCTATATGCTATAGTGGTCTGATATCGACGGTTTCCACAGTTGAACAGCTTTTTGGAAACTAAAGGATGTGTGTAAACTGAAACTGACTGACTAGTTCGCGTCTGTACAAACAGATAGGCATGACTAAATTGACTCAACACGTCACGCAGAACATTTATAACGGGTTTTTCAAAAGGGTCAGGCAGCAATCCACACATACTCCATGAGTCACCATTGCATTCCGAAAAAATTACGGTTTGGTGCGGTTTATGGGCCGGCGGCGTCATTAGGCCGTACTTCTTCCTTGATGATTAACAGCGGAGTATTACTATGAATGAGAATCGCTAACACTCAATGATAACCGAATATTATTGGCCCGAGTTGGATGATATGGATTTGGACAATATGTGATTCCAACAAGACGGGGCCACAGGTCACACAGATTTATTGAAAACCAAGTTAAGTGAACGTGTTTCCTCGCGTAATGGCCCAGTCAATTGGCCACTTCGGTCGGGTGATTTGATGTCGTTAGACTATTTTCTGTGAGACTACGTCAAGACTATGGTCTCTGCCAACAAGCCAGTGACGATGGATGAACTTCGTACGAATATCGAACGTGAAATTGCAGCAATATCGGCCGATTTATGATTGAAATCTGTCGAAAATTGGGTTGAGCTTCTGGACTTCTGCAAGCGTGCCCGTGGTGGTCATGCAAAAAAAATCGACTTCCATATATAGTGGCATCGAATGTACTTTCACAGGAATAAAGAATATTGCTGTTGAGAGCAATGCCACACTAAAATTAAATTTGGTAAATATTAGCAATGTTTATAAAGACATATATTCGTCAAAATACTACTCTTGTTGAAATCTAAACACGTACATTTTCTACAATACTTTCATAAACACTTTTAACGATTCTAATAAGTTCTTCCTTTGCAATAAAAATAATTCAAACTAAATTACTCAAGCTCTGCATTCGAAATAAGAAATGTTTCATTACTGGACTCAAAAGGTGCTTCAATGTCAGGAAAAATATATGTTTACCTGTGCTACGGTTTAAGTCCGATTTCATTTCAGTATTGGCCATTAAGTAAAATATTACCTGCAAATAAGGAAAATTATTTTATTATTCTATTAGTAGAGCAGTAAGCCGTAAGCCCTGGCAGCTAGTGCTTCTTACTATGTAAGATAATAATTGTATTATTATTTTTCATTTAATAAATAAATAAATAAATATTCTATTAGTAACTAACGATTTATTAAACAATTTACAAGTTATAACTTTGCATGAATATTTTGAGTAAAAATTTAATTTAATTTTTCCGCTCTTTTGAGCTTTCCAATTCACTTGAGTGTACGACGCCGGTGCGAACATTTATGTTAAACTGCAAATGACACTGAATAAAATATATTTAGTACACACAGTAAATGCATAAATGCACTTGAGCAAACAAACTCCTCAGGGAAGAAAAATTATGGAAACAAAAGGAAATAACGAGAAATACTCATAAAGCTTCCTCAGTGTGTTCTTCAAGCAGCATTTTACAAGCTGACTGCTGCCATTGTGTTTTTATCTTTCACAAGTGCACACAAACAGACACGAGTACACTCTTCAGTTTTCATAAGCGACAGATGTATACACTATATATGTATGCATATGTATGTGTCTGCAAAAATATGTCACTCATACGCACCGTCGGCTATTGTGAAGACTGATTGTTTAGAATACAAACGTAACTGTCGCAGTGTTGAAATGTGCATCGATGTTAGTGATTTGTACACATTGAATCACATACGTATAAAACACACCAACACATGAACAGACAAATTACCCGTCAAGAAAATTGTATTACGTTTAATTTGCGCCCCAAAAGTATGTTTAAAGTTTATGCTTATGAACAACTGCACTTTTTATGAGGTAATCTGATATTTCTTATCTCTGCTATTGAGAAAGCCATAATTACATCCAAAATTTGAGTTGTATCTCCATAAAAAAAGTTAATAAAGGCATGGCTGAGAAAATATGAAACCATATAATTTAAAAAAAATCTTAACCTTCCCAACTCAATTAGCTAAATCCATCATCGCTTTTGTTTCATCATACATTTCCTATTGGCAATCAATTTTGTCTCCACATGTATTTGCGTACATATATACGCTTGTGAGTATTATTTTTGTCATCTTCGACACATTTTATTATTTATTTTGTGTGGTTTTATTTTCATTCATTTATGTATGTTTACTTTATAAATGACGGAAAATTGCGTTTTAATTATGGCATGAAATTTTACACTTGCACCTAACGCTCAACCCTCGAACTATCTAGCATCACCAAGAAGTGAAGTGACAGATGAGGAAACCTTTTATAAAGTGAAAACAAAAATTACAAAACAAAGACAATTGGGGATTTTGATATCTAAATTTAGATTACTCTACAATGCCACACACACAATTTAATTAAGAGTTGTAGATGATTCAGTACCAGCTTAAGGTATGGGGCAAATAAGGATAGAATAATACTATATTTAATGCAGAAATTAATATGTCAATATTAATAAAAAATTGTTTAGTTAATAGAATGGCTACTGCTAAAGATATTACCGTCAAAAGCCATCGTCACGAAGACTAATCGAAGAAAGAGAAACAAAGCCCATCGAACTATGTATCATTTCTTATTATATAACGATATAAAAAACAAAATCATTAAAAAACCGATCAGGAGAGTATCTGAAATATAACGTCCCATCACAAAAACGTCTTACATCAACTTTCTTAACATGAGGCAGATAGCTAATCAAAGAGATTGTCAACTAATATGACTCAAAAACTATACCTAAACGGTCTTAGGGTTACTAATGTTAGGTAGATATTTTTCTTGAGGCCCCGAATAATCCCACATTGTAATGCCTGAAATTCCTAGGTATGGATCAAAACGACCGTCGCATATCGACAAAACAGCTAGAGCCTGCCACAAATTTATTAAGGAGGCTAATATCAATTCCAGCAAATTCGCCGGATTTCTAAAAATTATGGCAACCGAGATGCTTTAGCGAGGTGAAAGCTAGACAGTGAAGGATAAAGTTTCTAGATGTCGCCAACTCATCTTCCTCAGTGCAACATTGACAAGTTGCTTGCTTCAAATTGTTTAGCATCACCAAGCGAGTGCCAATAGAGAGTGTTCAGTTAGGACATCTATCATTGCGACGTTGTGAATCTTGCTAAAATCTAGCAGTTCAATTAATCTTTTACGTTCCAATCTGGCCCAGGAACCTTTTGCAACAACACAAGTGGTGATTCCTGACCAAAGCTAAGCAACCTCGTGCCAGGCCTATAGATCCAGAGCTCGACTGTATGAAGACAGAGGAATCTCTGTCGTTCTCATCCTGATTGAATTTGGGTAAAGGTGCATTTTATTGCAACCTCATCTGCTTTACAGTTTCTAATAATTTCGCTGTGGAAAGGCATTCACACAAGTTTATTATCGAAGAACTTGATGCCAATGCCTTCGCTGACAATGGCACTTTGGAGAAGTTCCTCAGCTGTTACCTTGATGCCTGCTTCTACCGCTATACAGACACTACATATAGAAGAAGCATTTGCACTAAGTCTAGCCGATATGGTTTTGTTTGCTAGATGTGTGCATTAAACCTTTTAGGAACGGTGTTATAGCCAAAACATCACTTTTCTAAAATCAAGTCTTGTTGTTTAGCTTTGACAAATTCCACTTCAAAGGAAAATAATTGCAACATAACATTGACTTAATCACCATTAAAAGTGAGAATAATACCTCTTTAATACTACGGATAAAGCGTTTAATACATGACAAACACTCAGTGCCAAACTCGATAGCTGTCCATATTAATGGTGTTGCACCATCGTTAAAATAATCTTTATGGCTGTCTAATCATCATTGTCCACACAAATGTATCACCAAGAGTGATTCCGAATTAGTTACGATTTTATCAGAAAATCATCCCGCTCAATCACTTGTAATGCATTCAATGTGCGAGCTTACCAAATAATTTATGCTATCAGCAAATTAAAAACGTAATGTTAATGCGCTTATATTTGACGTATAGTATAACGACAGCGCAGGCAGGTGCAACACACTCACGCACTTCCATTTACAACACACATTTACCCAGAGAATTTTTGTCATCACCAATAACCAAAATGATAATTTTTGCACTCTCAAAATCAATAGCAACTAAGCCCGCTGTAATGCGCTCGCGTTAACCGCCTGTCATGCCCGCCCGTAATCCACTGCGTATAAGTAACATTTTACAGGCAGCTGGATGTGAATTCACGTCACGTATACGAGCACGCCGTCGTCGCTACATTGGTTTGGCAAAAATTTGTCATAAAGTTGCATGAGGTAAAAAATAAAGATGAGAATTTCGATTCGCTGCCGATGATTGAGTGATCAATTAAGTATTGCAATAAATTTAATTGCTTTACTAGCTGAAGTGCGACGGTAAAAACGTAGCAAACAACGCTGCATAATGTATAAATATGTGAATGAATATATTCATTAAAAAAAAGTGTTTTTAAAAAAAACAAATACTGCTATATTTCAATACAATTTTGTAATAAATAAAATTAAGCGGCCTCTACATAGCTTCGCTAGAAATCAATCAATTGAATGTTTTCTTGCGTTCCTACATGGAATCTCAATAATTATTAGACAAATATTTATCAGTCCATTTTTACACCTCCGCTGTGTCAATTAGCATGTGCATGCTCGTACATTTAATCGATTTATTAACCAACCAAACCGAATTGGAATAGTTCAAATTCACTTCCATTACATTGAATTTTTATGGGAATTCGTTGGTGTAGTAAGTGAATAAATTTCTTTGGTTTTTTTGTAAATAACGATATATCATTTCATCAAAACTAATTTTCGCAAAATTTGTTATGCGAGACTGGCCTGGCCTTAGTTAAAAATTAATCAGAAGGTATTTAGAAATACCGAAAATATTGCAATAAACTATTCTTCTATGTTTTTGGCTAGTTGTTTTACCACATTCATTATATTATTTTAATTTAAATTTATTAAGTTCTCTTTTTTCTTTGTAAGAGCAACTCATCTCTTGAATTTTTATTTAAAGATGTTTCTTTTATGTATTTATCTTGTTTGTTGCATGACAAGCTATTTTGATAGTTTAGATATATATGTATAGCGGGCATACTAAAAATGAGCAGCTTCTACCTCAAACATTCAGTAATTAAGTCACATATATACAGACAGACTAACAGGCGGAAATGGCTAAATCAACTCAGATCGTCACGCTGATCATCCGTAAATATAAATATACTAACAAAACATTTTCCATTAGAGCCAAACCGATGGCCGGTAAAGTTTTCAGATTTAGTTATTCCTAGTTGCTATAACTATACCTGTGCAAGACGTTATAGCTTCGGTGTAGCCGAAGTTATCGTTTTCTCCTGTCTTCTTTATAATTTTGGGTGAAATAACTAATTTTCAATGTGAAAATTTGAGACTCTGTAAATATCGCTTATGTAGGCATTAACTTATTATATAATGTTCTTAGCACTATGGGGCAAAATCGACATTTCTCCTAGGCATTAGACCAGACTCATTTTTCGAGAAATTGAAACATAAGTAAAAAAATAAACTACTCAGTTTTCCAAAGTTTGCAGCCAAAATCGAATTATTTGCCTTCGAAAATCGAGCCAACAGCGCACGTGAGCACCGTTGTACTTTACCATGTTTCCTGACACTGACTCTCTATTCTTGTTCAACTCTCAGAGGTGATCTAGAGGCTCATGCTCAGAGCATACTGAAATTATGGAGTAAAGACATCTTCTGCCTTCTGAATGGCAGTGAAAGCATAACGCCTAGGAGATGGCGAACCAGCCGAGCTATTCCAACACGGCGGCGAAGAACATGCATCAGCTTTTTTGTAAAATACTTGTATGGTCGAATGAAAGCATGCCCGACGATTAATATTAACAGCAACAACAATATCAGCCTCGAAATCCAACGCAGAATAACTCTTTCTAACTAGTCCTGCTGAGGACTGAGCAGGCAATTGAAAAGTAAAGTCCTCTCTCGACGTATAAAAATTCAACTCTGTAAGTCACTCATTATTGCTATCCTGTTGTATGGTGCAGAGGCACGGACGATGACAACATCTGATGAGTCGACGTTACGAGTTTTCTTGAGAAAGGAAATTTATGGCCCGTTACGGAATGAAAGGAACGATGAGGTTTTCGATTTATACGACGATATTGGCATAGTTCAGTGAATTAAAGACAGTGGCTATGCCAGTTAAGTCAATTCGGAAGGATCTGCTTTCGCTTGGAATCTCCAATTGGCGACAAGCAGCGAAAAGGAAAAACAACTGACGTGCGGTTGTTAACTCGGTTATAACCGCGTAAGCGATGTCTACTAATAATAAAGAAGAAGAAGACTCCCAACATCGCATTTTTATACTCTCGCAACAAAGTTGCTAAGGAAAGTATTATAGTTTTGTTCACGTAACGGTTGTTTGTAAGCCCTAAAACTAAAAGATTCAGATATAGGGTTATATATACCAAAGTGACCAGGGTGACGAATAGAGTTGAAATCCGGATGTCTGTCTGTCCGTCCGTCCTTCTGTGCAAGCTGTAACTTGAGTAGATATTGAGATATCATAATGAAACTTGGTACACGTATTCATTGGCTCCATAAGAAGGTTAAGTTCGAAGATGGGTAAAATTGGCCCACTGCCACGCCCACAAAACGGCGAAAACCGAAGACCAATAAAGTGTCATAACTAAGCCATAAATAAAGATATTAAAGTGAAATTTGGCACAAAGGATCGCATTAGGGAGGGGCATATTTGGACGCAATTGTTTTGGAAAAGTGGGAGTGGCCCCGCCCCCCACTAAGTTTTTTGTAAATATATCGGAAACTATTATAGCTATGTCAACCAAACTCTATAGAGTCATTTCCTTCAGGCATTTCCATATACAGTTCAAAAGTGGAAGAAATCGGATAATAACCACGCCCACCTCTCATACAAAGGTTATGTTGAAAATCACTAAAAGTGCGTTAACCGATTAACAAAAAACGTCAGAAACACTAAATTTTACGGAAGAAATGGCAGAAGGAAGCTGCACCCACGCTTTTTTTTAAATTGAAAATGGGCGTGGCCTCGCCCACTTATTGACCAAAAACCATATCTCAGTAACTACTCTACCGATTTCAATGAAATTCGGTATATAATATTATCTTAACACCCTGATGACATGTACAAAATAAGAAATCGGTTCACAACCACGCCTTCTTCCAATATAACGCTATTTTGAATTCCATCTGATGCCTTCTCTGTATAATATTACATTAGGAACCAATGATGATAGCGGAATAAAACTTTACACAAATACGGTATTTGAAAAATGTGTAAATGACGGATACTGAAATCTCGATTATCACTTTATCATGCGAGAGTATAAAATGTTCGGTGACACCCGAACTTAGCCCTTCCTTACTTGTTATAATTTTTGTTGTGTGAACGAATTTCATGGATTCGCGTAAAAAATATTAATTAACGATTAGGGAAAATTTTCAAATATGGCATATTTTTCGCATGTGAAACTCGCGATAAGAAAACACACAAATTTTTGCATTTTTCCATGGGGAATGGCGTTTACGTGAAGTTTGCGATAAGGCTGATTATGTTACAGCCTACTCGAGCGGAGTTGGCGGCGACCACGCGACTGCCTAGGTACAAATAGAAAGACAGAGGCCTCATTTTAATAAATATTGATAAACAAAAGAACACTTTCTATGATATCTATGATACGTAAGAGTTAGACATAACTCGCGCTACTTTTTTGTAGACAATTATATGCCCTGCAAAGACGTATTCGTAGCGCACTCGATATATGGAATTTTTAAGCTTTTTTTACATACTAGATTATATTATTGTAGTTTTAATAAGCATCCCCTTTTTGAATAATATAGCCTGTATGCATCAATGTTGCTTCCGAACGGTGAACAAATCAAATTCAAATTTTTTCAAATTCGATATAATACTGATAAAATTGAAAAAATCTATTGACCATGAGTGTAGATAAGACTTTGTTTCAGGACATTTCGTAAAAATAATCCGATTTGGGGCAAAAATTATAAAGCCAAAAGTGTAGGTGTGAACCATACTTGTAAGATGCAAACAGATTTGCGAAAATACCATAAATAAAAGTCAGAGATGTGACCTTTTGTGATATTATTTGCTTCACTAAAAAAGTAAAAACTTGAAACACATAAGCACTTCACTAACAAGACTTAATATTATAAGGTTCACGTTTTTAATTTGGTTTGAAGTACTGCAAGTTCCATGAATCTCCATCTCCTGTCGAGATTCACCTGAAAAAGTTGAATTTTGGCCGTTTTTAAAGCCCTTTTTCGGTTTTCAATTGCCAAACTTTAATGTGGGAAATCACTTTTACTGAAATTACCTTATTACGGTGTGTACTTTTTGGTAAGTACGACCAAAATAGCACAATCACACAGTACACAGTACGTCACATATTGATACGATATTTGCTACCAGGAAGGCTCACATCGGCAAACACGTGTGTAAGCAAAGTATACCCGAAAGTTTTGTATGTGGGCACGAGGCATGGCGTGCAAATACATTTGGGCGAAGTTCTGACTGATTACTCCTACATATGCCCCACACACATCCCCATATATGGATTAAAATTTACTGAATTGCATGCCAACCAACGCACACATGCTCACAGGCAAATCCTGTGGTTTCCACATATGGAGCGTAAGAATTCCGTATGCAAATTTAGACAAACATTTTTCTTTCCCTGCCGTTCCAATACTTGAATATTCAGTGAGTAATTGGAGTAAGAAAATGTTTGCGTGTGAACTGACGTGTGTCAAGACTTATCAGATGTACTTAAGTGCAAACATTTACACACGCACCCACACATCCAAAGCGAGTCACACGACAGCTGTGTGTCCGTGTGTGTGAATACCTGCATTTTTATTGACATTTCTCTATTTCTTATCGCCTCACGGGAAATCAACCGCCATATCTGGAACAATTAATCGCTATTCTATCAGCATATAGGAATTACTTGCTTATTTACCTACAATAATTTACGTTTTATAATATTTTCGCTTTCCAAAACTTCGTGCGATGACTCGCTACTCCTTTTGCTCTGTTGCAAATGTCGCTTTTGAAAATTTGAAATTACTTCTTCACATAAATCAACACGTAATCAGATGGTGTTTTTTCATTTTTGTCTATTTTTTATTAACAAATTAACCGCGATTTTTTGAGCTTAAATCGGGCTTTTTACTTCCAAGTGCTGCTAAAAATCGAAAAAAAAATATTTTCTTTTAACTTGAGATGTACATCACCTTTAAAACACATGTCAATTTTTTTGTTTCAGATGATCCGGTAAAGAGTTATAATGTTCACCGCTAAACCACGTTTTTCAAGGCACTTCTGGAGATTTACCGTCATAGGCTTATTTATTAATATTTTTCATGGACAATTCTTTCTAATATACTTCAAAAGTTGTACAATAATAAGTCATTCAATTTAATTTATCCTTTTTTGTTCCTTAAAAACCTTAAAACAAATTTCAAAAACTTTATTTTTTAATGCTATAAAGGTGGATAATCTTATAGGTATATAACCGGTGATTCAAGTATAGCTACTTTTTTCAACACACTGAAAGATCTCTTCCTGTGGAATGTAAATTATCAATCCCGCTTTGATTCAAGTCTTGGAGCATAACATCGCGCTCGCCATTCGCCAGTTACCAGTCGAAATGCTCGAACGATCATCAGAAAATGAACTCAACGGATGGACCGCAGCCAACATTCGAAAGAGATAATCTTCAAAAAAATAAATGCCAAAGATTGTTCTTTCGAATCATAACCAACATTTCCCGTTAAATTTGATTTTTCTGTGTTATTAAAAAAAAAGTAGGGAACCTTGAAATTGATCACTCTTATATTAAGGTTGATATGGTCTGATTTCCCCATCGTAAGGTCATATTAAAGAATTTACCAAATATAGATTTCGAAATATCTATTTGCAGCGTTTTCTTTGCATATGAAATATCTCTTCTTCTTAATTGGCGTTGACACCGCTTACGCGATTATAGCCACTTGGTCCTTCCAACGGAGTGGAGGTCTTCCTCTTCCTCTGCTTCCCCCGGCGGGTACTGCGTCGAATACTTTCAGAGCTGGAGTATTTTCATCCATCCGGACAACATGACCTAGCCAGCGTAGCCGCTGTCTTTTAATTCGCTGAACTATCTCAATGTCGTAGTATATATGAAATATCTCATTCGGAACAAAAATGGTCTATAGTATACCTTCCCATTTATTCCCTAGCCGTTCTTTCGATTGATTTGTTTAGCCTTTCAGGTAATGGTGTGTGAAATCATATTCCAAATAAAAAAAATAAATTCCAAAAGTCAAATTTAAATCTAACCCCAGAGATAATGGAACAAGATTACTTGTGAATTGCCTGCCAGGAATCTTAAGCCCTAACCTTACTTATTATAAAGAATATTCAAATTAAATTAAAATATTTCAACAAAAAGTAAATACACAAGGAGTTTGTTAAATTAATGTGCTCTTCGAAAAGAGCTGGGAAAGAAACGTGATCAATTTGCAATTCAGGCAGCAAGATATTTTTGCTTATTTTTAGAAAGAAAGAATCTTAAAAATATTTGCTTATGTGAGACTTGGGATGTGGGTGTGTGTTTTATAACTTCTTATTCTAAGCCCTCGTAACATTTATTTTTATACTCTCGCAACAATGTTGCTAACGAGAGTATTATAGTTTTGTTCACATAACGGTTGCTTGTAAGTCCTAAAACTAAAAGAGTCAGATATAGGGTTATGAATACCAAAGTGATCAGGGCGACGAGTAGAGTCGAAATCCGGATGTCTGTCTGTCCGTCCGTCCGTCTGTCCGTCCGTCTGTCCGTCCGTCCGTGCAAGCTGTAACTTGAGTAAAAATTGAGATATCATGATGAAACTTGGTACAAGTATTTCTCGGCTATAAATCGGCCCACTGCCACGCCCACAAAATGGCGGAAACCGAAAACCTATAAAGTGTCATAACTAAGCCATAAATAAAGATATTAAAGTGAAATTTGGCACAAAGGATCGCATTAGGAAGGGCCATATTTGGACGCAATTGTTTTGGAAAAGTGGGCGTGGCCCCGCCCCCTACTAAGTTTTTTGTACATATCTCGGAAACTACTATAGCTATGTCAACCAAAGTCTACAGAGTCGTTTTCTTCAGGTATTTCCATATACAGTTCAAAAATGGAAGAAATCGGATAATAACCACGCCCACCTCCCATACAAAGGTTATGTTCAAAATCACTAAAAGTGCGTTAACCGACTAACAAAAAACGTCAGAAACACTAAATTTTACGGAAGAAGTGGCAGAAGGAAGCTGCACCCAGGCTTTTTTTTAAATTGAAAATGGGCGTGGCGCCGCCCACTTATGGACCAAGAATCATATCACAGGAGCTACTAGACCGATTTCAATGAAATTCGGTATATAATATTTTCTTAACACCCTGAAATGTACGAAATATGGGTTAAATCGGTTCGCAACCACGCTTTCTTCCAATATAACGCTATTTTGAATTCCATCTGATGCCTTCTCTGTATAATACGAGTATAAACATTAGGAACCAATGATGATAGCGGAATAAAACTTTACAAAAATACGGTATTTGAAAAATATGTAAATGACGTATTATGAAATCTCGATTATCACTTTACCATGCGAGAGTATAAAATGTTCGGTGACACCCGAACTTAGCCCTTCCTTACTTGTTATTAAAAGTTTTCATATGTAGAGCTTCTCCCAGAGCACGCTTCATTCCAGCAGCTCTGCGAACCATTTGCGACATATGTATGGTACGAGTATGTAGCTTCTATGTAGCTGTTACAAAGACGTCAGTGTCGTTATGACGCCAGTTGTCACATGGCCTGGATTGACGGTGATAGCCGTATTCGCTATTTCATTCAAAGTTTCCATGGCAATCAAATGCATTATGCAACTCTTCAAATGCGAAACGAAGTTGAGGCTATGCACGGATGTTATATGGATTATTTTCTATTTATACTTGGTACCTAATATGCCATGCAGCACAAACAACTACAGTAGTTTAACTGTTAGCGCCATCATCAGCTTTTCTATGCAATTTGTGATTTGCGTCCTGACTTTTTAGTAATATCAATTAATTCCTTAATTAAAAGCTTATAATGTTCTGAGAACAATTTGAGATTATAAACCCTTAGGGTTTAAAGTTTCGGCGGCTTATGGCCAGGACCATCCTTTCAGAAAATCCTGCCCAAATATTAGGGATACGATAAGTGGAAATTTTTGAATTTAACATTTTAGTTAAATGATGACTGAACTTAAGTTTTTCTCCACAAATCCGTCTATAAATATGTTACGGGCTTCTAAAGAGACTTCAAATCATAAATAAATTAATAAAAATGTGAGTCGAATTATTATTCCTGTAGGAATCTTGTAACATCGGTCAAAGGTTATGGTTCTTATTCATGAAACTTTGATCGTTCGCTCAATTTAGTAAAGGGCGCTCGGCACGAAATCCAAAGTATAAAGGAGAATAGAGTGCAGTTTCAAATGCTTTTATTTAATGTCACATAGCTACTCAGAATATTGAACATCCATTCCTAGAGAACTAAAAACTTTAATAGCTCCTGATGTGCTAGATCACTTCAAATCATTCCCCAAAAAAGAAATGAAATGTCTGCTAAATTATAAAGTATTGCCAATTATAATCCACGAACAGAAAAACGTCAATTCCGGTTGCACAGCAGCTATAATACCCTTCACAAATTAATAATATTGCATGCAAGCATTTGATTCCGATTATTCACTTTATATGGGAGCTACATATATGCTATATTGGTCTGATATAGTCGGTTCCGACCAAATTCGCGTATATGTATATGCAAAGTCAAATTGACATGTCCAAATCGACAAAACTTATATACATACATTTAAAGGGTCATGAAAAATCCCTTATTTGAGAATCAATTTTTTTTTGTAAATTGAGATAAATCATTTATTCTTAACTTTTACTGTTTGGCATCTGTAAGCAACTATATTTACAGCGGCGTAGCTACAACTTCGGGCGCCGGGGGCCAGGATGTTCTGCCGCCCCCCTTTATATACCTACAAAAGTGAATTTTCACAATATATCTTCGATATTAAGTATACAAAATTTAGGAACTAGAAGTCACGCCAATTCTAAAGTTCCAAAATTCTCACAATACGGTTTTTGAGGAAATTTATAGTAAATTTACAAGACTTCTTATTAAAAGCCATAGAAAAAACCCATTTTCTCCCTATATCTTGTCCACTTTTGACACAATTTGCAGGAATTTTTGTCCGAATTGGAGTTTTTAAATACCATTTTGCCGCCCCCAAACGTTGCGCCCGGGGCGACGGCCCCCTTCGGGTATAAAGTAGTCAAAAACGGACGTACTCAAAGTAACATCAATGACACTTGAAGCAATTGGCAAACGTGCAGACTTTTTAATAAGGATAAAGACATCATAAATTACTTATCATATTCCAACACGGAAATACCGAAAGTCGTGGAAAAAATAAAAAATCATCGAAAGCAAATCAAAGTGGAAGTGTCGACTGAATCATATTTCCTTCAATTAGATGAATTTATGCAAACTGGTAATATGTTAAGAACACGTGACACATTCGAACAGAATACAAATGAGCTTCAACTTTACATATCCACTTGCGGAACGTTAACATAACTTGCGCAAGCAGGAATTCATGCTTCTGGAAAAGTGTTTTCAAAGCGTGCGGAAGGTCAGCTTGGCAATAAAGGAGGTTATGCGATATTTGTGACTGTGCATCTCCCACTTTCTCTGCTCACAAACAGTTGTTTGAACGAAAATCTGTTGGATGTAAAATAAATTCAAGGCTACAAACACATACCGATGTGAGACTTTTCTGCACCTTATTTCATTCTTATTCTTTTTTGGATTAACATATTTTCTGCTCTTTCTTCCTTCTCTCAGGCCGCGGTGTGAATTTGACTTTCTGTCAACCTCAAATTCATTTTATTTCCCGCCGACAAAATATGCAAATTAAAATGTGGGGAAATATTTAGAAATTCTATGTGACGTGCCCTTTAAATGGTTACTTCCTTCGAAAGAAGCATTGCATGTGGCATGATGTGAGTATGTGCTTTTGCTCAATTATAGCCGAGAATCTAGTAGCTCTAAAAATCGCGCCGAAGAAGCGTTGATATCAACAGTCGAGCGACTTCAAGCACACTTTATTTGAGTCTTTGATTTATTTGTATACAAAATTTTATGTGAGAATTAATGAAGACGCGCGTACACGTACATTAAGTTTTCCGTTATTTCCCAGTAAATATTTTTCTGCAAACGCCCCCTGATATTTCCGTTTTTCCCCTGAATAACATGATCCAATGTAAACAAGCATCTGCACAAAAATTTTATCTCCAAAGTTAAAAGGTCTTAATGAGTTTTTTCGTACAAACCTTGCTTAAAATTTATACGCAGTTAAATTGATGCATCAAAATCTGTATTCATATGGTACACCATGTCGTATGAGCAACACAGAATGTTTAAACCACTTATGTACATAAATGCTCAGGTAATTTGATGTATATTTTTAACACGTATAGTATACCTTTTAAATTAATACTTTTAAGAAAAAATCATTTTATAGACGTAAAATTTTATACATTAACCATTTTTTCAAGGTTCTAAGTTTGTCTTTTTAAAGCAAAAAGTTCAAAAACGTGCAAGAAATATCATTTAGGCACGGTTTAAATTGAAAGTTTATAACGATCCAATATTTAAGGTAAAACCCAAACTGTCAGATGCGGCTGCAAAAACAAAACCAACTTGGAAAATAACGCGCACCCTAAAGAATATATGCACATATACATACATAGTCCAAACCTACTGACATTGATGGTGAAGATTGACTGTTGGTAAATCAAAGAACTTTTATTTTCAATGGGATTTTTAATTTGTGAATACTATTATTTTATGCATTAGACACTAATTTTTGACAAAAAAAAATTAAGAAACGGCTAAGTATGGGTGTAACTGATGATCTCTTACTCTAACACGTTGCCAGGATCAAAGTCGTGGAAATACTTTCAGGTGCATTCGATTTGTTGGTTATACGGAGTCAAGTTTTTACCCGATTTTATCCATTTTAGTTAGAACCACCAATTTGTTTGGTTGAAGTTGGTGCAGTAGGTTTGGAATAAGTAATTTCACCTTAATGTACCCGATGCCACGCTCGTCGTCGATTTTGAGAATGGCTCTTATAAAGCCCTTTTGAATCATCCTGGGAGTAGAATTTAGTATCTCTGGCGTATTTAGTTATTAATTTATCGCGCTTTTAGTAGTTTCTAACAAACCGGTTAGATGGGGAGCGGACGGGATTATAATCTGATTGCATTCATTTTCACACTAGTAGTAGTTTCCCTTTTGCTCACAGGTGTCCCTTCCTATTGCAATTTCCTGTGCCAAATTACAGTTTTGTATCGCCTTCCTGATCATTTGTATATACATAACTCTTCATCTGACTTGAATTGTTTAAGACATATTTTTGAATAAAATAAAAAAATTGTTTAAATTGTTGTTGCTAAAAATTTCAACAGCCAAAATTAAGAACTAAATTAAAGTTTATAATTTTTAAATGTTACTTGTTAAGAGTAGATAAAATAATTTTTTTAATGTGAAGAGTGAGTCTGTTCGATCGAATGTGCTGGAATGAGAATTGAAATCATTTGTTCTAGAAAATTTTAAAAGTAAGGGTCTAAACTGCCTGGTAGAGCGAGCGGACACGTGAAAATTAATACCAGATAAGAGAGATGGGCTACAGACTGACCCATTCATGAGTTTTACTAGAAATATTATACCAATCCCCTACGACTAGCGAGTGTGGGGAGATTTATAAGTTTTAAACGGTTAGTGTAAGGGAGGAGATTTAAACTGGGATCCCAATGCAAATGATTTAAGGCAAAAAGTAAAAAATGTTTTTGAACGGACTCAAACTTATCAGAATGGACTTGGTAACTAGGGTTCCAAACCACAGATGCATACTCAAATATAGGAATCACCAGAGATGTTAAAAGAATTTTTGTGGTAAGCGGATCTCTAAATTCTTTAGACCAACGTTTAACAAACTAAGAGCGCCTTTAGCTTTAAAAACCGTGGAAGATGCGTGAAGATTAAAATTGAGTTTGGGGTCCATAGTTACTCCCAGATCAACAAAACTGCGTATTTGCTCCAACTTAAAGTAAATTTCTATCACACCAAGAAACTAGGTTGTTTAAGTCTGTTTGCAACTGACATCTTTCATTGTTTGAAGTATACGTTTTAAAAAGTTTTACATCGTCAGCATATAATAAAACTTTTGAAAACTTAACAACAGATGATATGTCATTAATAAATAACAAGAACAAAAATGGACCAAGATGGCTGCTTGACGAACGCCTGAAGGAGCACTGATTATGTCAGAAAATGTATCGTTAAATATAACTTGTTGAATTCTATTACTAAGATAAGAAGCAACCCATTTTAGAAATATTGGTTGAAAACCAAGAAGATCAAGTTTATTCAAAAGAATTGAATATATTTGGCACATTTTTTAAGAAAGCATGAGGGAATCATATCTGGGCCAGAATTGTATGATTGTTCTAACATATTTAACTGATATAAGACTTCTGCTTCGGAAATGGTAGGTGCATTAATGACAGAAGCTCATATTAATTATTGTTAAAAATTGAATATCTTCATATAGATCTTAATCTCAAGCACTAAATTTGGATTCCAAACTGTAATTTGATACAGCGCATAACCGATGTAGCAAAGGCACCAATGTGGGCTAAAATTTTTTTGGGCGTGGCCCGCCCACTAAGAGGTTTAATGAACATACCTTCTAAACTCTTCAAGCTATTACAACTAAGTTCGCGCAGCACAAATCGCTTAACTATCTCTTCCGGCACTGTGAAATTGAAATCGAATGATATCCCCGCCTACTCCTCATACAACGGTTATATTAGAAACTACTAAAAACGCGATTAACCAATAACTTAATAGTTCAAAGACATTAAATTTTGCGCTCATGAGGTTACATGAGGACTTATTTGAAGCCAGTGTCAAAATTAGATTATAGCCGTGACACAATTTACAGAATATGTTTTTCAAATAACGGTGCATCTTTGTTCTTAAAACGGTTAACATCGGTTGAAAACTTGTCCAAGACCCCATATAATTTTGATTTCGTCGAACAATGAATGCGTAATTTCGTATTTGATCATGGCATATTGCAAGAGTATGAAATGTTCGCTTACACTCGGGCTTAGCCTTTCCTTACTTATACCCTTAATATTTGTTTTCCAATTGACTTATATGCTATAGGTAATAATGGTATTTGAAATAAGTGAATTTCGAAATTCAAGGGCCAAGATTTGGATTTTGGAGACTTTCTTCAACAAACGGGAAAATTATTTGTTTCTTAATTTCTCTCGAAAAAAATTGATTTGGTACAAAACCCAGTCGTGTGCTGTACATTGTAATAAAACATGATGTTTGCTGAAGCTAAAAAGTTTCCTTAAAACTTGATTTCTGAACTAATTATTAGTAGTTGTTATTATTATAATAATATAGGTATTTCAGTTCAAGTTATTTTACTAAAACCCAAACAAAGGTAAAAGCAGAAGAGCTTTATATTTTCAAAAGTTTGTACAATATAAGGCAGCGAACTGCATATTTCCACTGTACTATAATATGTATGTACGTTATAAGCATTTCAAACAATACAAAAATTAAAATTAAAACTTAAATGTACTAAATTTTTCACCAATCGTGCAAAACTAATATTGTGTTCTTTGCATTGCAATTAGAGAAGCAAAACAAACGGTTTTATTTCGATTAACAGTTTTTTGGTCACACTATGTCCGCATATGTGTATGTAGACTGGTTCGTTAAACCCACTTACCATGAAGTAATAAAGTTTTGTATCCTTAAGTATCTGCTGGCACAAGAGTATTATATTCCCATTTCATCTTACGGTAGTTTGCAATAAACTACTTATATCACCATGGTTTCGCTCTTCTCTCTTGTCAAAAAACTTTTCCACAAACCGAACCTATAATATTATATATTTAATCGCGCTCGCGCTTAGGCCGCCTTACGTCTATTGACTTAAACTGAAACAATTTGAACTAGATGTTTTTTTCGGCAATTTGCACTCACACAACAACATTTGCTGTTTTTCGATTTTTAGGTTTCGTTGTGTTCGGCTATTTTTTCGATTATCCTTTCTGCAGCCACAGCCAATCAATTTTACACGGAACTCAATTTCAGTGTAGTAATAACTGCTACAAATTGAAGCTTCGTGTTAAAAACGTTGTTTTTGTGATTATCGATGCGAATTCGAGTAAAACAAACTGTGTGTGAAAATGGTGAAATTCAGCTAACTCTGTTTCGCTCTTGTTGTTTGCAACAAAATGCAGTGCTTAATTGCTGTTTATTCGATTTTTTAGTTTTTAGCTTGCACGCAAATACACTTTTTGTAGTTGTAGCTAGCACGAACTTTTTGTCGACTGTTTTTTCTCACTTCTCCGGAGAATACACTAACCACTCAAGTGTACCGTCAAATGGAATGCTAAATGCTCGAACATTCCTGCGCTTTGATGAATTAACGGCGCTTGCGTGTGCTCAAGTGTTTACCTCAGTCAGTTTATCAGTTTCATTAGAAGTTCGAGAATTGCTTTAGTTAATAACTATGACACATGTATATACATACACACATTGCCTTATTTCGGTCTATCATGCGTTCTATGTTTACTTGGCTTAAAAACTTGAACTTTTTGTAAGCACTCAAATTTATATTGCAAACACTTTAAATTATATCAGCGGGAGCGGAGTGACATAATTCAATTTAAGCTTTTCTGTTTACCTTACGAATTCACTAAAACTAATTCAACTACTTCATAAGCTTATCTACTTCGAGCTTGGAGAAGCACACTTAGAATGAGGGAGAAATAAAGTGAAAAAAGTAGATTTCGGTAAAGACGTGTTGGTTTCCGTTTACCTCACTCTTGATTGCAAACAAACCTTAAGGTGCTTATTTAAAGAATACTATTAAAAAACTCTTGGTGTTTCCTAGAAGTAATTTTAGCAAAAGTTTTGATACTTTACTCTATTTTCGACAACTTTTCGTTGTAACAAAGGCGCATTAATTTTCATTGTGCTTTAATATAGTGCAAATACAGGGTGTATTGTAAAAATAGGCTTTAATAATCCTTCTAGGACTGCTTTGTTCTTTGATCAGTCTGTTTAAGAGCTCTATTGGCTTTACTTAATGTTTAATACCTCTCATGTAGTTGCGATTTAGATAAAATAAACCTCTCAAACCTCTCTTACAATAATTTATCATAAATCACATGATCATTTATTAGACTGGTCTACATTGGCTTTGTGGCCCTAGATATACCTGTACATATGTAAGTAAGATAAATTTTTGATATACTATATGTGTTCTCACAATTTAAAAAAGTAACAAACATTTGTTTTGAAAAGTAAGAATACATCGAAGGGAAAAAAAACTGTCAAAAGCATACCGTCGCTTACCTACTCACATCTCGAAACAGTATTCACTACATCATATTACATATACATACATAAGTAGCATGCAATTTTCAGCTTCCGCTTTCAGATATAACCAATATATTATATAACAATTTTATAATGAAAACTCAAATTTTATTTCAATATGAGTGGTTTCAATAATATAATTTTTCCTTCGTCTATAAACTTATGAAAAGTGAAGTTACGTTATTATGCATTTTAGGTGACGATATGTATCTTATATTTCACATAGGGTAATATGGGCAGTTTTTTAGACATTTTTTTTTCATAGAAATTTTTATTCTGCAATAGAACTTTTTTCACATATCATGACGTGAAGCACAAAAACCCAATTTATTCTTAAAAAGTACGTAAATAGTTATCGTCCCTGCTAAAATCATGAAAAAATGTTGATAAATAAAACAGTGATTAACTTTTTTTTTTAATTTTCCCCATGTTTTTTTACACAAATTTTGTCATAACATTGCCAATAAAGTATAAAAAAATACGAATCTAGAAGAGACGATAGCCAGACATTATATGAACATTTAAGTTCAAATCGGTTGAGTAGTTCGACCGGAATCATTTCCGTCAGTTTAAAAAAGTGTGCTTTGAGCGATATTACTATTTTTGGGCCTTTTTCGAAACTTTATAATGGTAAAGTGGGTTTCTGCATTAATTCTAAGGGTATAAGGCAACAGAAAATGCAAAAAAAAAGTTTTAAAAAGATTACCCTACTGACCCCTTAAAACTACTTATATGAGCATTTCTTTGTCAGTCCAGTTGCCAATCTCTTTTTATAACGATGTTATTAGCTTCACTTGTATATATCTTTGTATATTAGAAACTTTCCCCAGTCCGTCCGTAAGTTGAGTAAAAATTGGTGACACTTGACATTAAACAAGAACGAAGCGAATCGAAAGAGGTTGGTCTTGTAGTGAACGACGGCAAGGAAAAGTACCTGGAGGCCACAAACAAAGATTGCTCGTGTCTTGGGAAGTACGTCACCGTTAGTAGTTATAATGAACTACGAACAGTATGACCTCTACGGTGACATGGATATAGTTTAGCACATAAAAATGAAAAGAATGAACTGGTTAGGCCATGTTTTTCGTATGGAAGATAATGCTCTAGTAAAAAATTCCTTCGTTTCGAGATCAATGGGTGGACAGCGGAGAGACCAAGTGCATAGCGGCTGTCTGCACTGGAAAAGTACACCAGGCGTGAAAGGGTAGAGGCAGCTGGTGCAGTTATGTATTCTCGGCCCAGACCGAACCACAATTGCAGTTTTATCCGCTATATATATATATTGGAGTTAAATAATAATGTTTTCCAATGTATTATGCATACTATTAAAAATGAAAATAAAATTTCAAAGTTCAAAATATTAAAGCTAGTAGAAGAAATGGAATATTTTGCAATTCCTTGCAGACAAATTAATTTTAAATCAAGCAAATTCATGAATGTTAAATTTGTTTACCAGTATTTGAATCTGTAAAATATTTATTACATATGTTGCTATGTCTGATGTATAAGTTTTCAAAATAATCCCTAAGCATATTTAAAATTCCTGCATGTCAGGAAAGTGTGTTTAGCTTTGCACATCTACGAGCAGTTTATTCGAAGGAGTGAAACGTCACCACCCTCAAGAAGACACATTTTGTCTATGCTGGGCGGAGAAGGCAGACTGCGAGGCAGACTCAGTAAGACGACAGAGAACAATGAGGCTAATACAACAAAATCTCAAAAAATTTATGTATGACTTGTATTTATGTTGCCCCCACACTTGCCACATAGCTCATTTTGCAAATGTACTTGTATTTGTTTGTATGTGTGTTGAAAGACGTTCTACTTATATTTGTGCTCAAGAGTCTGTCTGCTGCAACAGCAAAAATGGCAACAACACTTGAGTAAATGTAAACATTAACAATTTATCTGCATAAATCACATGCACGACTGTGGCAGTACTACATCAGAAACCCCTACATTCCTCTCCTAAATGGCTACATTTGAGGGTACATCTGAAATGAAGCATTTTCAGGGTTGAAAGTCGCAATAAAGCATATTAATTTTAATTCGCTGCGAAGAGACGTTGGAGATGCTTTAAAAATATTATTTTTGGAAGAAACAAATTTAGTGAATGAAAGCTATTTTTGGTTTCCATTAATTTTATGTAAGCAGAGGCAGCTGAGGCTCACTTTTAATGAAAATTCTCAAAACGCAGTTTCGTCATCATCAATATTTAATTTTTTCATCGCATCAGTTATCGGATACAATTGAAAATTAGTTATTTTCAACTTTTTTTGTTTAATACTTTTACATATGTTTCTTGATTATAAACCAAATCTGCTTCAATGATATCGGGCTTACGTGCGTAAACAAGCGACTTCACATAACCCACCCAAAAAATAGTCCAACGGTGTTAAATCGCTCGATCTTCGAGAACACGTCACATACGCATGACGCGAGATAATGCGCTCACCAAACGTTTCTTTCAATAAATTGGTTGTATCCTAACCTACCTTGCACGTAATTTCGTTTTATTGGAACCAAAGGTTGTCCACATCAACATCCTCCCACTCAGGGACGATAAAGTCATTAATCATGACTGTATTGCGTTCCCCATTGACAGTAACATTATGACCGGTTTTATTAATGAAGAAATATAAAAGAAGTCGTTGAGGCCAATAGAGCACACCAAACAGAGACTATATGAGGATACATCACCGTCTTAACAATGGCTTGTGGATCAAGCTTGTAAATAATTACAGTTTAAAAACTGAAATACACGCATTTAAAGCACTTAAATCAAAAAGTTAAATAAAGAAAATTGACTTGACTTTTATAATTACTCGACCATCGGATACATATTACATTGTCATTTAGATATACAGGGTTTACCAACAAGAATAATATGATTTCTATTAAAAAAACGAGTTAATTGTTAAGGAAATTAAAATGTGTTTTATTTAGACTGAAGTACAGTCGTTACAATTAAGTTCCAAATATAAAATCATTCAAATGGTCTCAACGACATCTTCTGCAGAAACGAATTCGATGAACCCGATTTTTGAGTATTTTTCCACTAAATCAAGTTGTAGTATATGCCATAAATAGCATGTTCAATATTGACTTGTAAAGCTTTAAAAGCGTCTGGTTTATTGCTAAAGACCAATGATTCCAAATATCACCACAATCTCGTGGTGTTAAATCACAACTTATTTAAAGCCATTCAATAGCACAATGTCGTGAAATAATCGAATCTCCAAAATTTTCCCTCAATAATTCAGTTGTTGCACGTGCTGTGTGGCATGTAGCCCCGTCTTCTTGGAACCAGATCTTGTCAAGATCAACTTCTTCCAATTGCGGCCATAAAAAGTTTATTATCATCGATCTATACCGCTCTCCATTTAATTTGAAGTACAGTAATGGTTTCACCAGCTTCATTTCGAAAGAGTTACGGATATAACAATTTACCAGACCGAAAACCGCACCAAAATCTACAGTTCTGTTTATTTACCGCTCCACAAAATGAAAAATACAGATCCTGACATATTAAAAGTGGCCGGGACGACAGCTATAAATCATTTGAGCCCTATTGGAACGTTACCAAGACCCATGTACTGAACGCATGATGAGGGACTATATTTAAGGGTTAATAAGAGAAATATCTGCGGAGCATGGCAGGAAAAGTAAAACTGTTCTTTTTTCAACATTTGGAGACAATGGTATTTTAAAATGTTTATTGTAAGAATGAATCCTAAATGAACGATCGGTATATTTAACAAATTATTTACATTTATATGTATGTAAAATTTTGTGAAATTTTATTGAGTCGATTTATACTTAAAAACAAATACGGAACTATTTATATTTTTATTCTTATTTAGAGGTATAAAAGCAACAAAAATAAGATATGTACATATAACCTGTACGCAAAAATGTTGTTGATCAGTGTTGTCAGCATTTTGCGATTTTTTCATACTGTTAAGGCTATATACCTATTCAGAAGTAGTATATTTAGGAGTGCTAGTCAGTATTCACGTTTTGAACAATGCCCTTTTATGAAATATGCATCTGCATATGTATTATAGAGCAAACAAATCTAAAAGTTTGATTTCATTAGATGGTACTTAAGGGGGGAGCCTGCTTTAGAAGCTTCAAAAAAATCGATTTTTTTTGCTTAAATCTCTTTAAAAAATTTCTAAGGATATGTCCTCAAAGTTATAGATGGGAATTCGAAATATTTTTGAAGCTAGAAGGGAAATAGTGACCGAGCGTCTAGCAGATATATCAGCGCTAATTCTACTTAATAGAAAAAAACAAAACGTCGTTATCTTCTATTTAAACGAAAAAAAACTAAGAAAAGTCAAGTTTGAACATATTTTTAAACAACATAAAGCAAAATTTTTTTGGTCAAAAACCACTTTTTTTCAATTTTTAAAAAATTTGTAAAATTGTATACTTTTTTTTGGATGTAAAATTGTACACTTTGGAAATTATTAACCAATATGAATCTTTTTGAATTTTTTGTTTCCGAAAAATTGCGACCTGCATCCTGCCCGCCGTCCGACAAATGCACATGCGAAATGCATCAGGCAATTGCTTCCCAAAGGCAAATTATCAAAGATTTCGTATCCAAAAAAATTATGAATGTTGTTTAAATATATGACTATATGCCCTAGAAATTTCGCCTTAATCAATTATTTCTTTCCCTCCCAAACAAATCCTCATAAAATCGATTTTTTGAAGCCTCCAAAGCAGGCTCCCCCCTTAAGTACGGATGTATCTCCCTAATACACAAACAAACATGTATGCAGTGCTAATAAATTATATAAGCAAATTAAAAACAAACGTTAAAAGGGGTTAATAAAAAAGGTAAACAAAGCTACCGGACACTAACGCCAAGCAGGATACATACAGATAGTACTTGCACATTATCTTTCTTTGAGGTGTATGCATTAAGGAGTTAAATTCGAGTTATTTATTATCGCTAAGTTGTGTAGAAGCTCAAAATATAATTAATGCGTCTTTGTGGTCCCTTACCATTGTACATAATTCTAAACTGCTGCTTTAATTTACTTAAAACAAGAAAACACTTTAACTTCATTTACACCAAAGTTAGAATACCATTCATAAAAAAAAGCTTTGCATACGAGGGCTTGATTTTGATCGTTCAGTTCTATTTCTTCGGAGATATTATCATAGCTTTGGACAAAAATCCGTAAAGATATCTTGTCAAATAAAAAAGTTTCTCAAAACTTCTAAGAACTTGATTTTGATCGGCCAATTTATATGACGGTTATAGGCAATAGTGGTCTGATATGGTCTATGATGGTTACAAGAAATGAGCAGTCACGCCAGAAAGAAGGACGAGTGCGAAATTTCACATATACAAATTGGCAGTCGAACATTCGGACATAGCTAAACCGACTCAGGCTGATTTATTATATACTATATATACACATTTTATAAGGTCTTCGACGTATCTTTCTGAGTGTTACAAACTTTGTGGCAAACTTAATAGCCACTTGCATCAAACAGAACCGGCCGTGACGGGATTAATTAGACGAATTGAAAATTATAGCACACATATATAATTCCACACTAAGAAAGATACACTAGGAACTTCACAACCCACATATTGGTTAATGGATGCTTGCGAAGTAAGTCTGATAAATCTACAATAGTCTACAATATTATGTAGATGAGATAGTAACACACTCAGAATATATGTTATGTATGTATATGGATACGTCAACACAAAATGATTTCAAATATAATGTAGTACGTTAAGACATGGAAAGGGATTCCATTAAAACTTTTGCAGCTTTTTGATCAATAAAGTAGAAGAAGAATACTTTCCCTTTCAAAAAACATTCATCCCTAACTTCATTTCCGCTGATTATGGAAGTTATTTCCTTTCTTTCCACTTGGCTGCGCAGCAATAATATTCCTCATAGCTTCCAAAAACCACTTTAAGCCCCGAAAAATAAATTAAATGGGAATAAAGTAGCAATAATTGGTATAAATTAAAAATTAATTCGAAATTTGCATTTATTCGAACCGCCAACAAGGCAAGAGAAAAAACTGAGCTGAAAACAAAGACGCAAACCTTGCATAAAATCAAAAGGAAAGTGAAACAGAAGCAACAACAAGATAAGTGGCAAGTCAAGGAAGCTGTCATGTTGCGCTGCTGTCCGCTCGCCAGTCGGTCTCCATTTACTCGCGAAGGCCCCTTCAGCGCATAACTTAATTAATCACAACAACGACAAGACTAAAAAAAGAGCTAATAGTGGTATGTCACCATCTCAATGCGCTTAATGGGTTCTGCGTTATCGCAACCACCCACCTCGTTGGCCGGACCCGCCTACAGCCACGCCGCTCACACCATTGTCTTCTTGGTTTACGTCGCACCCACCGTTTGCTTCACAAGCGCCATTATTTTAATGCAAACGAAAGGATTAATTTGGATTTCGTTCGTTTTGCGTATAGCGATGATTTCATTAAGCTTCCACTCGTTGGAGTGTTCGAGCGTTTACGTAGAAGAGATACGAAAAAAGACTCAACGTCAAAATAACACGCCAGTTCAAGCCATAATTATGGTACGACATTAACCGCAAATATTGGACACCCAAATCATTTACTTGTTGGATTTAGGATGCCACCGGTGCCACTTTTCTACGGAAGGGTGGTTGACAGTATACTCGTATAGTACTCAACTATGTTCATTGTGCTTCAATTGTTTTGGGTTGAGTGATTTTTTTCGTCTGCTCAGCTCTTGTGTGACCAAAAATCTCACCAAACAAAATAACCAAATTCTATTGAATCCATTTTCCAAAATTCTCATAAAACTAATTCCTGTTCGCCGAATGGGGGAACGGAAAACATTCAAACTTGGTAGACTGTACGAAAATTTCGCTTTAATTATGGCGTTTCTTGCGACAACGTACTTCTGACTGGATTGCATATGTATATACTTTTCATACTACGAATAATAGTTGGCTTTTCTTAAAGCATAAAAAACAATCGATTTTCTCTTTTTCATTCCCACAGAAGTCGAGGCGGTGCTTCAGGTGAAGTTAAGCCATTTCCCTTCTCTTGGTTATTTTTCTCATCTCAAAGACTTGACCAAACCAACGAATATTATCCGACTCACTGAACTATTTTTCTCTCCTCAGGAAGGTAAAGTTATGTGTAAAAACTGAAGCGCCAACCTATTTCCAACCTCTTGCAGTAGTCCTATACTCGTATACATTCTTAACTAAATAAGTCTACGTCTATAAAGAAGAAGCTTCTTGGAAAGAAAAAGAGTGTTTCAACTCTTAGATGAATTATCTATTGATGACTTACAACATGTTGCTACAGAGTATAATAGTTTTGGTCACCTAACAGTTGTACTGTCAGCTATTACTAAGCGAAATATAAAAAGTGGGAGTGACCACGCCCTCAAATAAGTTTAATGTACACATCTCCTAAACCACTAAGGCACTATAAAAACTCCTACCAATAGTGAGAAAATGGATGAAATCGGAAGATAACCCCGCTCACTCACAATATAACGGTATTGTTATAAAGCGCGATAAATCAATAATTACATACGCCAGGAACATTAAATTTTACCACCGAGACGATATGAGATTGTAATCTTTTGTCGTACGTCACTGTTGATAGTCTAAACTTTGAAGTCGTAGATAATTTCGCATGTCTTGAAACCAACATCAACGCCAACAATATCAGTCTTGAAATCCAACGCAAAATCACTTTTGCCAACAGGTGCTACTTTGGATTGAATTGGCAATTGTAAAGTGAAGTCCTCTCTCGACGAACAAATAAAAAACTTTACAAGTCCCTCATCATTCCCGTCCTGCTATATGGTGCGGAGACATGGACAATGATATCATCTGATGAATCGGCCTTAGGAGTGTTCGAGAGAAAAGTTTTGCGGAAGATTTATGGTCTTTTGCGCATTGGCAACGGCGAGTACAGCAGTCGATAGAACGGATGCACTTGGTATCTTGAATTTCCGCCAAAGAAGAAAAGACTGGCGCGTCAGTAAAGGAGAATAAATTATTTTCCGAGTTTTTTTTTATAAACCGACCATTCGATATTTCGGACACTGCTTGGTTTTCGGTTGTCCGGATACTCTGCCGGGCAGCCCAATATGGCTAATGAAAGATTAAGTTGGCCGCTTGCAGTCAAGCGTCCTTGCGACCTCACTTTTCAACCAAACAACCAATCAAACTATTATTTTTTCTAATAAACTTCGTTTTTAGTTAGTTTTTTTTTTATCGAAAAAGCCTAAATGTCTTAATTAGCAGAATTCGAGAACCATTAGCGCTTTTGTCGAGCAATTTTCACAACTAAAATCGCAAGGCATCTCAAGAATTTAACCATATAATTTTTTATGTTCTTCATTTACCGTAAGTAAATTGTTTATAATATGTTAGTTCTAGTCTGTAAGATACTTCCTGCAATACATTTAACTAAATAAATAAAATAATAAATAACTCACCGTTATTTTAAATTATCTAAAGATTTTTATGAACCTCACGCAATTTATGTCAGCCTTCTCAACAACTGTTTCAAGCCAACACTATGAACTCACTTAACAGATAGCTTTAAGTTCTTAGCAGACGGACGTCCAGCACCTAACTCCACCGACATCTCTCATAGATATTCAGATCTTTCACTAACTGTAAACCATTGGGAGAAGGCTGGCTCCTTCAAAGCCAAATCGAATTTTTTAAGCACCACAGCACACCGAAGGACGTCGAGTAGCAAACTATTCGACCCAAATTTGTGCATTTCACTTAACCCGGCAACAATCACAACAAAAAGCGAAACTAAATACGCGTTTGCAAGTTAAGGTAAACAACTTTAAAGGACAGTGTGGCTTCCAACAGCGAAAGCAAGTAAAAATAGCGGGCGAACAAAAGTCAACCTACGATCGCATGCTCACGAAACCATATATGTATGCGTATATACATATGCATGCGTACATGTGAGGGTATGTGAGTGTGATTCCAGACGTTAAAGTGGCAGGATTATGCCTCACAATCTACACAACTTCATAGGTGCGTATAATATAGTTGCTAAAAATAGTAGCACTGAAATAAAACTAAAAGGATGAAGGAAAAAAGAGAAAAGGAGAGGAGAAAAGCGAAAAAGCGAAAAATAAGAAAAATTTAACCACTTTAATTTGGGAAAACGCACAATAACGCAATAATTTCGAAGGCAAGAAATGTGAAGAGAAAATGCTTGAAATACTTGAATTGATATGTATGTATGTGAAGGAGTCCATGCGCGACAGTCTGGGCGGATGTGCGCTTCCGTTGGGCTGAACAAATATGTACTGCAACAATTTTTTCGTGTCGGGAGCAAATAAACACACAAAACACTCTTACATAAGACACACTACTATAAAAAATCGAATCCAAGGAAATTAGCTCAGTTTGTGTGTAAAAACTGGGTTGCTTATGTACGAAAGGGCCGTAGCCATTAAAATGCAAAATGCCAGCGATGTTAACACTTGCCCGGAAACCGCCGAAAACTGTCGAAAAAATAACAAAAGCGTTGCTATGCGACAAGGGACGTATAAAAAGTAATATGAAATCGAGTGAAACGAACAACACTCACATATATAAGAAACTATGTACCCAAACCAAAAGAAAAAAAAAAAACAGATAGCGCAGAAGTTAAGAAACAAAAGCTTTACGGCGAAAAGAAAAGAATCAATAATACGAGGACGCCGTAGAAGCAGTAGCCGCAATAGCAAAAGAGCACAAAGCAAAGGGAACTGGCAATGAATTTAAATAAAATCATCGTAGACAAAATGTGAGATAAAGTTGGAAAACGCTGTCCTTTCAGATGCAGATATCATTAAGTGAGAAAGTCAGCATGACCAAACTTTGCCGCAATCGCTTTTGGGAAAAGGAAAATTCAGAACTTGCCATCAAAAATTGCTTACAAAATGATAGCGGCTATCTGTTGCATAACTTTTGGCTTAACTGCGCTCAGAATGTCGGATATGCGTACATACATTTACATGGCCATAAGATGGAGTAAATAAAAATTTGATGATATAGCTTTAAAACTTAGTAGTCTCTTTGACGTGTAATCCTAATCTATAAGCTTATTTAAGTGCTGAAGTCTTCTTTAGCTTAATTCAACAAGAACCTATTTTGGTGAGTAGCATGAATTGAGAGGTGCAGTCTATTGTCCATACGGACGAGACCAAATAAGCCAAAAAAATGGACAAACCAAAAAACCTGTAATCTTTTTTGCACTTCTAGTATGCCTTGCGAAATTTCTTTCTTTTACCAATTCGTTTCACTTGAGATTTAATTTTTTTATATATTCATTATCCATCAACTATCAGATTCATTAATTATCTTATTCACACAATTTGATATAGCTCACTTGGTGCCAGAGATGTCGTTTTTCAAGTTAAGTAGATAGTAGGGAAACAATATAATCATTACGTGGAAGTGAGACTGCCAAACGATGGCCGCTGCTACGTCTCACATGGTCCATCCGTTGAGTAAAATTTTCGATGACTCGTTCGAGCTTTTCGACTGGTAACTGGCGAATGAAATATGTAATGTTTTGCTCCAAATCCTAAATCGGAGCGGAATTGTCCGCATAGACTTTAAACTTTACATATTTCCAAGGAAAAAAGTCTAACGTTGTGATCTTGGTAGCAAATCGACCGGTCCAAAAAATTTAAATTATCTGCTCACCGAAGTGTTGTCTCAATAAATCCATTGATTCCAATAATTCCATCGGCTCACAAGCCACATCAAACCGCTGTTTTTTCTGAATGAAATGGTAGCTCTTGAATCTCTTCAGATTGCTCTTCGCCCCAAATGCGGCATTTTTGCTTGTTTACATACCCATTGAGCCAGATACGGGCTTTATCACAGAACAAAATTTGACTCGAAAACGTCTGGAGCCCATAGAGTTGTTGCGACGGCGCCGAATCGACTCTCCGCGGTTTTCGTACACTCTCAGCTATGGCTGCTATATTTTCTTCACTGCGTGCTGGACGTGGTCTATTCAGTCGGATATTATCCAATAATGAGTGCTGGGTCTCAAGATGGGTGTTGGTGTTGCGAATAGTACGCTCAAGAGGGCGATTATGTTGACCATGAGCTGAGCGAAACGCGCGAAATACATTTTTTACAGAACGTGAATTTTCGTAATAAAGTTGAACAACTTTTAACTTTGTTCAGGCGTAGGTCTTTCCATGATGAAATGCCAATCACTACAGAACAACAAAACATGACAGCTTGACACGACTCACACGTGATCTGTTAAAAAAGGCTATTGAAAAAACACCTCTGCTTAGACTTACTTTACTTACTTTACTTTTACTTTACTTGAATTAACTGCCTTACGGGGTTAGGGGTAGTCAAAATTTTTAAAAAATTATTTTTTTTGCATTTTCGTTAAGTGTAATTTCTTAAAAATATTCTCTGAAAATTCCACGTTCATCCGATAACTAGTTTTTGAGTTATTCGACAAACAACAAAGAGCTCGGGCACCTCAAAGCGCTCAGGGAAACTTTAAACGCTTTTTTCTCAAAACTGTGTTTTTTGAACTGGTGACAGCTGTAACCCGAAAACCGCTTAGTTGATTTTAATGAAATTTATACAGCATTTAGAATACATAATAAACTCGGGTCTGATCGAAGGCATTTTTGGAACGAAGTTCCTTACGGCAGGCTTGGAGAAGGTGGGGATTTTGCTACGGGACCTAACTGAAAAAAAGTGATAGTAAAACCGTAAGAAATAACTTGTATGAAATAACCCGTAAGAAAAAGACTGTAAGATCGCTAGTTATAGCCAACCTTTAGGTTTTGCAAAATAACTAGGCATGAAAATCTGTAACATTATTAGGGGTATTCTCTTGCTCTTGCAAAACCTTTGCACGGTGCAAGAATTGCATATATTTCCTCTTGGTGCACCGGCACAACAACAAACACACGCAGAAAATTATTTGCAATGGCTGTAAAATGTGTCAGACCAAAACCTATGTATATTTGCGTGCAATGTCACGCAAAAATATAATTGCAACCCTGTTTTAGCTGTCATTTTACATAAAGACATATTACGTCGTTGAATTGTTGAGGAAGGTAAGTTTTAAATAGATTTTATAATTTCTATTTAAATTATAAAGATTTGTTCAAAATGTATGCAGAAGGTGCGCCAATTCATAATAGCCATGCATAATAGTCATTCACAATAAATTGACCGAATCAGCCGTTCATATATCACTAGATTCTGCAATGGGTGCTCTCGTGCTCTTGTATATTTCGGTATAGTATTTTTGCAATCTGCAATCTTGCAAGGGCAAGAGAATACCCCTATTGTGTATGCAAATTAGTTTTGGGTGAGAATTGTGCTTGCACTATTTGCAAATATTTCTATTTTTCCTGTGTAATTTTATGGTGTCAAACATAAACAAAAAGACATATTTTTTGTTATTTTAGTTTTTTAGTTATAATTTGAATTATTTGTTTATTTTACGTAATTCATTATTTCTTAAAATACTAAATTTTCTTAATACTTATCTGTACTTAAATAAAAACTAATCAGCGAAATTTGAGAGAAAAATCAAGACAACCTACATAAAATTAAGTACAATTTATTTTGCAAATTGTATCGATTCTACATTATCCGAAGGAACTTCGTTCCTACCTGGTGTCCCACGACACCACATTTCTTTTTTTCAAAAATTTCGATTTTTAAGACCAATTAACTGTTGATTTTTTCCCAAAAATTTAGACAAAAATTTCCTGAGGCCGCATTTTGTTAATTTTTGAAAAAAAAAAATCCTTTGATCAGGCCCAGGACTATCTATTTATAAAACTAATTTTTTTTGTCCGATTGATTTTAGATGAATCTCCAAGGACTTATGGTTGTTACCGCAAGTACCTTTTTTGGAACTGGGTCAACACAAACAACTATAACTTTGGAAACTATTTTTTTTTTTGAAATTTTCGTGATTTCAAGTCAACACATTCTATAATAATGCCAAATTACTACTTTTCTAAAATAACACGATTTAATGGCAAAAAAATACTGAAAATTCTCATTTGTTCGTGCTTCTGACTAACCCTAACCCCTTAAACGAATTACGTTATGACCTGAACATCTTATTAACTAAACGGGCACGAGCGTGTACCATAAAAACAAGGTACTTAATGCAGTTCGTATTCGATTTTCTTTAATTATTTAATAATAGACATAGATATTTCCCCATAAATGCTTTAGTTTTGGGCATACTACAGCAACGAGTAGGCAGACACATGTGAGTTCTGGAGGGCCGGGCCCAGATGTGAACAAGCATAAATCAAGAAATACTGCGTCTGCATAAATGCTTTTTCTTTTCTTTAACACCAGGATTAACTCTTTACGTACATATGAGCATTCACTACGTAATTTTGAACGTCGTGGCCACAATTATTGCATAAGAGTGGCGCGTCTTATCATATGATTAAGCAATACCACTGATCTGGAAGTACGCATGTGATTGAGGTAAGCGAGAGTCACACATGATTGGTGCCACGCTTGCTTACTTACGCATACTTGCGAGTGTTACTTAAAGAGCTTTTCCTTTTTCTTGGTTGCAGGAGGCTCCCTAAACCTTTCTTTATTTCAATTAATTTGTGGACGCGTTGATAACATAGATAGGTATATTCATTTGCTCACATAAAAGAGTGTCGCTAATGAAGGGGAGCATATTAAATCAACTTAAAGAGTTGGGAAGACATCATAAAGGTGTTTCCTCAATGCTACAGACATTTGGGCTTACAAAAATTGAGCTGAATGGAAACTTATATAAGCACAAACGTAAATATGTATTCAGTTTGATTTCCACTTTTTTATTTTCAAGGTTATACAACCTTTTAGAATCCTATCAACTGTTTACGACTGCGACTACAGTTTTTCTAAGCCACACGTTTTCGCCATTCAACTAACACACACGTGCAACCAATATGCTCTTAGCATTGAAGATATAATAACATCAACTTGGGCACTTCACAAGTTTTAATAACATAGCCAGATAAATAAGAGCATTCATTCCCCGGTGCGTGTGGTTACGTAAATAGTTTGTTCTTTGTAAGCAAATAAATTGGCTTCGAAATTTTAAAAGTGCACACGCGAAGGGCGTTACAAACTGCAATGATAATAGGGAACCTCCACTTGATGAAGTTTTCACGAGGAAAAACTAAGGTTCAATAACAATCCCTTAATCATTATCTAGACTTTAGAAAAAATCGTTATTTATGACAAGTTTTAACGTAATGACAATAAAGGTTTTAGGTTCTCCTAACTTCATTCCATAGAATAACTTCAACATGTAGAGGTGACGGTGAGATCCCTTAATGCCTTCCAAAAACAATAAATTCCAGACTGCAGTGCTAACTGAAAAATGGGAAAAATTTCTAAGTAATCACCAAAAACCAGATAAGCGCAGCTGATTTTTAGGCATTTAGGCTTTCAGTATTCATTTCTAAGAAATGCAAATGACAAATCAAAGTTACCCAGGGCCTGTAGATTTGTGGGAAAACCTGTTTGGGCGAGAATGGATTTGATATGTTAAGTTTAAAATAACCACAAATGGTACCTATAAGTGTCTGTGGCCCGAAAAAGCCTTATAAATACCGGCCAGTATTATCTTCCGAAAAAATCTGCTAGTTGGATGCTGCTCGACTGAGCCAGCAGTATCCAATAGGTCGAATAGTCAAGGCTACTGTATCACTATTTGGCATTGCGTATGGTTACTGACCTCGGCATGTACACGTATTACAACCAATTAAAAAAGCCATAAATTCGGTTTGGAAAATTATTTTTTATTTATTTTAAAGTACAAAATGTGTGAAGATAATCATAAATTCAGGACCAATACACTTTTGCTCGATATGACCACCTTTTGCCTTAACTATGGCCTTGAGATGATCAAAAAACGAATCGCAAGCTGCCCGAATGTGACTTGCCGGTATTTTGGCCCACTCACGGACAATGGCTTTCTTCAGCATCTCGAGACTGGTGTATTTTTTATTTCGGAGCTTGCTCTCCAAAATGGCCCAGAGAGAATAAGCCACTGGATTCGCATCTGGTGAATTCGAGAGCCATTGTGTGGTCGTAATGAAGTTCGGAACGTGGTTTTTCAGCCATTCTAGGTTCACTCGCGCTTTGTGAGACGGTGCTGAGTCTTGTTGAAATGTCCATGGTTTGCGACCGAAATGTTTGTTTGTCCACGGCTTCAAAGCAGCCTCCAGAACACTTTCCCGATAATATGTCGCATTTACTTTGATGCTAGGCTCGATGAAAACAATTGGAGAGCGCCCATCTGCGGTGACAGCGACCCAAACCATTATTTGTGGCGGTTGCTGCCACCTGGTGGCCAACCGATGACTTAGATTCTCATATGAACGGTCGGTCAAGTAAACCCTATCGTTTTGAGAGTTTACAAATTGCTCAATTGGAAAAATTTTTTCGTCAGAAAACACAATGTTCGGAATTTGACCGCTTTCGGCCAAGCGAAGCAACTGCTTCGCCCTCTCAAGTCTTACTTGTTGCTGCTTCGGTGTGAGATCATGGGCCCTTGGAACTTGCAAGGCTTGACCTTAAGCTCATTTTTCAATATGCGTCGGATGTTGCTGTCGGATATTTTCAGTTCTTTAGCCATTTGATTGGCACTTCATCGTGGATTTCGCTCAAGTCGCTTCTTCACTTTCCGAACCATCTCGCGTGACGTTGCAGTCTTTTGATGACCACCTCCATGACGTTTAGCGATGCTACCAGTAGCATTGTAACGAGTGTAGGTGCGATAAACAAAAACTTTATTTACATTAAGGTGTTTGAGCTCACGAACAATTGCTGGCTGTGATTTTCCAGCTAAATATAAAGCAATCACACTATTGCGTTTGAATTCCATCGCCGATCACTTTTTTTGCGATCACTTTTGGCAAAACGCTTTTGTACACTTATGAACAATACTCTGAGCTGTCATTCAGCAAATTTATAAATACAGCCGGACCCTGTACTAAATTGCTGTGAATTATATACATCAACTGCTCCATATGAAAAATATTGACATTTTAAAGAATCTGAAACTTATTTATTAACTATCAATAAAAACGGTATATACTACATAGCTTTAAAAGAAAATACATAATCAATAACATGATACTTATAAGAGCTAAAAGCTTAAGTTGTCAGTATTCCATTCTCTTTGAGTACCTCTATTTCAATTACTTGCGACATAAAAACAACATCCTTTCTGGAAATTTATTATTTTAATTTTTACCGGTAGTTTTTTACTGAAAATAAATCTGATAACGTTAATACTCTTATGACCACAAGCCAACAATTAAGGTATTAAGCAATTCCACAATTTAGCACCGTTGACTTTTGTGGCAACGGTTTTTAAGAGTGTAATGAACACTTTTTGCTTTTCACACATTTTCATAAATTCATAAATACTATTTTCATTACACTAATTGTTGCGTCTCTCCACAGCGCACAATCCGCTTTCACCAAGGCTTGACGGCCACAATAGTGTGTTGAAAGAGTATGAATGGGGATGTGTGGGACATGAGTTCTGTTGTTAACCGAATTATTTCAATTTCAAAAGAATTCTACAAAATATGGCGACGAATTAGGTATTGTCCTCTATTATATTTGCACAAAAGTGCCAGAATTAAAAGTTGCTTTCGAACAAAGGAATTTATAATGAAAAGCTTACAAGATGCGGAATTACCTAAAATAATGTTGTCGAATCGAAATCAAAATTTAATTCTAAAGGACACAGACGATAAAGAGGCAATAGTTCAAATTATTCTTGCTTATTGTACTAGTAAAGATTAAAAGTTGCGATGGTTTATTGATTATTTTCGAGGACTTTTTCTCTCGTGTAGAGAAAGACTCTAATAGTGTTATACAACTAATTTGACTTTCATCTTAAAGGCCACGTTGTTACCTGCATTACATTTATTTACTAAGTTATAAGCAAAGGCTCCAAGTCCTTCAAAAACAATAAAGCTAACTTTTGTATAATACCCTTCACAGTTGTATTTCTTATTGCAACGATACAATATTTAACTAAATATCAAATCGTCCACTTTGTTGACATAAACAAGCTACAAGCCCAATGAATGTTACTTAAATAGAAATAAGATCTTTTATGAAGACCACTATCTTGATATGAATCCTTCAGTTTGTATAGAAGTTAAATGTATAGTGGTCTTATCTGAACCATTTTGGAGTTAGTAACATGGTTTTAGACAAAAATTCAATCCGAATTTCGTGTCTTGTCACATGAAAATTGGTTTGTATGAGAGTCATACCCTACAGTAGTGAAATATCAACGGTTCCGAGAAATGTGCAATTTCTTGTAGAGGAAATGGCGTCTGCAAACTTTTAGACCGATATCACAAAAAATGTAGATCCAGTTTGCGTATATAGTACAGACGGACAGTCAGGCGGACATGGCTTAATCAACTCAACTATTCAACCTACTCACTTTTATACTCGCCTAATATTATCTCTAAAGTTTCTTCTGGTTTTAAAAATTTCGTGACAAACTTAGTATACCCTGTTCAGGATATAAAAGGAATTACCCACATGGGACAAATCGGTAAAACTTTCCTACTTTTCTTTCTTCGAATACTTATATGTATTTACCTATATCTCTTAAAAGTTTTTCAGTTTGGTTCCCCAACAATTTGAAATCTTTGGAGCATTTTGTGTATAAAAAAATAGAACACCGGATGCTACGTATAACTCTGTGCTCTCCTAGTGGTGGCATACCAAAATGCTAAACTGTAACTATCAGACAAACAAAAGTGAGCAGCAAAACATAAAAGGTGAAAAACGGAAACATGAAACCAAGTTCCGTAACGTTAAGATGGCGAGCGAAGAAAGCGATGAGAAAGAGAAATCATGAAATTTGCGCTTTAAAATGCTAAGTAGCAAGGACATAAGTGCTCAGGATAACGTTAATGGAGCAATGGAGCCCGGGTATTTTATTGTTACAAAATAAAGAAGCAAAATAATAGTAATGCCAGGTGATAAGGGAGTACGTGCGAGGGAGTGGGAAGTGTTACGAAATCTTTTGAAAGTTAATTACATCAGCCGAGTTGCGACGAAATTTAGGAGTTTACGATTTTATTGTCATTTCCCTCGACATTTGTGCAGGTATGTTTTTTTGTAGTTATTTGTTGTTCTGCAAGAACTAAAATTGCAAGAAACATTTTGAACGTGGGAGTACATAGCCATAAAAAAGTTGTGATACAAATTCCCTCCGCTTCAGATGGCAAACGCGTTGTTACGAAATCTTACAGCAAAGATACAAGTAACAACGAAAGAATGGGTTAACCTCGCCACAGAAATCGAAAACTTACTCCATTTTACCAATTCAAATCGGAGAGATAATATGTTTTGACTCAACTCAAAAAGTTCTGTTTTCAAAGGATTGCTTTCAGCTCCAGGTTTAAATATTATTGAATGAAGTTCTAAAATCCAAGTCTCTCACTCTCTTTGTTTGTAATAATGGAAAACTAATTTATTTATTACAAGATGGAAACCAAATTGTGCAAAAACACGTACTTAATATACAAATGTATGTTATCAAAAATACAATTATTCCTTCGAAGCGCGGCAACTGAAATAACTGAGCAAAAGTGGTCTCGTCGACTCAAAATTCTTGTATCATGTTTAAGGTTCCAACTAAAATGCCGATGATATGATCTGAGAAGAGCGTCCACAGGGCAGCTAAAAAATAATTGATTTCGAAATTGCCTTCTAAAAATATTTCTGAAAGAGAGTATATATCAAACTTTTTGTTTTATATAAGTACTAGCAATTACACCATCTTTTCATGGTGCCAGCATTCACCTTCATGTTATTTTACTAATGGAATTTCAGAATTTCGATTATTAAAATCGGTATATTTTCTCCTACAATGCCAATTTTTCTTCGAATCGCTCAAAAAGAGATATAAGTTTTCATTCTCACGAATAATTTCGAATTATATTAGGAACAAAACTCTCGCATTATTGCATCGTGGAGGCCGACCAAAAAAAAAACTGATAAAAAACGGGCAGCACAATTGGGCGAGAAGTAAAAAAGTTTCCATTTAAAAGCTCTCCGCAATTGGTAAAGGAGCTCGGATTACCAATCTGCTCAAGAACGGTCGGTCGTCACCTGAATGACGCTGATTTACGCTGTTACCGACCAGCGAAGAAACCGCTGAATAACAGACGTAACCGACTAAAACGACTGCAGTTCGTTAAAAATTATATAGAATGGCTGCGAAGCAGGTGAAAAATTGTTCTTTTCAGTGATGAGTCCAAATATAATTTGATAGGAAATGATTACATGTGTACGAACGTAACACACATCCAACGATAAAAACGTCTTAAAAATTCGTAATGTCCTAAAACAATCAAACATAGTGGCTATGTAATGGTCTGGGGATACTTTTCTGCTTCTGGTTTGGTGCCGCTTTATTGTATTAATAGTACCATGGTTCGGTACGACTCCACAGACATTAGAAATCAATAATATTACCACATGCTGAATGGGAAATGCCACTTAAGTGGATCTTCCAACAGGACACCGACCCGAAGCACACGACAAAGGTCTTCAAATCATGGTTCCAAACGAATAAAGTGCATGTAATGGAGTAGCTCCCACATTCCTCAGACCTCAAAATAAGAAATTGTAAAAAAGAGCGATCGCAATAATGCAAATGCTGGCAAATGGTGTTCAGTTTTTCCACAGCGACCTGGAGGCATGGAGAAATATAGTCTAAACTATAGAGGATAACTTTAAAGCTGAAAGTGTTTTCATTAATTTATAGAAAAATTTCGTATAATAATTTAAAGTAATTGGCAAAGTTGTATAGAATTATCCATAGAACATTTTACACATGCTTGATTTTGAGGAAAAAAAATCGACCGCTCCAATACACATACATACATATTTGTATATGTATAGAAGATATATTGTTAAACTTAAAAGCTCTTCTTAAAACTTACCAGATTATAGCTTATTAGTCTTGCGTGATTAATATTTAAATTGTAGATAGCCCTCATTAGGGCTGGGATTTAGAATAGCATCCCCCGATTTCAGGGATAAAGTGGGTATCAATGGAAAGTTGATGTTCTCCAGATATCGAAAATATATATACATATATATGTATAGTTGCCGCTGACTTATAGTTTTTAAGGTATTTGCATTAAAAAATTCACTACTTTTTACTTAATAATTTGTATATTGTGAATAGGTTTTTCACTTATGTTATGCACTTTTCATTTATTAACACTTCACTCTAACGTTTCTGTATATTATTTTGTTTATATTTTTTAGCAATAAAGCTTTAATTGAATAACTTTATTTCTGTTAAATTCTGTGCATTTGCACAATAACAAAAGGGTTGCATACTAGCAAATAAATTTTATTGCCATATGTGCTTATTTTTCAACGAAAGAAAATAAGGAATAACTTTATACTCCAAAAATACCTGAAAAAATTTTAATATAAAAATATTTTGTAATTAAATAAAAACAAAACAAATTCAAAGTTTATACGTATGCTTTGTTGCTTGTAAAAGCTTGACAAATGGATCTTCACGTTTTTTTGGATAGTTTTACCCCAGTGTGCGTGTGTGTCCCGTCTGTGGCGACAAAGGGATTTTCGGGATCACTGTGATTGACCTTTCAGTGCTCATGGCCAGGCAATTATATGGTATTTCTCGGGACACACTTCCAACCATAAGTCCTCGCTCCCATCTTCTATCATACCCAGTACCCAGTGTCCTTCAACTCTTCTACCTGAAATATGAGAAAATAAGTGAGTACGTAAAATTTTATGTATGTATATATATATATGTAGTGTTATTACCTTTGTTATACTTCCGTTTTCCAAATGTGCTTTCGTCTATCTGGACAATTTTTCTATTGGTCTATTTGGAACAAGACAACGCCTTCCCGACAATAACTATATCAATCACAAATGGTAGCTGTTGATAAAATTGCTTTAAAACTACACTTCCGTTTGGTACCAATGCGAAGCGTAAGCGAACATAAGGTAAAATATTTGTGGCAATGGTATTTTCGCATTCTCGAACCAGGTACCTTTGGCCCTTGACATAGCAGCCAGCGAACGGCAATTACCTTTACGGCATCTAAACGAGCCCGCCGTATTGTTCCATGCTAGAGTTGGGATCATGAACGTTTTAAGTGTACGACACAATTTTCTGCTTAAAATTAAGCCCTTCCGCAAATGCAATGCACTTCTCCCTTGTGCTAAACGTTTCCACAACTCTAGTGATGTTCCACATATTCTTAAGTTCTGCAATGGTGAGAACATTCGTTGTTTTTCTACGTACACCGCGGCTGGTGGAAGGGTTCATCGAAATCTACAGAGAATATTTAATTAAAAATTTAGAAATATTTGATAACATACCTGATCGATTTGCACACATTTTATTATTTTTTTATTTTTAATAAAAAAAAAACAAATTAATTGAAATGAAAAAAATTTAAAATCACTGACCGAACACTTGCTTATTTGCTTCGCCAAATTTAAAAGTAAAAGCGAAACAAAAAAAGAAACAGTACTTAGTTTGAAAATTAACAGTACAATTGTTGCTAGAATTATTCCCGTTAAAGAAAATGAAGTGTTAAAAAGGGAGTTATGCCCTTAACGGTATAAAAAATTGCAATAGATTTTTGTGTTTTCCATTTATGTATTTGGTGTATAAAGTTTTTCCTTATTTTTTTTTCGTTGACAAATAGGTATTTAAGGCAATACCATTTATTTTCTAGTATGCAACCCTTTTGTTATTATGCAAATGTACAGAATTTAACTAAAATAAAATTATTCAAATAAAATTTTATATATTTATATATATATAATAAATATAAAAAAATATAAATATATAAAAAAAAATTAATATACAGAAAGGTTATAGTGAAGTGTTAATAAGTGACAGTGAAAAACTCATTCACAATATACAAATTATTAAGTTAAAAGTAGTGAATTTTTTAATGCAAATATCTTAAAACTATAAGTCAGCGGCAACTATATATATATATATACATATATATATATTCGTGATCTGGAGAACCACCTTTCCATTGATACCCATTTATCCCCGAAATCGGGGGATGCTATTCTAAAATTTATCATATAGCAAACATCTAACTTAAGTAGACACCAAAATTGGCCTTAATCTTTTTCACATCTTTTTAAACCAATACAATTGTCTCTTTACTGAAATAACAAATCTTCCATACAACCAAACTTCTTTAAACTTTACCTTAAAAATGCATTATTTTAATAAAGATATCGGCTGAAGAATTTGATGAGATTTTATCTGATTACACTTATTCATATGGAAATTACCTTTTACATTACACATCATCCAATCATTAAGAAATATTAGTTTTTTATACTTCTAAAAGTTCTAACACAAAATTAAAGGAGACTTAGACCGAATTTGTAAGTGGACTTTCTAAAACATTTTTAAATTGCTAAAGCTTGTGCGATTAGTTTTTGTTGTGCTCACTTTTTTGTGTATGTTCCGCTTATGCTCTGCAGCAAAAGAATCCACTGTTTATTTTCGCACCGATTTCATTTGTTTTGTTTAAAGCACTTGCTCCTGTTTCGACACGTTAGCGTTTACACTTCTTCATTTATTTATTTATTTAGCTTTATGCTGTCAACATTGGCTTATGGACACACACACATACACACAAACAAACGTACATGTGGGGGGGTGTGAGTAGGGGCTGTTGACAAGCGCTGCACTTGTTATGCTTAATAGTATTATTACTTGTTTTCGTTTTGTTTTACATTTTTAATTTTGTTTCACTTTGCGCTGATAACGCGTGCAATGTGTTTTTCGCCTTTTGTTGTTGCCCTGCTCTTTTTGTTTTGCTCATTTACTCTCGCAGTCAGCCAGCCAGTGCGACGAACACTCACTCAATTCACCAGAGCAGTAGTCCGTCTGTCTGTGTGCGGTTTGTCTGTCGGTCTATCTGTCAGCCAACAAGCTACTATTAAGTCTGGTAATCGGTCATCCACTTACACAGTGCGTAAGTCTGTCGTTTATACACAAAGCATTCTCATTAGCTTTTTGCTCACTTTTCATATGTTGTGTGCAGCGAGAAAAAAATATACATCGCTGCAGCACAGATTCTGCAAAAAAGTTTTCAACCCAAATTATTTACAAATTATTTTATTCACAAATTAGACAGTAATGCACTAATCATTAGCACTCATTCTGCACTTTTATTATATTTAAGCAAACACTTCTCTATTGGGTTTTAGTTAACTTCTATATTTTGATTATGCAAAGATTTTCTCTGTAAAATGTTCACCGGCGGCCATTCCACATCCGCTGCTCAATTTCCGGTGCACAACATTTTCAGGCGACGGCAACTTTTACACTGAACTTGCTCGCTCACGGCCATTACGTTCTGCTTGTGTTTGTGTTGTTTCAGCCTTACCTTCTTTTTCAGCGACTTTTTTATACTTTTTGTGCTCAATAGGCGCTCGTGAGCTCCACCGTGAGTTAGAATTATGCGTGCGCCCTAATACATATTAATATGTACGCTTTAAGGCGCTCAAACACTTGTATTGCCTTGCTCTCTTACAATGCTGTGGGCTCGTAGAGCTATGCATACCAGGGGTGCGCGTTTGTGGCATTGCCATTGCATCGCTTGGGGAATCTATGGGATTACTGGCTTTGACAACAGTAATATGCAAGAGCGTTATTAGCTACTACGGCAATTTAACGGATTCGAGCTTATTCGTGAAAGGAAAAGAGGATTTAGGAAAGAGTTTTTTGATCCAAATCAAAGATATTATAACGTAAGCAAAAAATAAAGATATAGGTAGCTATTTATTTGGTATAATACTGGATCAGTTTTTATTTTAACAAATTATTATACTTCAAATATTCGAAAAATAAATTATAAATGCTAATTGCGAAAGCTCTGGCAACCTGGTTACTATCAACAACTCAATTAACACCCCTTTACTTACTGTTCAGACTCGTACTCAGAGAGATACATGTGCCGGCATACACATGCACATTCTCACAACTGTATTCCAAACATTGATGAATGTTCTTCGTGAAATCAGCTGATTTTACGGCAGTGGCGCATTTTAATTAAAATTATGTGTCGTAAAAATAGATTTAGAATGCCACAAAGTTAACATAATTTTATTCCGAAAACAAAGATTTTAATTAAAATTCTAAAAGTATACTTATGGGTATCTGTAAGGGATAATCCGCTATATAGCTTCCAAAAAACTTAACTTTAATAATACATACTGGGAGTAAGGAAAAGTGAATTAAATCTCTTTCTTTTTAACTTTATTAATAGACCAGGGTGGAGGTTTGAAAAGCAAAAAAAAAAAAAAACATACATATTACTGTCAAACTTATTGAAAGAGAATTTTAAAACAACAAAACTGAAAGAAATGTAATTTACGTACGATCTGTGGACGGAAGAGGAAGCGGGTACGGTCAAACTTACTGAAAAAGAAATGTTAAACAATAAAAATAAAAAAAAAATATAATTTACGTTTATTTTCGATCCGTGGACGGGAGAGGGAGGGGAGAGACACGCTTGAACTTTTAAAGGCTTAAAACGGTTTATCTCCATTTCAGGCAAAAGTACGGTTTCTATAGAAAAAAGGTAATATGGAACTTTCCAGTATTCATCGACATAAAACTTTGTGCGAATAGTGCGAAATAGTGCCTCTTAAGTCTGCCACCTTTTGGCTAAAAATTGTCCAAATCGGGCAAAAATTATTCAATCCCCCAGATACCGAATATGTGGATAAAAGGGCCAATTGCGAACTTTTTATAGAAATGTTGGTCAATCTATTAAAAAGGTTTTCGAAGTACCGATGGATTTTGTACCGTACATATGGCAAACATGTGAGTTATTTCAATATAATTGAGAGAGTGTATTTTCCAAATAACGGTTTATCGGTTTTTAATCTGGACCCCATACATCTAATAACCCTTATACAACTCAAGGTATTTGCCTAGTTTTGATCATTGCTAGTTGTAATAGTATAAAATTTTCGGTTACACTCGAACTTAGGCCTTCCTTACTCCCTTAATATAAAGTTTTACCAACACCTGAAGGTAGTTAGCCGGCTTTGATCTTTGCAAATTGATATATGGAGTTTACGAAAAGCTTACAACATAGACTTTATTAGCGAAGTGGAGTTTAATTTTCTTGAAATCATTAAGTAGCTCTCAATCTTATCGTTTGAGGGTCGTACGAAATATAAACCTTAATTTACCAAATTGGTAACAGATGTATGTACATATGTATGTACGAACTCTTGAAGTTTTTGAAATGATTTTTTGAAACTTTCAAAAATTAATAATATTTGGAACATAAATTTGGTGCAATCATTATAAAATTTAAAAAATATGTGGTTAAAAAAATTAAATTTGAAATTCTCGGTTTCATGATTTTTACTAATATTTAATTCTACTTAAACTGCTCATATTTAACAAACTCTACTAGTTACTGTTAGACTTCAGAAATCCCACGAACATCCCACTTTTTTTACACACATACATATGTACATATGTATGTACATATTGCTTTCTAAAAAATACCAAATGATGTTAGTATTATGTAAACATTCTCTCTGACTCTTAAGTACTTGCTGTCCTATGTCCAATCGCTTCCAATAACAAAAAATTACTTGGATATCTTTTGATAACAACTACAACTGTAACAATTCCAACAAGAAATGAGTAACAACAATTGTTTGCAAACGAAGTCGCTCCAATTAAGAGCAAGCGTGAACTGCTCTCATGAGAGATGACAAACACATTCCTACGTGCGTAGATAAGTTACGTACACACATATGTATGTATATGAGAACGCACATCCAATTGTTTGTTTGTTTGCTTGTGCGGCGATTTGTTTACGAGCTCCATTATTACTAGTTAAATATGGGGGAAGGTCATCAGCATGTGCGCCCAAAACACGTTTACTGCTCACTATTTGCCAATGTATGTACACATAAGTGGGAGTGTAGGAGCGAGCTTTTCTTAGTCTGTATTTCACCCATCCACTGACGTTCACAATGAACCTAAGTCAAACCCGTTTTTATTTTCAGAATAAAAAGCTCAACAGAGTATGCGACAAAAGCTAGTGGTTGATGCTAATGATAAAAGTTCTTTAAAATTCAAAGGGTGTGTGAAATTTTCTGCTCGTCATTATAGCCTTTTCGCACAGCCAAATTAATTCAGTACTTTTTGATTACTAGTGAGAAACCAGTATTTGCCTTTCGGACAGCCGGGTACTCGATCAACGAACAGCTGTTATATTGTTTTGTGTTCTTTATTTTGTATTTTTTCTAATGCTTAAAATTCATCAGCTGATTGCTATCTTATCAAAGCACACAACCAAATTCACAGCATGGACAACAACCGCCAGAGTTAAAACACGGCCAAATTTACAGTATGAACAATAACTCGAAGACCTGCACTCCAGTTTCAACTCGATTTCAATTCGATTACGAGCTAATGTAATAAAATAAGATTTTTAATTTGTATCGTAAATAGTTCTAGATTAGCGAGTCAATCGAACAAAGGTAGGTTAAATTATCAATTAACTCCTTTGCGAAAAGGCGATTAGACCAGTAAAGTTTGTATCTTCTATTGAAGCCATTTCAAAAGCTTTACCTAAATTCATAAGTAATCTAGCGGCTAAGAAAACATATGGAGATATCGGTATAGAACATTTATAGTAGACATTTTTTAGTTCAATTATATAGTATATCTCGTATTTATGGTACTCATTTTCAAATACGTGCATATCACAAATTTGTTGAGGTGACTAGTATCAATACAGGCCAAACCTAATTCGTTGTGCATGGTACTCGGTCTGCTCTATTTCAGTCAAATACACCAAGTTCTGTAGCACCGACAAGTTTAGCTTTTTAGCTGAACGGAGCTGCCGCTTTTGCATGTGACTTCTTACCGCGGGAGGTTCCCCCTCATATAATCCCTACCGTCTGACTGCAGATTGGGCGTCGGTCGATACCATTGTCGTCATCACCACTGCTCAGCATTTTCCTAGATCAATCCAGTGTGCTAGCATTCTTCTCAGGTTTTAGCTAACCATTTTCGCCCTCGTAGTACTCCAAGATCTTCGCAACCACGGGAAATTCTGATTTCCTTTTCTTACCTGTAATCTGGCAATAATTGATAGATATTCGATTTTCTTTATTTTTACTGTCTAAGTATACATTGCAGGCAATTTTACAGCCATACTAATCCGCTATCGGCAGCTTATTTTATACTGGAACGGATGAAGTCAAAGACACCTAAATATGAAAAGAGGTGGCAAGTTCAAACAATTTCAGAAAAAAAACGGGCTTAAGTGAAAACTTTATAAATCGCTAAATTCACTATTTTACTACATCTAAATCATTGAAAGTAAGTAAGTAATTGTAAGTTTCTTTCTCACATAGAAACATCTGACCTACTGAATTTGTTATAATATCTAATACTAGTTCAAAAAGGCAATAGACAATGTTTAAATTTCACAATTCAATACTTTAATGTATTTATAACTCTTAAAAAATTTGGCATTAATAAATAGAGTAGAATAATATTTGAATAACCTGCTTTTAATATATTCATAATACTGCTTTAATAATAACTGCAAACTTATTTTCTAACATACAAAGTGGTGAGTAAGTAGTTTTTTTGTTACTCTGTCTGTGTCGTTTTTATGCCGTTTTCTCATCTCCGGTTTCTTCGTGTGATCTTGTTTGCTCCTCGCCATCCTCGCAAACGGTTAAGTCTTCGAGCTTTAGGAGTGGTCGAGGAGTTACGGGTAAAAATGTATTACACACCGTACTTATAGTCTCGCAAGCATTTGGATTATGCACAACAATGAAAACACAATTTTGTATCACATCACCAGGAGTATTGTCCACGTAGTGGAAGACAATGTGAAATTCTTCAGTGCCTCCGGATGATATGCGCTTACCACGAACCCTGCAAAGATAATAAATATCACACAAGTAACTTCAAGAGTTCAATTGAGGCAAAAATGATGTATTCAGTGAAGGCTAAGGGCCTCTACAATATAACCTCGTCATATTTGTTTGCACTTTTGTTGTTTCTTCCAGGCTTAAGAGGCTTAAAATGAAATCGGCTTCAGAATGCGGAAATGTGTTCATAATTACGAAATGGAAACTTTCAATTCCAGAAAAAGTGTTAAAAAGTATACTATACTTTAACTAAAACGCGTTCTACATAATGTATGTTTTTTGTTGCTTTTATAATTTTTTGCGAGAGATTTGCACGACCATTAATCAAATGTAATATCTCTTGATTTATATTAAAGGCCATTAACGTAGACTTAATTATAGTACTATATTTTACTTCGTGTCAGCTAAAGTTATATTAAAAACACCCTGAAATGTGATGTAAACTCGGTCGAAGAACTTCATAGGAAAGTGAAAGTTTCAAATGGAATTTAATTGTGTGTTGTATGAAAAGTAGGCGTGACTATAGTCTAATTTCACCAATTTTTACACCATAACATAAGGGTGTAAAGGGAGATGTCACGCAAGAAATTTTGTTTAAATTGATCGGGCGGTAAACGATTTGACCTAAAAGTAGGCGGTGCCACACCCATAGTCCAATTTTGACGTCGGCCCCTTTATTTCGGAAGCCTCTAGCACATTTTGTTATAAACTTATCAGGTTTCAGTAGTTTTTTAAAGTACCGTTATATGGGAAGTCAGCGCGGTTATAATCTGATTTCATCAATTTTCACACTGACTTTAGGAGTTCTTATAATATTTGAGCAGGGTAAATTAGCTGGTTTTAGCTTTAGTGGAGATACATATGTATATTAAACTTATTAGAGGGCGGGACCACGCCCACTGTTTTTTAGTTGTTTGCATACAGGTGCCCCTGCCCTGCGATCCCATGTGCCAAATTACAGTTCTTTATCTTAATTTGGTGCTTAATTATAGTACTTTGTACGTTTCCGGTTAATGGGGTTTTATGGGCGTGGCAGTGGTCCGATTACGCCCATTTACGAGTCTTTAGTTTTTTTTTTCCAAGAAACGCGCATACCATGTTCATCAAGAGATCTCAATTCTGCTCTAGTTACAACTTGCACGGACGGACAGACAGACAGTCCCTTGAATTTCAACTCGTTCGTCATCCTGATCATTTATATATAATATATATAACCCTATATCTATCTCGATTGGTTTCGGGTGATACTACATGCAACCATTAGGTGAACAGAACTTCTATTGCAACATGTTGCAAGAGTATAACAAGAGGCAATGAACTCATCAATTAAATTAAATGTCACAAATGGAGCTCATTTGGTGTTCTGACTTTTAACAGTTAGATTGCATTAAAATTAATATATCTCGTAAATCTTTAAACTTTTACCTAAAAGCAAGCTTTTCATCTCTCATTTTAATAAATTCGCCGCAAATATAGTAAAATGAATAAGGGTCAATTTTACAACTTCTTGAAAACATTTCGTACTGGTTGTTACAGGAAAAAATTTATGAAAACCACAAACAAAAAAATGCATAGCAGATTCAAGCCCATCGGAAAGGAAACATAAAATTACAAACATTATAAGAGGTTGGGAAAAGAAAGGAGATAGGCGTGGTTGATTTTTCTGTGAGTTAAAAACGCTTTATCGCGATTTCCGTCCACTTCTCATAGTTTAACGGTACTGTTAAAAACTACTAAAAGTGCGATAAATGAAAAACTAAATAACGGGTGATCCAAGTAGAGATACTTTTTTGATAGCTGTTTTTTGACGGATCACGCATGCGTCGGTTCAAGCTGTCACGTTATTTTTCGGCGGTTACATCCGAAATGGTACTGGAATGAAGCTGATTGACTTTACTTCATATGATTGGTGATGTTATGTGAGGTACCATAACTTCCATGCACATATATAATATATGTTATGATATATATGTATATGTATATATATATATATCAAATTGAAAGGTGAATTTTTTCCATTTCATCTCCTTCAAAGAAATCCCCTCCCGCTACAATACACTTATGCCAATGAATTTTCCACTCATCATAGCACTTAGAAAAATCGATTCCAATGTTAATCCAATTATTTTTTTGCATTAAATTATTTTCAACTCTGATTACATGTAAATATAATTTGATTGCTGTACACTTTGGTCGCTGTCGCTTCGTTACTTTCAACACCTCATTCATAAACTCGTAAAACATACTCACTTATGCAAAGGAAAATCGAAATAGGAGGATTTACATATTTCAATGCATATACATATATACTATATCTTTATATATATAAATATTACGTGTCACGTTGACTCCTAAACTATTTACCCAATTTTAATAAAATTGAGCACAGTGTGTCCAGTTCGAAACAACTTAGAAGATAGGATAGCAAAAACCATTCATAAATAAAAATATAGTGAAAGCTCTATTACATGGACGCTCTATTAAGCGGACAATTCTATTAACTGGACAGAAAGGCTTGTAACCAGACATTGAGAAAGTAGCCATAAATGAAACTTATTTGTATGAACATATTCAAAATTAAACCTCAAGTACAATCCCTTGGATTCCTATACCGACAAATACGGTCGCCTTTAATCGTAAATAAAGTTTTTAATGTATTGAATAGTTTATTATATGAATAATAGTATAAACTGTATAACACAGCAACGCGTGGCCAGATCCACTAGTATTATATGTATATATAGTATATTTTATATCGTATATGCAAAATCAAGTGTCATAATTTTCACAAGTTTATTGGGAAGGAAAAAATTATATGAAATGAAATCTACTCATATTAAATCAAATTTTGTATATTGGTTATACCTCAAAGCAGACGCTTAAGGTTTTGTCTGTAGGTTTAATATGATGAAGTGAATCGTAGTCAATAGAAAAATTTATTTCGAATTTAGCTTTTGGGCGACGTTATACTTTTGGTATCGAATCATGTGCATTTGTTACAATGTTGGTTTCTACTTACGCCAATGGCTCACCGGTGATTTTCATGCCAACCTCTTCATATTTGCTCAACACATAATCCAGAATTTCTTTGGCATCCTCCTCTTCCAACTTAAAGTTACATAAAACAATTAGTTCATTATAGTTTCTATTCAATTAAACCACAAAACAAAACTCACATTCGTTAGACAAGTCGGTGGTTCCGTCGCCAAACACAGACCACGCTACGAAAACAAACAATGATTGCATTTTCTTTAAACATGAATTCACAAACTAAAAAAATTAGATCAAGTTCATTATACTCACAACATTTATGACATAAAAATTTAATAACAGAAATTGTACACACACGAAATGCAAACAAATTTTGCACATTTTATTTCAGTACTGATGAATTTGTATTTGAGAGTTCTTTCTGCTTCAGGCCAATAATTCCAACTAATGTTACACCCACTCGAAATTCAGCAAATGTTTTTTATTCAACGGTGATGTGAGAAGAACCAGTTGAGTTATTGTTGACGTGATTGTTTCGAACACTTTTTTGCTGTTGTAATGCTAATTTATAGTATGTATTCTAATTTTATTACACGCTACGGTCCACATTGTAGGCAATAAGTGAAAAACCTGTTGAAATTATATGCGATTTTAATGGAGATCTTTTAAATGATCTAATATATAAGCGAATATGTATATTTACATTTTTAATTAAATGTTTATAGCAGATATTCCGATTCGAATCTAATTAACAAATAAGTAAAGTAGTGAAAAGTACAATGCAACGCTGATATTAATATTTCTATAATTAATTAAACCGAAAGAGAACTTAAGTAAAGAAAATTGTAGAACTTTATTTTATGATATGTGAAAGTAATGCAACAGAATGGATAACATTGGACATTAGTTTGACTTTTGACATGACTTGGATCACAGCAACCGTTCGCTTCCCGCAAGTACCTCAAAAAATGAAAGTCTGTAGCAATTTTCCATTAGGATACTGAATGAAAATTGTTTGCGATTGTAAAAGATAAACAAGATTTTTTAATAACGTGTAGGTACGTCTTTGGAATTGCAATTTTAAAACTGTTGTATACCTATAAATAGATAATAGAGCGCCCCAATTTTCCATAGCACAAATTTTGAGAGTATGTTTTACTATCAACCATTTTTATTGCAGTTTCTCTACTCAGTATATTGCTAAAAATTTGTTTTTGCAATACTGTAGTATTTCTTTACATTTGTTTGTCACATTTTGACACAAACAAAACTTACTTAAGACTAATCAGTAAATTTAAAAGAATCTTATTTAATATACCATTATAATAACAAGAAACGCCATATAGAAAGAAATCATTGGCTTCACATGTCTAGGATGTTTTTGATAGTCTATTGACAGACATTTTCACTACTTTGTATGCTCGCAAAATTTCTTGTGCTCATTCCTCCGTTCCACCAACTGCTCAGCTCAATAAGAAATCAAATTCTTTCTAACGATGTACTCTCGGTTCAAATAGAATATTTTGGAGCAATTCCTTCATCGGCGTAGTATTTTCGAATGCTTCTGGTTCTCATCCTCAGGGATGATGCTTTGTTTCATACTCTCTTCATCATTAACATCGTGTGATAACGCCAGGCTAGCCACCTGACATGCAACCGAGATAAGATTTAATCCACAAATTAGCAATAAATTTAAAACTGGCATTTCTTAGTTTCGAATAAGACTGAAACAGTTTGTTTAACTCTCCAGACATTTTATACCAACATACCGTCATTTTCGTAGCTGAAAGCTGTTTAAACAATACATACATATTTGCCTTCCAGCCAAATATTCCACTTTTAGCGTCCTTTTGAATAATTTTGGTGCTGAGTTCACTGTTTGACTGAGTTAAATGTTTGTCCAAGTGTACAGCGCTCACACACCGTTAGCAGTTAGAAGTATTAACTCAGCTTTGGAAAGAGTGAGTTTAGCTTAAACGTAATACAAGTGTTGTGGTCTCGAAGCCAATTGTAGCGTACTCAAACGTTAATTATGATTTGCGAAAAAGTTAAATCATAACTTTTCTCGCACGCAAAAAACATCACAATTCTTTTGCACAAGGGCGGAGTTATGAGGGATTAAAAATAACTGTTTTAACTTTTTATTCCAGTAAATCTAATTTATTTTAGATAGTTATTTATTCGGATAAAATTTTGAAATGAACTTAATTATCTTCGATTTAATTATTTACAGTAATGTATATGGCATACATGGAAAATAAAATCGATGGTATAAACTAGAAATGTCTATATACCTTAGGGTGCTTCAAAAAAAAATTTTTAATTTTTTTCAACTCTTACCCTCTTAATTGTTAGTGATTGACAAAACGAAAATCCTCCCTCAAGCCAGGCGCTGTAGCTTAACTCTTAGGAGTCGCTTTTTTTATACCCTGAACAGGGTATATTAAGTTTGTCACGAAGTTTGTAACACCCAGAAGGAAGCGTCGGAGACCCTATAAAGTATATATATAAATGATCAGTACGTTGAGCAGAGTCGATTTAGCCATGTCCGTCTGTCTGTCCGTCCGTCTGTCTGTATATATATGAACTAGTTCCTCAGTTTTTAAGTTATTATTTTGTAATTTTGTAAACGTAATTTTCTCTTCAAGAAGCTGCTCATTTGTCGGAACTGCCGATATCGGATCACTATAACATATAGCTGCCTTACAAACTAAACGATCGGAATCAAGTTATTGTATGGAAAACTTTGACATTTCACAATGTATCTTCACGAAATTTGGTATAGATTATTTTCTAAGACAACAATGTAATCTCCGAAGAAATTGTTCAGATGGGTTAACTATAGCATATAACTGCCATACAAACTGAACGATCGGAATCTAGTGCTGGTATGGAAAACTTTTGCATTTGACGTGGTATCTTCACGAAATTTGGTATGGATTACTGCTTAAGGTAACAATATAATCTCCAAAAAAATTGTTCAGAACGAATTACTATAGCATATAGCTTCCATACAAACTGAACATGTAGTTACTAAGAGAAATGCACCTGTGAAGGGTATTTAGCTTCGGTGCAACCGAAGTTAACGTTTTTTCTTGTTTTAGGATCAATTAATTTAACATAGGAATTCTGTGTTTTTCATTCAAACTAAAATTTCACCAATTAATTTTCGTTTCTCAAAAATAACCATCACTTACCCAGAAAGTTGGCTTTTCAATACCTATTATGTAAAATATCTACCACCACGCTGTGAAAACAACAACAGAACATACGGTAACATTTTCCGCAAACCCCCTCGTACTTTTGACCAGTTCCACTATGTGCTTGATTTTATAATATCCGTTATGAGTTTTGACACGGTACTGGATATATGTATACATAAGTTTAATTGCCCCTACAAAATTTTTCTACGTCGATTTTATTCCAAATGTTCCAATAATGCTGCATACTTGAGATATATGTATACCGTGCACGTAGACGGCATGACATTGCCACTTGACCATTGTGCTCTTCGACGCTTTGGATTCGGTTAATCTTCATTCTAATGACAGCCTCTAACCGAAACTATTTAGATGACTGGTATTTTTCATTGACTAAAGATAAAACGAGAATTTCACCGAGCATATGTTCCAACCCAATCCTGGTGTTATTTTCACATTTTTTGTACAAGAAAATACACGGGTTATATCAGAACCGAACTGAATTAAAGCCGAAGAATTAGACATTGCTTAATTTCTAACTTTTTGATTAGACACTCGAGGTAAACGAAATCTCTCATAATGAGTTGAATTCGAGAGCATTCAATCTTTCTTCATAGATTAGATTTGATTGATTTAACACCAATCGAGATATATAAATAATTGGGATTAAATTTCAGATGTCTGTCTGTCCGTCCGTCCACTGAAAATATTCCGACGGATTTTATCCTTGGAAATTGCGATGGTATAAAATGTTCGGATATGCGTGAACTTAACCTAGCCTTCCTTGTTTAGATTTAGATTATAATAAATAGTTATGAATCATAATATCCGCAATTTCATATTTTAAATACAGTGCGTTCAAAAAATTTAGTATTAGTCTTACAAAGTGTAAGTAACCTTTATTGGGAAAAATTTTGTAATTATACAAAATATATTGTTTTGTTATATCTGACGTTAACACAATTCTTACTCCAACCTAAGTATGTTGGAGTAGACGAATAAATCTTTTGTTGACTTTAGTGTTTTCTTGAAACACAAGCGCTATGTTTTCATAATATTTGGTTTTTCATTCAAGCCTAGACATTCTCTAATGGATTGGCGTCTAGTGACTGTTATGGCTAATCTATTGTAACAATATGGTTCTCGCATTTCCATAGAGTGCAGAGTCTGCTCCTATGTTTCGGATTATTGTCTTCTTGCAGTATCCAATCATACAGTAGTTATTTTTGTCATGAAACATTTCAGCTGCCTTCAGTAAATCCGTTTTTAAATATATGTATCTCTATCATTCTAAGAGCCTGCAGGTGTTGTGTGAAGCATCTCAAAACACGAAATCAATGAGCAGAGAAGATTTGATAACAGTACTGCTGCGTTTGATACCAGATCTGTGAAGTCTGTTCCGTATTGTATTTAGGGATATGTCTAATCAATTTTTAAGCATTTTTTTTAGTTTCTCTAAGGCTGACCAGTGGTTTCTTCTCAAAGAAGTCGATAGCTTTATCAGCGTTTTAGCTTTAAGCTGTCACGTGATTCCTCCTTCTTCCTAGCTTGTCATATACTTTTGCAGTTTCTTCATAAAGGTCAAGCCACCTCTTTACAAATGTAAAATTCATATTTAAATGCTTTGGAATGTTTTTTTAGAAGTTTTTTAGAAAACACGAACCAATTTTTAACTATGCGCAATTTATGAACATTATAACTCTCTGGAAAAAATCCCCAATCGCAAATGAAGGACTTGAAGAATTTATTGCTTCATCTATTTTTAACCATAGCATGGTTCCTAACCTTATAATTCCGATTTACACTATCTTTATTCTTCTTTACTGGCATAGACACCGCTTACACGATTATAGCCGAGTTAACAACAGCGCACCAATCATTTCTTTTTTTCGCAACGTGGCGCCAATTGGAGATTCCAAGCGAAGCCAGGTCCTTCTCCACCTGATCTCTCCAACAGAGAGCTGGTACTGCGTCGAATACTTTCAGAGCTGAATTGTTTTTGTCCATACGCACGACATGATCAAGCCAGCGCAGCCGCTGCCTCTAAATTCGCTGAATTCGTGATATTCGCCGGGGCCAACGCGCAAAGGACCATAAATCTTTCGCAGAACCTTTTTCTCGAAAACTCGTAACGTCGACTCATCAGATGTTGTTTTCGTCCATGCCTCTGCACCATATAGCAGGACGCGAATAATGAGAGACTTATAGAGTTTTATTTTGTTCGTCGAGAGAGGACTTTACTTCTTAATTGCCTACTCAGTCCGAAGTAGCACCTGTTTTCAAGAGTTATCCTGCGTTGGATTTCCAGGCTGACATTGGTGGTGGGATTTATACTGGTCCCTAAATAAGCGGAAATATCTACAACTTCAGAGTTTTGACTGTCAACAGTGACGTGGGAGCCTAGTCGCGAGTATGACGACTATTTGTTTGATGGCAGGAGATATTTCGTCTTGCCCTCGTTCACTACCAGTTCCAATTGCTTTGCTTCCTTTTCCAGTCTGGAGAATAACGGGGCGTGTGTTGAGGCAATGATATAAATATCATCGGCATAAGCCAGCAGCTGTATACTCTTATAAAAGAATGTCCATGCTCGATTAAGTTCTGCAGCTCGAATTATTTTCTCCAGTAGCAGGTTGAAGAAGTCGCTCCTTTTCGTGCTGTCGAAAGCAGCTTTGAAATCACGAAGAGGTGGTGTGAATCGATTCTCGATTCTCCTTTCACGGGTCTTTCCCAAAATTTGGCGCATGGTGAATATCTGGTCTTCTTCTTCTTCTTAATTGGCGTAGACACCGCTTACGCGATTATAGCCGAGTTAACAACAGCGCGCCAGTCGTTTCTTCTTTTCGCTACGTGGCGCCAATTGGATATTCCAAGCGTAGCCAGGTCCTTCTCCACCTGGTCCTTCCAACGGAGTGGAGGTCTTCCTCTTCCTCTGCTTCCCCTGGCGGGTACTGCGTCGAATACTTGACCATGACCTAGCCAGCGGAGCCGCTGTCTTTAAATTCGCTGAACTATGTCAATGTCGTCGTATATCTAGTACAGCTCATCGTTCCATCGAATGCGATATTCGCCGTGGCCAATGCGCAAAGGACCATAAATCTTTCGCAGAATTTTTCTCTCGAAAACTCGTAACGTCGACTCATCGGTTGCTGTCATCGCCCTAGCCTCTGCACCATAGACTTATAGAGTTTAGCTTTTGTTCGTCGAGAGAGGACTGTACTTTTCAATTGCCTACTCAGTCCGAAGTAACACCTGTTGGCGAGAGTTATCCTGCGTTGGATTTCCAGGCTGCCATTGTTGGTAGTGTTTACGCTGGTTTCTGGATAGACGAAATTATCTACAACTTCAAAGTTCAAAGACTGTCAACAGTGACGTGAGAACCAAGTCGCGAGTGCGACGACTGTTTGTTTGATGACAGGACATACTATATCGTTTTGCCCTCGTTCACTGCCAGACCCATTTTCTGTGCTTCCTTGTCCAGCCTGGAGAAAGCAGAACTAACGGCGCGGGTGTTGAGGCCGATGATATCAATATCATCGGCATACGCCGGCAGCTGTACACTCTTATAGAAGATGGTACCTTCTCTATTTAGTCCTGCACCTCGAACTATTTTCTCCAGAAGCAGGTTGAAGAAGTCGCACGATAGGGAGTCGCCTTGTCTGAAACCTCGTTTGGTATCGAACGGCTCGGAGAGGTCCTTCCCGATCCTGCGTTTTTTGCTTCGATTCTTCTTTCACGGGTCTTTTCCAAAATTTGGCGCATGGTGAATATCTGGTCGGTTGTTGATTTTCCAGGTCTAAACCCACACTGATAAGGTCCAATCAGTTTGTTGAGGGTGAACTTTAATATTTCACACAATACGCTCAATAGACCCTTATATGCTTGATGTTTAGGAGACGGTAGTTGGCGCAGATTATTGTCGTAATCCTTAGCACATTTGTAGGGGTCGGCATCAAAAGAAGGATCTCTCATCCGAGGCTGTTTTCTTCTTTTCATTGGTAGTGTTTTTTATGTGGCGGGTCCCAAACCCAGCGCACAACCTTGTGGAGAGAATGTTTTACCTTCTCACTTTAGCTCGCCTTCAAACGTATGTTTTCTGGCTACCCAGAGGATACTTGGTCAAAGACCAGAGGTCGTGTGCTGCTTGAGCCATTTGTAAAAGAATCGTTTCTGGCCACTCCCAAGTGAATAGCAATCAGAGAACTTTCCTCACTTACTTGAACTTCTACACATGGCTCCATCCTCCGATCTGCCCGATCGTTTTGTTATTAAACAGGTAAAATATCCATAAGTTTATTGCCTTTCATGCGGTAATAAAAGATGGTTTCAATAAGAGATATATTGTCGGTGTGTTCAAAAACTAACTTGAATATTCTTATGTAAAAACTACAATTTGATTTACAAGGTATTTCTTGCTAAATAAATAAATACTTTTCACTTAACACTGTCAATATGAAGTACCATTTGCTTCCTATGGTATCTACCGTTTGCTTCCAGATTTATCAGACCTCTCGCTGTCACCTCCCTTCTGGGCACCTCCTTCCTCATCACTGTCATCCTTATTGCCATTGTTCCCGCCATCGCAATCATCGTTCTCATCATCATCATCGTCCTCATCATCATTTTCGATGTTGTCGTCATTTTTGGAATCCGCATGGTTTATGTACTTAAAACTCTGCACCGAATCCTTAGCATCATTCATCATAGGGCCATAATCGTCAATAGCGCCATCCACGAGCATGACCTGGCAAATCGACACCAGAATCAAAAATCCACAGATTAAATGCAAACGTATGATGAGCATTTTCAACTTTTGCCAAGTTCTCGTATGTAAGTAGAATCTTTCAAGACCGCTGGCGTAAAACTGTAGCAAAATACACCGTTTTCTGTACATTTATACCATTTGTTTGCGTGTTTGCAGCGTACAACTGTTAATTTATACAGGTGCATTAATATCAACCCGAATGTAAGATTCCCAAATATTTGATTGAAAATTATTTCAGCAGTCTTTAGAAAACAAATATTTGAAAAATACAATAAATTTTGCGAGGTAAAAAATATTCACGTAAACACTTGGCACACATCACTATATTGTGTAAACAATTCGTAAATGTTCGGAATCGGACCAAAAAACGGTTTTATTGAAATACAACCTAAAAACTGTTCAGTTATTCAATAACTGCTCAAGTGTCCCACACATGGTTACTGAGTAAGGCGCATGTGTGATTTACAAATTCTGAAAAGTGGTCGTGCCTTGTCCTCTGCCAAGTTTAATGAACTTCGTAATTTCTGTAAATTTCGCAGGAAGATTGTGTCTGATTGTTTCCTCCTCGACGTTTAATTGAGAAACATCGCGTAACCACGCTTACCTCCCACGAAACGGTCCTAAACTATTTAGAGTACGATACTTAGCTGAGTAAAAACGCAACAAACAAAAATCTTTTGTTTTGTTTGTCAACATTTTACATATTTTTTAAATTAAGGATTTTGTAGAAAAAATGGTTCTAATATACCTGTATTTTTACGTCTCACTTTTTGTTGATTTGGTAGATATCTTAATAGAATTAAGTATAATCTATCAGGATTACAAGAATATTTAATGTCACACATCTTCTTCTAAATGTTCCAATTAGAGATTCCAAGTGTAATCATGTTCTTTTCCACCTGGGCTTTCCAACGGAGAACCCCCGTCGAATACTTTCAGGGTTGGAGTGTTTTCATCCATTAGTACGTCTGTCTTAATTCGCTGCATTATGTCAATGTCGTCAGCTCATCGTTCCATCGACTGCGGTATTCGCCGTTGTCATAACTCTTCGTCGATTGATCACATCTTGTCATCGTCCATGCCTTTACACCATATAGCAGGACGGATATAATGAGGGATATATCATTCTGTCTTTGTTCGTTGAGAGAAGGCTTAACTTCTCAATTGCTTACTCAGTATTCCACAAATTTACCTGTTTATTAATGCACAATTCTACTGAACCTAGTTAACCAAGTTTTGTAAGAACATTGTGTATTAAGTATTGTCTGCTCAGCTAATTCATTATAATTAAAGGCGACACATCAATTGCCTTGACACCGTTTACTCTCTGGTAAATTTTTACAGCTTAGCTACGGATATAAACGGATATAGAATAAGCAAGCATTCTAATCTGATCATTTCATGCATTCTTCAATGAAAGTCGGCCTACACCATTTCTTTCCCTATGACTCTATTCCATATACTTATACTAGGCATTAAGAAGACTGTCAATAAAATTTTATGAAAAGGTTTTGATTGACTTGTTGTTATTTGGCGTCTGAGATATGTGAAATCGATCCTTTGAATTTTCGGGTGCCATAAGCCCGATATAACGATTTTCATTCCAATCATTGACTTTTTTCTTTATATTTCAGATTTTACTGATGTTATCTTAACGAAACAAATGACTAATTAGTAGCAGACTAACCAAAATTGCACACAAATTTTCGATTTTCGGTTGAACCCGATTTAACGTCACCCTACTACCAAGTTCGCCTTTGTCCACGTATATACATATTTTATTATAAACTCTGATACCGGTATTCTTTATTTAAGAAAATTCAAGTCCAACAATATTTGGATAATACATATGGCAAGCCTCGACTTATAAAGCCAGGGAAATACCTTCAGGTGTTGGCAAAACTTGATACAATATTAAAAATGTGGCGAAAGAATTCAATTGCATTCATTATTCGATAAAACCGTGAATGGATTACATGCAAATTTGGTATTTAATTAAGATTGATGTGAGTTGATTTGTATACTGGAAAGAGAAAGAATCAAATGAAATAAAATTTTTATTATATGGGAAGTAGGTGTGGTAGTGATCCGTATCGTGACAGGGAGACGTCATGATGATGGGCCAGATGTAATTGAAGTTTGTTGAGTAGGTAGAGAAATATGCGATTTTACCTAAAAATGGGCGATGTCACGCCCATCCAGTTATGACATCGACTCCCATAAAACTCCCTTTTACCTTTTAGGATGTAAAATTTAATGCCTCTGACGCAGTTTTTAGCAGTTTATACTAAACCCGTATGTGGGGCGTTGGCGTGGTTATCATCAGATTAGATCATCAGAACTGACTACGACGGTGTTGTAAAGATACGTTCTGTCTAAATTTGGGAGAGATAGCTTTAATGGTTCGGGAGATATGGTGGGTCCATGCTCACGCTTTAAAATTTTTCAAAGCACAGGTGGCCTTGTTAACGTAATTCCTTCTACCAAATTATAGTTTCTTATCTAAATTTACGACTTAATTATGAAAATTTATAGATTTTTGATTAATGGTGTTTTTTCCGCGTAAATTAAATAAGAATATCGAACAAATATTTTGTATTTCTAACCAAATTTCGTGTGCGGAATCGTTGCGAATTTTGGAAAAGGTTAGCGTTTATTCACTTTTATCAAAATACAAAGCCTTCAAAGACGGTCGAGAGATCGACTTCTTCAACTGATGAAAGTATTAAAAAAGTGAAGGATATGGAGCTTGAAAATCGTCAGGCAAGTGTTAAAGAAATGGCAAGAAAGCTTGACATCTCTCGCGAGTTCCTACGAATGATTTTGGTGGATATTTTTGGTATGAAACGGGTTCTGGATCGACTTGCCCCGATAAAGCTGTTTTTTTCGAAAAGGGTAATGTAAATTAGTCTCTTTGGTCCAAAAACACAATCGGTCTACCAGCGTATCCACCAGATTTGACTCCGTGTGGTTATTTCTTTCCGAACTGAAATTGTTATTCCGTGGAACCCGTTTTGCGTCGATCGAAGAGATAAAATAAAATTCGCTTAAAAAGCAGAAGACCATCCCGAAAAGTGCTTATGAAAAGTGTTTCGCGGACTGGAAAAATCGTTGACATAAGTGTATTACATCTGGTGGAGATTATTTTGAAGGCGACAAAATAAATATTGATGAATAATTAAATATTTTGTGTTTTGTTTACAATTTGCGGGCACTTTTTTTTTGTATGTTCAATCAACCGGTTGATGAATAACAGAGAACTTGTGATACGTCTTAAGAATATGTGTTGGAACATGCGGATCGATGTAAAATTTTAGTTTATTTTGTTATACCTTCAGATTTAAACCCTGTGTCAGAGAATATGTTGTTCTCACTTGGCTATTTGTAAGGCTACGGGTTTCGATTTCCTCCAATTTACCCTGGTAAAAAATTATATTCAATACCATTGCACCCTCAGTATAACAAAATTTGGACTTTCGAGAAAAATATTTCAAGATATTTCTTGCCTTTTTCATTACAGCCTCAACGATTGGGGTCCATAAAATATTTATTCTGTGTGATTATCGGAGCAAGATGTGCCTTTCTTAGGAAACGTAATTCAAGACATTACTGCTTCTAGAATGCTGCGGTGGACTGAAGGCCTGGAACTATAGCCGATGGAGACTGTTCAGCAGAGCCTTCACCAACTTTCCCCCTGTACTTAAATGCATTCGTAAAGAAGCCCCTCATTACTACTTCTCTTCTTCAACGATTGAGTATGGACCATGTTCCTCGTAGAGAAGGCTCAACGAAGCAGTTATGATTAGAGCAGTTTTATATTAAACTAATTTTTTCCTTGTACAGCCGTGTATGGATTTGAAAGCTTATCAAACATAATGAGAATCGCATTAAAAAAACTTTAAAGAGATATGGATGACTGCAGTTTGAAGAGACAATGACGATATATGTATGTAGCTCTTAAATATTTGTGTTTCTTTTTAATTAAAGAATTCCAGCCACTTGTCCAAATAACAAATATTAACACGACTTTTTATTGAAAAATCTGTTTACTTTACCAAAATACCAAAATATTTGACTATATGACATTAAACATAATAATACGAGTATATTCATATGTAAAACTAGGCCGAAATTCTAACATTCTCTCTCTCGAATTTTAGGTTCGCTTTTGTACTTTTGAACCTGATGCTGCTTAAGTTCTAAACGCCATCGCCACTTGGTTTTAATATCCTCTAATTATTTGTTAACGCCAAAAAGGCAATCAAATGAAGACCATCTTGTCGATTGAAAAACACCAGTACATATGGAAATTCTTAAGAGAAAGACTTCAAAAATATTAAAAAACATCGGACTAGTTTCGATTTGAAAGTATATCGCCACCAATAATTTTAACCAAAAACTCTACGTATGTATATTAGCAAAAATGACCCCTGCGCCTGACTTTTCCAATTTTAGTTTATTCAGCTTGTCTAATAAATCAGCTGCATGCGTATTTGTAAGAAAACAATTTATGCAGTGAAAGATGGTTTGATCTTGAAAGACGAAGAACTTGCAAATTGTATTAAAATAATTCCCCAACTCTGTGGTGGCGCAAGAAGTATAAATATCGAAGTGATCGCTTCTCGACTCAAATTAGTACCAGTTATAATTCAAGGAAACCGCTCTGAAATGAAGAAATTGAGTTTTATGTTAGTGTTAGCGATGCTCAGCGTATGCTTTCTATCTGAAGCCAATTGTGAAGACGATGCTACCGTCGATGACAGTGATACTGGCAGCAATGACAACGACGGTAATGATGAAGATACTGGCAGCAATGATACTGGCAACAATGACAACGATGATAATGATGAAGATATTGGCAGCAATGATACTGGCAACAATGATAACGACGATAATGATGAAGATACTGGCAGCAATGATAGCGACGATAATGATGAAGATACTGGCAGCAATGATACTGGCAACAATGACAACGATGATAATGATGAAGATACTGGCAGCAATGATAGCGACGATAACACTGGTGATACTGACAACAATGGTGCCAGCGATAATACTAGTGGAACTGACAACAATAGTGGCAGCAACAATAACGGAGGTAGCAATAACGGCAATAGTGGTGGAACTAGCATTGGAAATAGCGGAAGCAAGCCATCAGGTCCGGTTCGTAAAAGGCTTACAATACGTAATTTCAAATATACAATGCGGAAAAAAGTGGTGAAACAACAGATACGCGGAAACAAAAAGGCCAAAGGCCGAAAACGTATAAATAATCGTAGTGGAGCAAAATCTGGCTTACGTATGTATAAACCTGCAGTTATTACTGGATAAATGCCAAAGTGTCTTATATGTGTACCGAGCTTCCAGAAGAGGAAATACTTATACTAAATAATACTTATACTAAAATACGTACATACAGTAAAAAATCACAAATTTTATTTTTATCAATATCAAAAACTTTTTATGCACATCGAAATATTTGTTACCCATTTTGCGCAACAAAATTAAATATATTCGGATGATAGACATTTTTGTAGATATTTAACCGATCTGTCATTCGTTCTTAATTATTCACAGAAAACTTTACATTATTTATATTCAATTATTCATGCCTTAAAATATGTTTCATTAATATCACCCATAGGTAGATTCGTATACCGTGTACATGGTATATTAAATTGCCATGAACCCTATAGGAAATGTCGGAGACCCTACAAACTAAATATACATACATAATTTGCCCAAGCCAATCCCACAATCTCCGCATATCTCGTCCAGATCGAACTATAGCTACTATACAAATTGTCTATTAAAAATCAGGTCCTTGTATTGAAACGTTTTTGTTTTGACAAGATGTCTTCGCGAAATTAGGCGAGGATTATTGTGCAAGGCAATACAAAGTGCTTTCCAAAGTAAACAGAACTTTTTGAATCTAGCACTCCCTGGCCTGTGCTATCTTTATCGTTTGTCCAGTGAGAATTTCATGACATTTCATCAATTGGAAGGGAAGTTAATTGGAAGTTAAAGTAATGAGTGCCTGTTATCTAATTATATTCCTATCACTTGTGTTCTTATAGGAACATTTTGCTAAAAATATATAAATTTATATAACGTCAATTATTATGACACAGCAATAGTACTAAAATATCCTTTCAGATTTTTAAACGGGAGCATGCATTTGGAATTAATTGGAAATGCTCTAGGTCATGTTTAAATTTACTCTCGGAAAACAAATAACTTTAACTAAGTCAACAGCAAATTAAAATGTTTATCAGGGTGGTTATCAATGTATTCCGAAAAAAATTCATATCTCCAGGTGACCAATGAGTTGGGGCCATTTCAAACTAACATCTAAATGTACCTGTATATCGAAATAATTTTTATGCATGTTGCTAAAGTGTATAATAGTATTTTTGTTCACCTAGCGGTTGTTTGCATCAACAAAAACTGATCGAGATATAGTTAAATTGAGTTATATATATATATAAATGATTAGGACGTCGAGACGACTTGAATTCTGAGAGACTGTCTGTCTGTCCGTGCAAGCGATAACTGGAGTACAAATTGAGATATCTTAATGAAATTTGGCACATGGGTTCCTCTTCAAAAAGTGGAGGACGAGTGCGTAGTGCCACTAAACACTAAATTAATGTACAGAACATTAAGTTGACACAAAATGAGGGACGAGAATTCCCCTAGCGACATTCATTGACGTGTAAGGTGCTTTCAATAGTGCTATCACGGCTGCACTGATATCGGTTTTCGCTTCTTACATTAATCAGAACCTATTGTCCTGGTTATCAGGCAACACTACGTGCGCGGTATCATACTAGACCTTGTTAATGAACTCGTGTTGAGCTGGCACTTCGACCGAGTGAAGGAGATTCTCGAGGAATTTAACACATCGTTTTCATTCCCCAGTATAGAAGATTGGACCAATGGTTCCGTGATCGACAGTTTCTACGGCGAAATCAACATCTTCACTGACGGATCAGAGTATGATCATCAGTGAAGACCTTTTCCAACATTTTAATCCTTCACCAGAAATTTGATTCCGCACACAAAATTAAATTCTTTGTTGAATAATTTCACTCATTGTAAAAATCGCCGACTGCACTTTATGTACTTCAGAAAGTCAAGTGTATACTAAACACTAATGATTAGTTTGATGTGATATTTGGTACAGATCAGACAGATCATACCAGCCTAGAAAAACAATATTTCGACGAATGTGTTTTCGTGCGAAATTTAAATTAAAAGTCAGTCAATTTTTTGCAGTCAGGAGTAAAATGGTAATTGCTGACTCAATTGTCCCCAGTAGGCAGTCAGTATAAATTCGCAACGCAAATTTATAGAAAATACCTTATTCAGGTGAGGTTGATAAAACTATTGTGAAAACAGAATTTTCTTGGAAGTTTTCGTAAGGAAGACTATCACACTCATTATTCTCTCATAGGTGAACCTCTTTGATAAAAACCTTAAAACCTTGTTTAGACACTGAAGTTATTTAACACAAGAATACTAATTTTCTACTAAAAGTAATAATATACTCACGATGACGGCATTGCAACCATTAACTGGTGTATATATGTATGTGCTTAATGCTGACATAAACACAAAACTTGTTTATTAATATTACAACGCAAAAAAGGCAGATTGAAAAACTCATGTCGTTTTAAAGAAAAAAAAACTTTATTATCCAATATGATCGATCAAGGGCGAGACACCGATTACAGATACCTTTCATAGATGCTTTCACTTGAAGTCTCAGAAAAGGAAAATGCTATTGGGGTCTGATTCGGGGAACTTGGTGAATGCATAGAGTTGATGTCAGAGCATAAGCCCGAAACAGTAAAGAACTAAAACGATAATACTTAAGCGAGGAGCGACATTATGTAAGGTGCTTTCCAAAGTAAACCGGACTTTTTGAACACAGCGCCCCCTGATGGCGCCATCCAAATGTCGTGTGATGCGTTAGAATCTGCTATCTTTATCGATTGTCCAGTGAGAATTTCATGACAAATCATCAATTGGAAGTGAACTTATTGCGTTTTAAGTGTCAGTATGTTTGTGTAATCGGTTTCACACCGATTGCTTTGAACAAAGAATCAACATTAAATTTTGTTTTTGGTTGTTGGTAAAACTTTTACCGAAACGTTTCAATTGATGAAACAAGTTTATGGCGATGATTGCTTAAACCCGTAGCAGAGTGCACGAGTGGTTTCAACGTTTTCAAAGTGGTCGTGAGGACCGTGATCACCGAAAATTCCATCGAAACTGTACGTGAATTCATCAAAAATCAACCGAAATCATTACTGAAATTCATGGAAATGGAATTGAGCATCTCCAAAACAACGATTTGTTCCGCACAAATTGACTGACGACCAAAAATTGCTCAGAATACAACATTCGAAGGACGATTATTTGACCAAAAATCACATTTTAACCATAAACCATTCCCCGTTTTCACCTGATATAGCAGGAGAAGGAGACTATTTTGAATAAAATAAATTGATTTTGCCGAAAAAACCATTTATTCTGTTTTTTTTTAAGTCCTGTTTACTTTGGAACGCACCTTGTAGGATATCAGTGACTAAGCCAAGCGAGCTGTTGCATTGCTTTTTAGATTCAGATGAGGGGTTCTATATTTCGAAAGGTGCATTTAACATTTTTGTTGAAAAAATGGAGTATATTCTACTAACCAACAAAAGAATACAAAAAATTAATATAATACTTTATATTTAGAACTAAGCCAATATCCAGGCAAATGCAAGAATGTTAATATTAACATTCGACTCTATCCTTCAGATCATTGCAGCGGTCTTCTATTTGAAAAACTAATGATAACCTAAAGGTAAGATAAGGGTTGACAATATACAAAATGTAGTATTTTCCCTGAACAGGGTTTATTGAGTTTGCCACGAAGTTTGTAAAAGTCAGAAGATTTTTGCCTATCAAATATAGAGATATAAATGATCAGCGTATCGATCTGTATCGATTTGACCAAGGCCATTTTCACACATCTTTTTCTCCTGAAGGAGCTGCTCATTTGTCAGAACCTTCCATATCGGACAAATATAGCATATAGCTGCCATGAAACTTCATTTCCATTATAGTAATTTACATTGATTTGAGACCCAGTGAACGGATAGATTGTGAACTAACCCGGCGCCAGATTTACCGAAAAAATCCTTATTAAATATTTCCAAACATTTTCCGACAGCTTCGAAACATAGACGTCTTTTAAAGATTAGATTTAACAAAAAAATATGTGAATTCAATTGTAATTGGCCATATTTCATAGAAAGGATCCAAAATCAGCCTGCTTAGTATCAATAATAACCGTACTTCCTGTCTAACGAGAATATGACTACCCCCCAATAATCCAACTACAAGCAGATCTTGTCAGGTCTACAGTTATAAATAAAGCAAACAACGGGTTTTCAGTCGAAAACATTTATCATATGGCTTTTTTAAGCCGTACAATCTGAAAACTTATTAAGCACTGTGCTTACGCACAATTTTCTCTTCACCCTCGCAGTCGAAAGTGACTTGAATGCCCTCTGGCAACCAACGTTGAGACCAGATTTCCACATTGCAATTCTTCACTTCATCATTTCCCGCAATAAGGTCCACATTGAATTTGTAGAGCGTACCAGAGACAACTTGTGAGCTTGCTGAGTTCACTTTCGAGATTCTAATTAAAGGAAAACAAAGAAAATGGTTTCAGTTAATTAGGTCTGAATATATTCACGTAGCCGTGGAGTGGGGTATTTTCGATAGACTTACTTATAAGCGGGTCCGTCGCCCGTCGCCAATTTGGTTAAGGAATTTTGAAGTTCTTCTTGAGCCTGCTTTAAGTCCTCACCGCTGAGTGGGGTGGCGCCTCCAACTAAGTGCTTAAAATTAGAATTAGTATCAAAATAATTAACTGTGCAAATATCATTATTATATGCGTATGTGTAACCATTTTCAAACCGAACTTACTCCTTCAGGCACAGCGACAACCACTGCGATGACACACCCGAGCAACACAAATAACTTAGCGCTAATCATTTTCAATTTGGAGCTTTGAGAACTACGAGTTTGTTGCTTGTGAACGAAGAGATGAATTAAACTGCTGACAACTGGGAGGAGAACTGACTTTTATAGGCACGTGGCTCACTACTCGCAGTGCCAATAGTCGTGAGCTAACACATAACTATAGTATACTTTAGTGCACATATGCACATTAGGGTGTTTTTTTTTTTTTTTTGAACCATTCATTTTTTCAATTCCGTCATGAAATTTCCTTGGAAATACCCTAAAAAGAATTCCTTGATAATTTGAGCCCTTAATATCAATGTTAAGGACTGGACCTAGACATGTTAAAATTTTCCATTGACAATACAAGACAATCGTGATTTTTTATCTTTAAATTTCTATAACTCAGAGGCATTTTACGGCATCGCTTTGATTTAGATACATATTCCTCAGGATTGAACACTCTACAAAAGTGCCCATTGCGACAAAGTTGAAACTCACACCGGCGAGGATTACGGGGCTCTAAACCTGATTTTTAGACGAAATTCGCATTTTTTTGTATAGTATATCTCGTAAATGACAAGAGCTATAGAAAAAATGTACATACCAAAATGTACATACCAAATTATATTTGCTACAAAAACGATCCGAGGTCAAAATCGCTATCAATAATACTTCTCGAGATATTCGGCTTTTTAAGTAAGGCTGTATGGATTTTCATAGATTTTTTAACACATACCATCTATAAAAATTCTATACAGCCTTACTTAAAAAGCCGAATATCTCGAGAAGTATTAATGATTTTGTCCTCGGATCTTTTTTGTAACAAATAAAATTTCCTACAAGTTTGTCCTGTACATTTTTTCTACAAAAAATTGTGAAATTCGTGGAAAAATCAGGTTTAGACCGCCGTACTACTTCGCCGGTGTGAGTTTCGACTTTGTCGCAATGGGCATTTTTTAGTATGTTGAATTCTGAGGAATATGTGTCTAAAGTCAAAGCGATGCCATAAAATGCCTCTGAGCTATAGAAATTTAAAGATAAAAAATCACAATTGTAGTGTATTTTCAATGGAAAATATTTACATGTCTTGGTCCAGTACTTAATGTTAATATTTAGGGCTCGAATTTTCAGTGAATTTTTTGTAGTGTATTTCCAAAGAAATTTCATAACGGGATTGAAAAAAATTAATAGTTAAAAAAACACCCTAATGCACATGTTTACAAGCATGCATACATACAAAGACTCATCTGCTCATTGTTTCATATGGAAAGCGAAATGGCTTTCTGCATTACGCACACTCAATCACTGTTCTCTCAGTTCGATCATTGTTTCCAAACAAATATATACTACATATATGTACATATACTTTACGCCATCTCATTTCAGTGTTGAGCAAAATATAAGCATTAGGGCTTCTAATTGATTAGAAATTAGCTATTCTGCAACATTTTTCATAAGTAAATTAATTACTGATAAAAAATTGTATTAACGATATGGAATAAACTATTTTGGCAGGAAAATATTTGTTTTGTCCGCTTATCTGTCGACTCTGATCCACCCCGCCATACTAAGTACAATATCTGGGAAATAAAGTTAAAATAGTTGTGTATTTAGAAAATACAAGACTTATAGATTGTTTAATCCACTTTAACGTCCGTCATTCTTTGTTAATAAAAATCCTAAAATTTAATGGGAAGCTATACGAATTGTTGCAGACAGATTTACTAGATATTTAAAACTAATCTTGCTGCTATTCTTAGTTTTGAAAGTTTCATAACCCCTTTCATCCAATTTAGTTCAAAATTCAATGTTTATTCTAAGTACAATACAAATTATCTATTTTAAGAATTTGTGCCAAAATTTGCTTCGAGTTTCACACTCTGAGTAAGTCAGTATTTTTTCATAAATCCCATTTGATATTTTTTAAGAATTCTGATCTGTTTTAAAATTTATTATCTTCATATTTGTCAAGAATTATCTATCCCTCAAAAGTAAGAAATTTCTTAAACTACATACTACGTCAATAATGATATATCTTTAATACTTTTTTGGATGCTCACAGTGAAACTCTATTGTTTTTTATGCTTTCTTTACTTACTCCAGTTACCCTATTTAATTACATAAATTGTCACTCATTTATTTAAAATCTTTGCATTTTTTATTCCATAGACTCAAAGTTTGGTACTCTGAATTTGCTGAGTAAATATTAGAATTTGCGAATTTAGACCTTTTGTTTCGTGCCTATCTGGCATCATATTGCTAAACATATGTTTGAAGCTTTATGGGCAGCACTTATGTGCTTGCTGTCAAACCAGCTTCCGTTTTATCTCTCTCTTCAATAAAGGAACACGACCGCATAACACGCTTTCTATTTCAATCCGCGTTAATATAATTCATCTTCCGCGAAAGCTATTAAACATCAACATATCTTAGTCCTTCGAGCCGGATATCATCGCATATTAATGATATTCCGCAAATTCGCTATTATTTTCAATATTTTTCCGCATTTTTAATATTAATCATGCCTTCGGCTAAAATTCGCGACTCCGCGCTAAATGCTATCAAACGCTATTTGCAATCTTGCAAAGTGGATGCTCTGTCGGTAGACACTGAGGTAATAACTACTTACCTCCAATTGTTGGTGGAGCAGTGGATTCGGTTTTGCGTAGCATAACAAGATGTGGAACTCACATGTGGTGACGAGAACGTTTCCATGGAGTAGCAGGTACGCAAACAAGGTGAGGAGTGGTACAGCACCGCCAAAGCTAACTTGAAACGCCTGTGCGCAACTCAAAGACACCAGACATTGCAAACTACCGTTCATGATTCAACTTCTCCTGTACAGCTTCCAAAGCTACAGTTGCCGTCATTTAGTCGTGATCCCACTCAATGGCTTCCTTTTCCTGATGCGTTTTGCTCACTCATTCATACGAATGTCAATTTGTCGGATGGACAAAAATTACATTATTTACGAAACTGTTTTAATGGGGAAGCATTCGATTTGGTGAGTAGCTTAGCAGTATGTGATAGTAATTACGCTGAAGCTTGGGACTTACTGACCGCGAGGTACAAGGTCATGCGTGTCATGGTGGACAGCCACATCAAAGCACTTATGGCAATTGGGAGTGCAGCCAAGGATACTGCTAAGAGAGTAAAGCAAGTGCTAAATTTGTTACTTCAACACGTTGGTGCTCTACGTGCACTCGAACGACCAGTCGAATTCTGGGATGACTGGCTCGTTCACCTAACCGTTTCAAAGCTAGCACACGAAACCGGCAAGCAATGGGAGTTATCGCTCGTCATGGACGATCTACCATCTTTCTCCGTTTTTCGAGAATTTCTTGAAAACCGCGCACGCTCACTGGAGATGGTACCATTACTCAACACTACCGCAAAGGCAACAACAACAACAAAAATGTTTTCCATACGGCATTTACAGAGCCAGAAGTAAATATAACTACATCAACCTCTACTAAAGTGCCGCATTGTTCTTATTGCAATTGTGAGCATAAAATCTACGTTTGCTCACAGTTCAGCCAACTCGACTCCAAGGGTAAATTAACTGCTATTAAGAAGTTAGGTGCATGTATAAATTGTCTCAGCAAAGGGCATATCCTCGCTAAATGTCATAGCACATCGTCGTGTCGCATATGCCAACGACGTCGTCATACCTTACTTCACGAAAACTTTACCAATCAACCGACAAAGCTCAATGCTCTTTCAAATGAACAACGTTTAAATGTAACCGCACACTACGCCAACGCAGACCGCGTCATTTTACTAGCAACCGCTGAAATTATGGTATAAGATTATACCGGTCGTTGACAACCCTCTCGCGCGCTTCTTGACAACGGTTCGCATGCCTCATTCGTCACCGAGGTGTCTGTCCAACGCCTTCGCCTTCCCACTGTCGCTGACATTCACGTTACTGGGATTGGGGCACTACAAGGAGACGGTGCAAAGGGAGAAGTTACATTTTCCATATCAACGCGAACGCTTGATACTAAATTTCAAGTAAGTACCCTCATCTTACCGAAAATTACTTACGATCTTCCAACCTCCGCTTTACCGACGACATCTTGGCCGCATCTTAAGGATTTACCACTACTCGGCCGCTGTTATTCCCAGCGCGGACCAATAGACATTTTAATTGGAATGGATGAAATGGACAAATTTCTACTACACGGACTCCGTAAGGGTGAACGGGGTACACCAATGGCACAAAATACTGTATTCGGATGGGTACTGTTTGGCAACACTGCCAATTTACAAAGCCCACCGGTGAACATTCCGACCTTCATTTAACTCAACTCATCCACAAGTTTTGGGAACTCGAAGAACTACCTGTCCTCAAATTCTTTTCACCTGAAGAATCTATGTGTAAGAAACTATACGACGATACGACCGAACGTGTATCGGATGGTCGCTACATCGTGCGTTTACCTTTGAAGGAAAACGTACTGTTAGGTGAATCACGAGAAGCAGCTATTCGAGCATTACTCCGCATGGAAAGAAGACTTGCAGCTAACGAACAACTTCGCAAAGAGTATACTATGATTATGGATCACCTCTATGGGACACATGGAACCAGCTGAGACGACAACAGATAAACTCTACTAAATGCCACATCATACGGTGGTAAAGACCACAAGCCAAACAACGAAACTTCGATTCGTTTTCAACGCATCTGTGAAGTCAACCTCTGAGAATTCTTTAACCGATGCCCACAGCCACAACAAGATCTATTTTCTATTTTGGTTCGCCTTCGCACTCACCGTTTCGGAATCATAGCCGAGATCGAAAAGATGTAACGCCAAGTTTATGTCGCTAATGAGAACACAGATTATCAACACATAGCTTGGCGCTCGAATCCAGCAGATCCAGTTCGTGATTATCGTCCTTTAAGGGTCACGTATGGAGTCGCCTCAGCATCACATCTTGCTGTTAAGTCACTACATCGAGTCGCACTTAACGCGTCAAACGCAAGCAAGGAAGTCATTGAAGTATACTGATGCATTTGATGAACTCGCTTTACTTCAAAAAAACGTCTCCTACGCGCTCTCTGAAAGTGGGTTCGAACTACGCAAATGGGGAACTAATTCTCAAATACTTAGAAATAAGATACCACACGCATCTAAACAAATTTCGCATCTCTTAGCCGAAGGAGACCAAATCCGCACTCTTGGTACCATATGGCACACAAACAACGATTGGCTTTCCATAGCAGTGAGTTTTAACGACCTGCCTCCTAAACTTACAAAATGGACTGTGGATTGGGATGAACCAGTTCCTTCAGAAATTGCGAGGGACTGGTTGGCACATCGTCGTGAATTACCGCAACTATCACCGCTAAAACTAAGCCCCTGGTTAGGAACTAGCAAAACTTCTGACTCTCAGTATCACATTTTTATTGACGCATCAGAAGTCGCATACGCAGCCGCACTTTACTGTCGCACACAATTTCCGAACGGTACGATTAAGGTCGTACTTCTTCTTCTTAATTGGCGTAGAAACCGCTTACGCGATTATAGCCGAGTTAACAACAGCGCGCCAGTCGTTTCTTCTTTTCGCTACGTGGCGCCAATTGGATATTCCAAGCGAAGCCAAGTCCTTCTCCACTTGGTTCTTCCAACGGAGTGGAGGTCTTCCTCTTCCTCTGCTTCCCCCGGCGGGTACTGCGTCGAATATTTTCAGAGCTGGAGTGTTTTCGTCCATCCGGACAACATGACCTAGCCAGCGTAGCCGCTGTCTTTTAATTCGCTGAACTATGTCGATGTCGTCGTATATCTCGTACAGCTCATCGTTCCATCGAATGCGGTATTCGCCGTGGCTAACGCGCAAAGGACCATAAATCTTTCGCAGAACTTCTCTCTCGAAAACTCGCAACGTCGACTCATCCGTTGTTGACATCGTCCAAGACTCTGCACCATACAGCAGGACGGGAATTATGTTTTTGTTTGTCGAGAGAGGACTTTGCTTCTCAATTGCCTACTCAGTCCGAAGTAGCACCTGTTGGCAAGAGTTATCCTGCGTTGGATTTCTAGGCTGACATTGTTGGTGGTGCTTACGCTGGTTCCAAGATAGACGAAATTATCTACGACTTCAAAGTTATGACTGTCAACAGTGACGTGAGTGCCAAGTCGCGAGTGCGACGACTGTTTGTTTGATGACAGGAGATATTTCGTCTTGCCCTCGTTCACTGCCAGACCCATTTTCTGTGCTTCCTTGTCCAGCCTGGAGAAAGCAGAACTAACGGCGCGGGTGTTGAGGCCGATGATATCAATATCATCGTCGTACTAGTAGCAGCGAAAACAAGAGTAGCGCCTCTGAAAACTATTTCGTTACCCCCACTCGAGCTTTGTGCAGCTCATTTGAGAGCAAAACTAGTGAAGCAAGTTCAATCAAATCTGAACCATACTTTCTCAAAATTATACGCATGGACGGACTCAATGATTACCTTAGCGTGGCTACAAGGCAATCTTAGCCGTTGGTCAGTATTCGTCGCCAATCGCGTCGCTGCAGTACAAGATGTTCTACCAGCAACGCACTGGAGGCACGTTGTGTCAGAGCACAATCCCGCTGATTGCGCTTTAAGGGGCATATTATCTTCGCAGCTTCTCACACATCAATTTTGGTGGCATGGTCCGCAATGGCTACATGAGAACAACAGTAACTGGCCGATTTCTGCAGAATCACACAATACAGATCTCGAGCTAAAATCTAGCAAGGCTGTAACACTGCTAGCGCAAACTACTGACGATTGGAGTTTTTTGATTTTTTTTCATTCAGCAAACTTAAACGCATCACCGCTTATTTATTACGCTTCATCAATATCGCAAGGGCTAGCGTCGGGATACGAAAATCCGGCAGCTTGTCTTGCTCTGAAATTCAAAACGCTGAAATAGCATTGGTAAAGTATACTCAATTTATTGTTTTTAAAAGGTAAAGTTCTAATTGCAGAGAAAATAAGCCAATACATAAACGAAGCAATCTAGCAAGACTACAACGTTTTCTAGATGCGAATGGTATCCTACGAGTAGGAGGGCGCATCAAAAACGCACCGCTTTCGGATTACATATGTTAAATTAATCGCATCAGAAGTACATCTTTTAACATTACATTGTGGACCTCAGATAATGCAAGCCGCGCTTTAACGAAGAGTTTGAGTGCCAAGCATTTGTAACCTCGTCCATGGTATATATCGAAAATGCATTCGTTGTAGACGACGGAGTTGTCAACTATTACAACAACTCATGGCTGATCTGCCTCCAAGTCGCGTCACTTCAACCAGATGTATTTTACATAGGCATCCGATTAGGCTGGCCGTGAAGTTTACGCATGGAAGAGGTGCAAAATCTACAAAACCATACATATGCTCATTTATTTGCATGAGTATTGGTGCAATGCATCTCGAACTAGCTGGAGACCTTTCTTCAATCGCTTTCATCGCGGTTTTCAAAGGTTTTATTAACCGGATAGGGTACTGTCAGCACATTTACTCTGACAACGGCACTAACTTCGGGGGTGCTGAAAAGGAATTACGATTAGCCTATGAACGCTGCATTCGCGATGAAAGAGTGTCATCATATTTCGCAAACGCCCAAATATTTTGGCTTTTCAATCTTCCAAACGCCCCTCACATGGTTGGCATCTGGGAGGCTGGTATAAAACGTAGACCTTAGATACTTCGCTTCTAACTTAAAGCCTATGTAAACTCGCTTCCTGTTTACTTTATTCCAACAAATATAAATGACTTTGAAGTCCTCACTCCTGGACACTTCATGATTGGAACCGCTAAAGGGAGTTCCCGACCCTGACGTTGAGGTCTTCAAGGGAACTATATTTCAACGTTGGCAAATCATTCTGTCAATTAGACAGCACTTCTGGAATCGATGGCGAGACGAGTATCTTGTCAGTCTTCAACGTCGTTCGAAATGGATACGTTCAATGCCGAATTTGCAGAAAGATGATATCGTTATCATACATGAAGGCAACGCGCCCCCAACTAAATGGAAGCTGGGCCGTGTTATTGGCACTTCCCCAGGGACGGAAGGTCAAGTTCGGGTTGTAAATTTGAAGACATCCGAAGGGGGGCTGTTAAGGCCCGTGTTCAAGCTATCGCTACTACCAACAAAAGGGGGCATATTTTCTATATGATATTCTTATATTTTAATTAAAATTGTATGTTTTCGAACTGTTGTTCAAGACGGCCGGTATGTTCGCACTTATCTGGCATCATATTGCTAAACATATGTTTGAAGCTTCATATGCAGGACTTACATACATATGTGCTTGCTGTCAAACCAGCTTCCGTCTTATCTTTCTCTTCAATAAAGGACGCCATTAAACATCAACAGTTACTTTATATACATTTTTCATTGTAATAAAACTTTAAGGCATCTTTATTATTTATTTAGATTTTTTTAATTTACAAAAATAATGACCACAACCATAGGATTAGATCAACTTTTTGAGGATTCACCTCACTTGCTCTTACACAGATTGTCTTATATTGAAACTTTGAAACTAAATATGTTACTCATAGACTTATTAAGTATAACAAAATAATTTGAATCTACTTCCTTCACTTCCTAGCAATACAAATAAATAAAATACAGGTGCCTAAAAGTTGCCATAACTAAGGCGGTTTGAAGTTCAATAAAAAGTAGGAGAGGGCCCGGCAATATGCAAGGTATCTTAGCAAAATTAACTGACTGTTTACATAATATTGGATAAACTTTGCTTTTGAAATTATTTATAGTACAGTTGGTCTAGACGTTTATCCCTAATATCATTAATTGCAATCGTCTGGTTGACGTTTTGCCATCACTTCAATATATACTATATATGTAATTTAGCCTCTTCGATTGAGTTTATGTCAGATATAAGTATATAATTTGAGGTTGATTTTAGCATAATTTTCGCTGACGGCACGTAGAATATAGTTATAAAACTAATTGATTAACCTCGTGAGTTGTTAAAGTAAGGAGAGAACTGCAAGAGTGACGATTCCATTTATGATTTTTCTCAATAAAAGTTTAGATAAGACTCACGCCAATCTCGGCTATACCATAAATACCATCTTATCGCAAATAATGTAACATACTTGTATGTTTACTTGTGTATACACACGAACTGTGAACGAAACCAGTGAATATCGCTGACAAATATCACCTGTGAAGAGTCGTCCATCAAGTATTTACGTTATGTTTCGCTATCACAGGAAATATGTATGCTCACAAACTACATTAAATATTTTGAGAAGGGTACCACTTTTATCTATACTAATATTATAAAGACGAAAGATTTAATTGTTTGTTTCTTTGCATTGAATACGCCCCGAAACTACCTGACCGATTTGACAAATTCTTTCACTATTGGGAAGCTACACTATCTGTGGAGAACATAGGCTATATTAAATTTTCAAAAAAGTTAGGGATCCACACTAAAACTCCAATAATGTAACCAAAGGTATGAAAAAATTACCAAAAAACATTCTTAAATCGCGTGCGCTGCGAAAACTGTTCTTCTTCTTCTTTATTGGCGTAGACACCGCTAACAACAGGCGCCAGTGGTTTTTTCTTTTCGCAAGGTGGCACCAATTGGAGTTTCCAAACCCTCGCTTCTCCACCTGGTCTTTACTACGGAATGGAGCTCTTCCTCTGCTTATCCCGGTGGGTATTGCGTCAAATACTCTCAGAACTGGAGTGTTTGCATCCATTCGGACGACATGATGTAGACAACGTAGCTGCTGTCTTTTAACTCGCAGTACTATGCCAATGTCGTCGTATATCTCACACAGCTCATCGTTCCATCGAATGCGATATTCGCCGTGGCCAACGCGCAAAGGACCATAAATCTTTCACAGAAATTTTCCCTGGAGAACTCGTAACTCGACTCATCGTCCATGCCTCTGCACCATATAGCAGGAAGTGAATAATGAGTGAGAGTTTGGTTTTCGAGAGAGGACTTTACTTCTTAATTGCCTACTCAGTCCGAAGTAGCACCTGTTTTCAAGAGTTATCCTGCGTTGGATTTCCAGGCTGACATTGGTGGTGGCATTTATACTGGTTCCTAAATAGGCGGAAATATCTACAACTTCAAAGTTTTGACTGTCAACAGTGATGTGCGAGCCAAGTCGCAAGTGCGACGACTGTTTGCTTGATGATAGGAGATATTTCGTCTTGCCCTCGTTCACCACCAGACCCATTTGCTTTGTTTCCTTGTCCAGTCTAGAGAAAGCAGAACTAACAGCGCGAGTGTTGAGACCGATGATATCAATATCATCGGCACACGCCAGCAGCTGTACACTCTTATAAAAGATTGTACCTGCTCGATTAAGTTCTGCAGCTCGAATTATTTTCTCCATCAGCAGGTTGAAGAAGTCGCACGATACGGAGTCGCCTTGTCTGAAGCCTCGGTATCGAACGACTCGGAGAGGTCGTTCCCGATCTAGACGGAGCTTTTGGTGTTGCTCAACGTCAGTTAGTTTTGCGGGGATACAAAATTCAGACACCGCGTCATAAAGGCAGCTCCTTTTCGTGCTGTCGAAAGCAGCTTTGAAATCGATGAAGAGGTGGTGTGTGTCGATTCTCTTTACGGGTCTTTACCTGGCTCCAAGCAGGTAGTGTTCCGAGTCGATGTTAGGACCTCGGAGCGATCGTACATCTAAAACACTGGAGTCGTGTCTTCCGTCTATCATAACATGATCGATCTGGTTGGTGGTTTTTTGATCCGGAGACAGCCAGGTAGCTTGATGAATTTTCTTATGCTAGAATACAGTACTACATAAAAACATATTTCGGTCCCGGCGAAGTCGATCAGCCTAGATCCATTTGGGGATGTTTCGTCGTCGAGGCTGAATTTACCGACCGTTCTCCGAGTCTCTCTCCCACCACGAATCCCTGTATAATTTACTATAGTAAATGCCACAAGGACCTACTCGCCTCAGTCCTTGTCCCGTCCATCGCATTTCTTGGACGGCGGTGATGTCAGCCTTCACTCTAACGGGGACATCAACTAGCTGGGCAGCGGCACCTTCCCAATTAAGGGACCGGACATTCCAGGTACATGCCCTTAAATCGTAGTCCTTATTTCGTTTGCCATGGTCATCGTCAAAAGGGGAGTCTCTCATCCGAGGCTGTTTTGTCTTTTTTATTGGTACTGTTTTTTACGTGGCGTGTCCCAAACCCAGCGCACAACCCTGTGGAGGGGATGTTTCGCCTTCTCGCTTTAGCTCGCCTTCAAACAAATGTTCTTAGGCTACCCAGAGGATACTTGGTCAAAGACCGGAAGTCGTGAGTTGCTTGATCCATATGTAAAAGAATCGTTTCTGGCCGCTCCCAAGTGAATGGCGATCAGAGAACTTTCCTCACTTGCGTGAACTTCTACACATGACTCCATCCTCCAAAAACTGTTGTAGAGCAAACTAATGTACTACACATTCGCAGATCATATAGCTATCTACAGAAAATGTCCCGACAGCATACATATTTCTAACTATAATAGTTTTGTCACAATAAGTCTTTTTATCATTTTAAAAAATATATTGTGTAGCTGAAAAAGTCCTTTCGTATTTTGTCAATAAATATTGTTGCAGTCGTATATTTCCAGTGCTACCAATCACATTGTGTCATATCATATTTTGCTGGAAAGGTGAGATTTTAAGCTTTATTTAACCAAAAATTAAATTCGGAAAAGTTGAAAGAAGTTACAGCTGTTAAAAAATAATGAAATTTGTGAAGTTTGCGGAGACGATGCTGTATCAGTTCGTGTAGCACAACAATGGTTCGCTAGCTTCCGTTCTGGTCAACCTATCGTTTAGAGTCGATGAATTATGGAAAAGATTGACCAGGACCGTTACATAAGCAGCCTTGACATCGCTAAGGAACTTAACATTCATCACCAAACGGTTTTGAACCATTTAAATAGGCAGTCTACAAAAAGATTCAGATTCAGATTCATATTTATTTTAAGCATATAAATATACAGAAAATAGCAAAATTAGCAGCACTAGCTCGAGGCCATCAGCTGTCTACAAAAAGAAACTCGATGTTTGGGTACCACATGAATAGTCTGTTAAAAATTTAATGGACCGAATTAAAAAAAATATGCGATTTTTTGCTGAAACAAAATGAAATCGAACCATTTCTGAAGCGAAGAATCAACAGAAAGGGCTTCGCCTTTCATCACGACGAGCTACACACATCTTTTATGATTCGGCAAAAACTGGGAGAGTTTGGCAGGAAAGTTTTGATGCATCCAACATATAGCCCTGATCTTACACCATCGGACTACCATTTGTTTCCGTCAATGCAGAACTCCCTTAATGGAGAATAAGTTGCAGTTTGATTAGAAATACGAAAAGACTTTTTCGACCAGCCAATAAATGAATGCCACCGCTATAAAAGCTTTTTATTTATACTTTGGAATTGATCCTTATCAAAAGAAATAACTTAATTTTTAAGTGTGCTTCAATACCAATATATAACTTTTTGAATTATTCAATTTGGACATTCCATTCGAAAGGTATCACATGTTTAAAATTGTAAGTTATTTGAAAAATATCGCATGGTCGCCGCTCAAGCTGCTAGGTTAGGCGACACCATACGTGGTATGTCCGGAAAGTACTTCGAAGTGTGCGCGGATCAACTGGATTCAGTAGAGAGCGTTCCTAGCTAATGAACGAGCGGTTGGTCAGTTGTCTCCGAGAACCTGGAGAGTCGCGACAACCATTTTTGCGCGACGTGTTTCTGTGAGTGGTGTAAGCTCGTTCAAGCAGAGGTACATGATTAAATTCTGTGTGAAACTCGGTAAATCTGCGACAGAGACGTTTGATATGATCAAGCAGGCTTACCCAGATGTTGCTTTAGCAAGAAGTGGTGTGTTTCGGTGGCCCCAGGGCTTTTTAGAGGGTCGGTAAGAGGTCGCTGATGAAGACCGTGCTAGGTGACGCCTTCAATCCTTGGAAATCGCGCTGGCAGCGCTGCATCGACGAGGAGGGAGCTTATTTTGAAATTTTTTAGAGAATTGTAACGATTGGTGCAATTATTATTTTTAAATCTTTACTCTTACTTTCCGGACAAGCCCTGTACTAACTGTCAAATCGATTGCTATTGCAGTTGGGAAATTCTTTATGGGAACATTTAGTATCTTGATATTTCATTTTCAAAATGACGCCGAGCTGTCTCGAGCTCTTGAACTGTTTAAAAATTTGAAGCGCATGAAAAAATTTAGGATTATTATTATTCGAACTACTGCATTTTTAATACAAATATATATTAGGTTGTCAAATATCTCCCTTCCGATTTTTTGTCTTTTGAACCAGTTTTCAGTTCAGTGCAATTTGGTTTTTCAAATGGGATTTAAGCGGTTTGAGGTTTTAGGCAATATTGTTCATAAATTATCTAGTCGTTTTCCCCAAATGTCTACACTTGATGACGGAAAGAGGACTGGTCCTCCCAGCTTGGTTCCAACCAGTTCAGCTATAAAAACTGTTTGCAGAAATCTTCTTTGAAAACATAAAATTATTTTAAGACAAAGGATATATCGACCAAATCAATGTCACGACATATTTGAAATGATGTCCATATGATAGTCTAGTATCGAGCAACTGGCCAATTTTTTTCACGCTTGAAACAAATTACACTCAACAGAAGTCAGCAGCTTCTTCAGTGACATGCGGTCAACGGTCATGAAAGTAACCTTTTTTTTACAGATGAACAAAATTTCACTATTGAGGAATTTTTTAATAAGCAAATTGACAAAATCTATGCCAAAACTTCCAAAGATGCAAAATCTGTTATTTCAAGTGTTCAAAGGGGTTACCATCGAGCTGCTGTAATGGTTGTCTGGCGAGCCTTCTTCGTTTCTCTTAAAAAGGAATTAAAATTGGAGCAAAAGTATACAAAGAATATATTTCAAAATGTGTGATGAAGTCGTTAAATAATACGCTCTTCGATGCAGAGCAGCATTTCTACCTGGAGGTGCTATGAAGAAGTGGCTTGGTAGTTTGGGAAAAAAACGGCGAAAAATGATAGAAAGGGTGTGCTTAACACATTTTTCTCTAAGTGAGTCGCAGTTTTATAAAAACAGTGTTTTCAGGTTAAATTAAGTTATATTAGGTTGACATATATCTCCCCTCCGCCTTTTTGTCTTTTAAATTTCACGGATATGTAAAGAGCTCATATCTGCCAATACTATACATCTTTGAAAGGTCTTGTCATAACCTACAAAACGACGCTATGCATGATTAGTTTGGATATTGTGTTCAATAGTTATAGGCGTGAAAACATTTAGTTCACTAACGAAATTCGCGCAATTTTAAAGGTTTCCTTCGTTAAAGGCAAGGAATGTTTTCGACGATTCAGAGTGGGTGGAAACGACACCATGGATAAGCCAGCCGGCGGAAGACCTGTGACGACGGCCGGCATGTGGCATCTCGTGACATCGCCCAGAAGATGGGGAGTTACCCACCAAACCATTTTAAACCATCTGCAGAAGGCTGGATACACAAAAAAGCATGATTTGACGCAAAAAAACCTTTTGGACCGAATCAACGCCTGCGATATGCTGCTGAAACGGAACGAACTTGACCCATTTTTGAAGCGGATGGTGACCGGCGACGAAAAATGGATCACATACGACAATATCAAGCGAAAACGGTAGTGGTCGAAGGCCGGTGAATCGTCCCAAACAGTGACCAAGCCGGGATTGACGACCAGGGAGGTTTTACTGTGTGTTTGGTGGGATTGGAAGGGAATCATCCACTATGAGCTGCTCCCATATGACCAGACGCTTACTTTTACTACTACTGCGAACAACTGGACCGCTTGAATCAGGCGATCGACCAGAAGCGTCCAAAATTGACCAACAGGAAAGGTGTAGTGTTCCACCAGGACAACGCCAGACCACACACTTCGTTGATGACTCGTCAGAAGCTACGGGAGCTCGGATGGGAAGTCTTATCGCCTCCACCATATAGCCCGGACATAGCGCCAAGTGATTACCACCTGTTGCTGTCCATAGCGAACGCCCTTGTTGGTGTAAAGTTGAACTCAAAAGAGGCTAGTGAATAGTGGCTGTCAGAGTTCTTCGCAAATAAGGAGGGGGAGAGTATTATGAAGTTGCCGTCTAGATGGAAACAGATTATATTTTATAAAGCATTGAATAAAGAGCAAAAAAGCGGAAAGGAGATATTCGACAACCTAAATTTATATTATCATTTTATATGTAGTATTACTAATTTCAATAATATTTTCAGAATACTCATTGATCTGTTTGAAAGCCATTTGCAGTAAAAAATATCTGCACATATGCCAAAAATTCTCATTAAAATATTAACTGTAAACATACATACAAGATGTGTACATATGTATTCCAGCCTATCTTCAAATAATATTTTGCCTGTCGAGATGCCCCAGAAAAATAATAAGCGACGTAGGTGTCACTAGGGTACTGGAGAGGGGTCAATGTCAAGAAATAAAGGTTTTTTTTTTCATTTTAAAAAACATTTACTATATATGTATGTACTTACATGTATAAATGCCGCCGCTATAAAAGCTGAGTCGCGTGGCCGACTACACAGCAGTCGTGTGCGGAATTAAATAAATTTTGCTAGAATATGTACATATGTATATTGTCTATACTGAATCTATATATAATCCAAAATAAAATTTATTTTTCTTTTAAAAATAAACAAAGTAGCCACGCCCTCTTTCAGTAAATAATATACTGCAAATTTAACTATCCAAACAACTTAGCGACTCAAGTATACTCTTGCAACCAGTTGCTAAAAGAGTATTATAATTTTGTTCACCTAACAGTTGTTCGTATGACCTAAAACTAAGCGAGATAGATATGGGGTTTTATAACGTTTCGCAAGCTGTAACTTGAATAAAAATTGAGATACCTGATGAAACTTAGCATGCGGGTTTCCTAGTACAAAAAAAAATTCGAGTTCGTAGATGGGCGTAATCGGACCACTGCCACGCCCACAAATCGCCATTAACCGAAACCATACAAAGTAAGCACTGAATTAAGATATCAAGCTGTAATTTAGTATAGGGGATCGCAGTAGTAAGCGGCACTTGTGGGCAAAAACTTTTGAAAAAGTGGGCGTAGCCACACCCTCTAATATGTTGAATATACATTCGAGTATCTCCTAAACCACTAATGCTACAACAACCAAATTTGCTGGGCGCAAATACTATAAGAACTTCCACCGTCAATGTGAAATTTTTAAAATCGGATGGAAGCCCCGTTCACTCCCAATATAACAGTACTGTTAAAAACTACTGAAAACGCAATAATTCAATAACCAAATACGACCGACACACTACATTTTACCTCCGAGATGGTATTAGAGAGCTTTATAGGAACAAGTTTGAAAATTGTGCAATGGGCGTGGCACCGTCCACTTTATGGTGAAATCCTATATTTAGGGACGCGACCAAACCGCCTTCGACAAAATTTAGTATGTCGCATTCGTTTCATATTCCTTTGTCACACTGTGACAATCGGACAACAACCACGCCTACTTCCTATATATCAAAATTTTAAATTCCACTTGATTATTTCAGTTTCCAGTACTCAATTCAAGAAGCAATTAATATAACGCCACCTGGTGATGAAAAATTGTTTAAATCCATTAATACCTGTTCAAGGCTCTAGGTACCGAATATTTAAGCCCCGGTACCTATAGTTGACTGTTGATCGAAAATATCGGTCAATGTGTGATACTTATATATGACTGAAGTTAAGGGATAATCCTTCTCTTATAATGGTTTGTCTGTATGTCAAAACTGAGTTGAATCGGACCAATACTTCCCTTAGCACCGATATACTTAATATACTGCAAGATGTTTCTTGCTAATTTAATACTTGCTAAAATAAGACAATCAGGGAAGATAGCGATAGCAGTTACTTCTTCAGGAATTCCTGTAACTCTTTTAAAGGATGGAAAACCGCTATCCATAAATCTTGAACAACAATTAATATGTTCTGTCCGCAAAAATGGGCCTCTTGGTTAATTATTGCAAAACGCCTCATTGATTATATGGGATGAATACGCCATGAGGCATAAATCGCATATAGAGGCCGTGGACAGAACAGTAAAAGACCTTAGAAACTCCTTTGCTCTCATAGGCGAGATAACTTTTGTATTTGCTGGAGATTTCCGACAGACTCTTCCTATCATTAACAGAAGTACGCGAGCAGATATCATCAAAACATGCTAAATATCGTCGCCCTTATGGACTTCGATTAAAAATATAAAATTACGGACGAATATGGGAGCTCATCTTCATAGAATCGCTAATGGTGATTTTCCACAGCAACTGCTTTTACTTGGGGAAGGGTTTTTTCCCACTCCAAATTTAAGCTTCTTCTTAATTGGCGTAGAAACCGCTTAAGCGATTATAGCCGAGTTAACAACAGCGCGCCAGTCGTGGCGCCAATTGGATATTCCAAGCGAAGCCAGGTCCTTCTCCACTTGGTCCTTCCAACGGAGTGGAGGTCTTCCTCTTCCTCTGCTTCCCCCGGCGGGTACTGCGTCGAATATTTTCAGAGCTGGAGTGTTTTCATCCATCCGGACAACATGACCTAGCCAGCGTAGCCGCTGTCTTTTAATTCGCTGAACTATGTCGATGTCGTCGTATATCTCGTACAGCTCATCGTTCCATCGAATGCGGTATTCGCCGTGGCTAACGCGCAAAGGACCATAAATCTTTCGCAGAACTTTTCTCTCGAAAACTCGCAACGTCGACTCATCCGTTGTTGACATCGTCCAAGACTCTGCACCATACAGCAGGACGGGAATTATGTTTTTGTTTGTCGAGAGAGGACTTTGCTTCTCAATTGCCTACTCAGTCCGAAGTAGCACCTGTTGGCAAGAGTTATCCTGCGTTGGATTTCTAGGCTGACATTGTTGGTGGTGTTTACGCTGGTTCCAAGATAGACGAAATTATCTACGACTTCAAAGTTATGACTGTCAACAGTGACGTGAGAGCCAAGTCGCGAATGCGACGACTGTTGTTTGATGACAGGAGATATTTCGTCTTGCTCTCGTTCACTGCCAGACCCATTTTCTGTGCTTCCTTGTCCATGATGATATCAATATCATCGGCATACGCCAACAGCTGTACACTCTTATAGAAGATGGTACCTTCTCTATTTAGTTCTGCGGCTCGAACTATTTTCTCCAAAAGCAGGTTGAAAAAGTCGCACGATAGGGAATCGCCTTGTCTGAAACCTCGTTTGGTATCGAACGGCTCGGAGAGGTCCTTCCCGATCCTGACGGAGCTTTTGGTGTTGTTCAACGTCAGTTTACACAGCCATATTAGTTTTGCGGGGATACCAAATTCAGACATCGCGGCATAGAGGCAGCTCCTTTTCGTGCTGTCGAAAGCAGCTTTGAAATCGACGAAGAGGTGGTGTGTGTCGATTCTCCTTCCACGGGTCTTTTCCAAGATTTGGCGCATGATGAATATCTGGTCGGTTGTTTATTTGCCAGGTCTAAAGCCACACTGATAAGGTCCAATCAGTTTGTTGACGGTGGGCTTTAATCTTTCACACAATACGCTCGATAGAACCTTATATGCGATGTTGAGGAGGCTAATCCCACGGTAGTTGGCGCAGATTGTGGGGTCTCCTTTTTTATGGATTGGGCAGAGCACACTTAAATTCCAATCGTTGGGCATGCTTTCGTCCGACCATATTTTACAAAGAAGCTGATGCATGCTCCTTATCAGTTCTTCGCCGCCGTGTTTGAATAGCTCGGCCGGCAATCCGTCGGCCCCTGCCGCTTTGTTGTTCTTCAGGCGGGCAATTGCTACTCGAACTTCTTCATGGTCGGGTAATGGAACGTCTGCTCCATCGTCATCGATTGGGGAATCGGGTTCTCCTTCTCCTGGTGTTGTGCGTTCACTGCCATTCAGCAGGCTGGAGAAGTGTTCCCTCCATAATTTAAGTATGCTCTGGGCATCAGTGACTAGATCACCTTTGGGGTTCTACAGGAATACGCTCCGGTCTTGAAACCTTCCGTAAGCCGCCGCATTTTTTCGTAGAATTTTCGAGCATTACCCCTGTCGGCCAGCTTATCAAGCTCTTCATACTCACGAATTTCAGCCTCTTTCTTCTTCTGTCTACAAATGCGTCTCGCTTCCCTCTTCAACTCTCGGTATCTATCCCATCCCGCACGTGTAGTGGTCAATCGTAACGTTGCGAGGTAGGCAGCCTGTTTTCTCTCCGCTGCGACACGGCACTCCTCGTCGTACCAGCTGTTCTTTTGCACTTTCTGAAAACCAATGGTTTCGGTTGCAGCTGTACGTAAGGAGTTTGAAATGCCGTCCCACAGTTCCCTTATACCGAGTTGTTGACGAGTGCTCTCAGAGAGCAGGAGTGCAAGCCGAGTAGAAAATCGTTCGGCTGTCTGTTGTGATTGCAGCTTCTCGACGTCGAACCTTCCTTGTGTTTGGTGGCGCGCGTTTTTTGCTGCACAGAGGCGGGTGCGTATCTTAGCTGCAACAAGATAGTGGTCCGAGTCGATGTTAGGACCTCGGAGCGCACGCACATCTAAAACACTGGAGACGTGTCTTCCGTCTATCACAACATGATCGATCTGGTTGGTAGTTTTTCGATCCGGAGACAGCCAGGTAGCTTGATGAATCTTCTTATACTGGAATCTAGTACTACAGATAACCATATTTCGGGCCCCGGCGAAGTCAATCAGCCTCAACCCATTAGGGGATGTTTCGTCGTGGAGGCTGAATTTACCGACCGTAATGCCAAAGACACCTTCTTTGCCCACCCTGGCGTTAAAGTCGCCAAGCACGATTTTGACATCGTGGCGGGGGCAGCCTTCATAAGTGCGCTCTAAGCACTCATAAAAGGCATTTTTGATCACATCGTCCTTCTCTTCCGTCGGGGCGTGGGCGCAAATCAGCGATATGTTGAAGAACCTCGCTTTGATGCGGATTGTGGCTAGACGTTCATTCACCGCAGTGAATGATAGTACTCGGCGACGGAGTCTCTCTCCCACCACGAATCCTACACCAAACTTGCGCTCCTTTATATGGCCACTGTAGTAAATGTCACAAGGACCTACTCGTCTCTGTCCTTGTCCCGTCCATCGCATTTCTTGGACGGCGGTGATGTCAGCCTTTGTCTTTACGAGGACATCAACCAGCTGGGCAGCGGCACCTTCCCAATTAAGGGACCGGACATTCCAGGTGCATGCCCTCAATTCGTAGTCCTTATTTCGTTTGCCATGGTCGTCATCAAAAGGGGGGTCTCTCATCCGAGGCTGGTTGTAGCTCTTCACTGGGGGTGTTTTTTACGTGGCGGGTCCCAAACCCAGCGCACAACCCTTGTAGGGAATGTTTCGCCTTCTCACTTTAGCTCGCCTTCGAACGGATGTTCTTAGGCTACCCAGACGATACTTGGTCAAAGACCGGAAGTAGTGAGCTGCTTGAGCCATGTGTAAAAGAATCGTTTCTGGCCACTCCCAAGTGAATGGCGATCAGAGAACTTTCCTCACTTGCGTGAACTTCTACACATGACTCCATCCTCCAAATTTAAGCAGTCATTTTAATATTCTTCTAGATGAATCTCTAAGCCAATAGTGTCACCCAGTAATGATAGTGTCAACGAAATAAAAAAAAAAATTAATTAAAAAAACGAAGAAGTATGCGTGGGAGAGTGAGTACAAAATTATAACTTCTAGCTGCTACTCTAGAATAATTAGATAGTTCAATTATTATCAAATACATAAACATAAATATAGTATATAGTACATAGATATCTCGTACATACTTACATACGAAATCAAATCCCGCAGAGATATTTTCATTTGGATAACTGAATTTCTGTTAGACGGTTAAGACTTAATTTTATACGGAGTTTGTGGTGATATTAGAAAGAGAGAAAATCACATAAGTTTTGGAAAATTTCATTGGAATGTTGGATCCAAAAGCTTAAGAACAGGTTATCTTATTTAAACAATAACTGGAGAAAATCTTACTAAATTGTATGTTACAAACTTTCCCTACGGAAATTTATGAAAATAAGATATTTCCATCATGGCTTCAAATGCCTGAGTATACAGTAGACGAAGTGTTTAGAAAATGCCGTAAGCTATGCATGATATTTTCCACTCACGCGAAGTGGTGTGTGATAACAAAACAAAGTAAATATCTTTCATAATTATTTCGGAACCCGATAACGTTTGTTCTATGTATGGCATATGTATAAATGTATATACATACTATATAAAGTAAATAAGAGCCAATATACTAGTACATGCTGACTGTATCAACTTGTTTTCATTTTATTTATACATCCAAATACATACATACCTGCACATTCTGAAAATTTGATATTTTTTTCTTGATATAAAACTTGTTAACATTATTAACATAATTTTAAATTTGTTTGTTTTTTTATATGAATTGAGATAGATGTTACTGTTGTCATGTGAAACAAGGGGTCCAAACAAACTTTATTTACAATGGCCAAACTGAAACCTATTTTTCCATTGCCCTATTGTATGAAGTTACCAATCTTTTAATGTTCTTTGATTTGGCCAAACGCTTAGGCACCAATTGGAGATAACGGTATCTGCAACAAAACTTTTCCATAATGAACATTTAAATGGTAATTTTGAAATATCCAAACTGTTTACAGTTGTTTCATTTTGAAGGCATATTCACAACTATTATACAAACAAGTTGGGAAGGGCTAAGTTCGGGTGCAACCGAATATTTTATACTCTTGTAGCTTACAAGAATCAAAGCCAGGGAAATACTTTATGGTGATTGTAGGTCATTATATGGTAAATTTTAAGTCGATCGATTGACTTGTCATTGGGTTATGATGTCAAAAATTTTGAAAAATGTCGTTTCGAGAAAAACGCGTCTAAAGTTTCACTTATATACATGTGTATGTATGTTTGTAACCTTCGAGCGGTTGATCTATAGAACGCTGCCATCTAAAAACTATTCAAAATACGACCTTGCCGATTTCACAGAATATTTTTGGAAATATAAACTATTGGAAAAGCAAAAAAAAATTTTTTTGTGTAAGTGTTACACTGATATAGCCCTTTAAGCAACAACTGGTAGCTAAGCGTTTGACCAGATTCGTGCAAAAACACCAACATTTTAAATCATTCTTACATCTAACACTGGCAAAAGTTTTTCGACCAGCCAACTATAAGAAAACACCAAATACTCGATCGCGTTCAGATATATGTATAAGTATGTATGTATCTATTTCGGAAAAACATATTCCTATGATTTAGTAACTTGAAATCATTATATTGAACGCTAAAGAACATGGAAAGATAGGTAACTTCATATAGTAGGGCAAAGGGAAAATAGGTTCCACTATGGCCTTTGTAAAAAAAGTTTGTTTGGACACCATGTTTCACATGGTAACAGTAACATTTATCTCAATTCACATAAAAAACAAAAAAGTTGAAATTATGTTAATAATATTAACAGGTTTTACATCAAGAAAAATGGGGCAAATATGAAAGTACAAAATATGTAGGTATGTACATATGTATTTGGATGTTTAAACAAAATGAAAACAAGTTGATATAATCAGCATGTACATATATTGGCGCCCCGCTCTTATTTACTTTATGTAGTATATACATAAGTATGCATATATGTTCGAGTACAGTGCCATACATAGAACAAATTTCGCCGGATTCCGAAATAATTATGAAAGATATTTACTTAGTTTTATAACTATATTAAACTTTCCTTCCAGCCGCCTTATTCGCCCGACATGTCACCCTGTGACTTTTTTGTTTCCTAAAACAAAATCGGTGGTCAAAGGAACCCATTTTGAGTCGATTACGGACATCCAGGCGGCCGTGACGAGGGTACTCGCAGACATCCCAGTCGAAGCGTTCCAGAAATGTTACGAAGCATGAACAACGCGCTGGAATCGTTGTATAGCTGCCCAAGGGGACTACTTTGAAGGAGATAGCAGAGTTGTAGAATAATTTTCAAATATACGGTTTTTATGGAATCAGTCTCATTACTTAATTATCATTCCTCGTATATTAAAATTATCTTCCAATGAGATATATCTGACAAAAACTCAATCGAAGAGGCTAAAATTAATATATTTAAGGTGATGGTAAAACGTCACCAGAAGATCGCAATTGATGATGTTAGGGATCACGGTCTAGACCAACTGCGATCATGTTCAGCGGTTAAATATAAATAATTTCATTTCGGCATTAAACCAAAGAATATCCAATATTATACGTTCACTTAATATGTGCAATAATGAAAAGATGTTACCTACTTCTTTCATTACTACATATTATTAACAGCAACAGATGCTCTCTGAGTTTCAGTAAGGTACATACCTCACATTGCGTCACGAATATACTTGTATATGGAGTAAAGCCGTATGTTTCAAAATCCTGATACATATTATAACTAACTCGGGACTAGCGCAGTTTTCAACCGATTTTAACCATTTTAGGCACAGAATGCACAGTTATCAGGAAAGCACGCTCATTTAATTTAAGTAAGGTGTTATCGTCCCATTTCAGGATTTGTCCTCTGCAAATTGGGGTGATACGAGTATAGCTTAAAGGATTTGGGAAATATACTTATTAAATCTATTAGATGTAAGGCCACTCCCACTTTTTATAGAATTTGAAATAACAAATGCCCCTATTTAACGTGATACGTTGTACCAAACTACAGTTTTGTATCTTAATTTGCGGCTTAGTAATGGCAACTTCTAGTCTTTCGATTAACATCTGTTCAAAGCGATGAATATATGTAAATATTTTGCCGTGTTTTTCCATTTGTCGGTAACAAAAATACATATATATAACATATCGACAAATGTTTTTATCAAGTATGAATATGTATGCAGTATGCTAATATAAAATGATGGGCGTCCCCGTGATATTGCTACATATGTACATACGTATGTATGTATATTTGTCCATAAATGGTTTTACAGTGTTGAGCGAAGTGTTTGATGCCGTGTACAATTACTAAGATTTTTAAGATTACTAAACATTAAGAAAGTTCTAATAAATATCAAAGATACATTAAAGTTATGTTAAAAATATTGAAATAAAAAATGTATGTGACGTAACGAAAGGCCTAAATCAGCCAAGGCAGAGTACGAGACTTTATGAGTCTATGGATTAGAAACCCCTTTTGATGACAATCACAGTAAACGAAATAAGAACTATAATTAAAGGGCACCTGGAATGTCCGGTTCCTTAATTAGGAAGATGCCGTTACCGCTGGTTGATGTCCTCATAATGATAAAGGCTGACATAACCGCCGTTCAGAAAGTGCGATGGACGGGACAAGGACTGAGACGAGTAGATCCTTGTGACATTTACTACAGTGGCCATATAAAGGAGCACAAACTCGATGTGGGATTCGTGGTGGGAGAGACTTCATCGCCGAGTCATGGCATTCACCCCGGTGGATGGACGTCTAACCACAATCTGCATCAAAGCAAAGTTCTTCAACACATCGCTAATTTGCGCCCACGTCCCGACGGAAGAGAAGGACGATGTGCCCAAAGATGCCTTTTATGAGCGCTTGGAGCGCACGTAAGAGAGCGATATCAAAATCGTGATTGGCGACTTTAACGCCAGGGTGGTCAAAGAAGGTATCTTTGTTACAACGGTCGGTAAATTCAGCCTCCACGATGAAACATCCCCAAATGGATTGAGGCCGATCGACTCTGCCGAGGCCCGAAATATGGTTATCTGTAGTACTAGATTCCAGCACAAGCTACCTGACTGTTTCCGGATGTGATGTAATAGACAGAAACGGAAGCTGCAATCACAACTGACAGCCGAATAATTTTCTACTCGACTTGCAGTCCTAAGTGTGGTGCGGAATTTCCATTGTATACTGTAAAATATAAAATATCTAGTAATTTTGCGTGTAATTATAATTAGTTCGATTAACGGAAGTTTCATAATTTAGTTGGACGGATGGAGTATACTATTTTGGAGGTTTGGTTGATGACCGAATGGATGTTGGCAGAAAACTTGTTTTAGAAAATAAAAGTATGTAAGTTCGGGATAAAATGGCCTGTTGCCTACATTGAGTAGGTCGTGACATAACCTTAGCGGCTGCTTCAGGCAAAGTAAATATTGAATATATCTGGAAATTCTATCGTACTTCAGGGGCATGTATATCAAATCATACAATTATGTAAACATAGACTCAGTGAATAGATATGTAGATAGTGAGATCACCCGACACCCATATTGCCGGAAGCTTTCTCGTACCCAAAAATTCATTAACAATTATTCTTGTGTGCAAGACTTTCCTTTGATATTTAAAAAAAAATGTCAGGAATCCCGATCAACTACGTCTTACACTGATCCAATTATGAATGCAAACATTTTCCGCTAGCTTCGAAATATAGAAGTGCCTTCTAAAGGTTAGATTTAACAACAAAATATTTGAATTCAATTGCAATTGGCCCCATTTCATAGAAAGGATCCGAAATCAGCCTACTTGGTATCTTTAATAGCCGTACTTCTTGTCTAACGGGAATATTACTACCCCCAATAATCCAACTACAAGCAGATCTTGTCAGGTCTACAGTTATAAATAAAGCAAACAACGGGTTTTCAATCGAAAACATTTATTATATCGCACTTTTCAAGCCGAACAATCTAAAAGCTTATTAAGCACTGTGCTTACGCACAATCTTCTCCTCACCCTCGCAGTCGAAAGTGACTTGAATCCCCTCTGGCAACCAGGGTTGAGACCAGATTTCCACATTGCAATTCTTCACTTCATTATTTCCCGCAATAAGGTCCACATTGAATTTGTAGAGCGTACCAGAGACAACTTGTGAGCTTGCTGAGTTCACTTTCGAGATTCTAATTAAAGGTAAACAAAGAAAATAGTTTAATTTAATAAGTTGAGAAATAACGCTATGCAGTATATTTGGATCAGAATGTATTGTCGATAGACTCACTTATACGCAGGTCCGTCGCCTGACGCCAATTTAGTTAATGAATTTTGAAGTTCTTCTTGAGCCTGCTTTAAATCCTCACCGCTGAGTTGGCTGACGCCTCCAAGTAATTGCTGGAAAAAAACAATATCAAAATAATTAAATGTGTTCAAGTCAAGTAATGTACTCACGAACTTACTTCATTAGGCATAGCGAGAACTACTGCGATGACACACCCGAACAACACGAATAACTTAGCGCTAATCATTTTCAATTTTAAACTTTGAGAACTACGAACTTTATTGCTTTTGAACGAAGAGATAAGTTACACTGCTGACAACTGGGAGGAGAACTGACTTTTATAGGCCGCGATTCACTACTCGCAGTGCCAATAGTTGTGAGCTAACACATAACTATAGTATACTTTAGTGCTCGTATGCACATATTTACAAACATACATACAAAAACTCATTGTTTCATGTGGAAAGCAAACACAAAGGCAGAAGCATAGTGATAATACGGGCAACGACCACCATTACACACACTCAATCACCGCTCTCTCAGTTCGATCATTGTTTACAAATAAACATAAGTATGTACATACAAGTATATACCTGTACGTCACCTCACTTGAGTATTGTGTAAAACATAAGCACTGTGCTTCATATTCATTTGAAGGGATTGGCATACAAATTAGGCATTCTGCAACATCTTTCATAAATAAATTAATTACTGATAACAAATTATATTACGGATATCATATTCAAAGGTCCGTCCGTGCAAGGTGTACCTTGAGTGAAAATTGAGATATCTGGGGTACCCTGTGTTTCTTGGCAAGAATGATATAACGAGTTCGTAGACGGGCGTAATTGGACCACTGTCACGCCTACAATACGCTATTACGGGATCGGCTCAGTGTGAGCCTCTGAAAAATCACTGATTTTCGCGATTTTTTTTTAAATTTTGAAATTAACTAATCGGTCCGGTTTTTTATAAATAAATACATTCATAACGAATAAAAAATGATTTTTTTTATGTTCATTTATTGGGTGTATAAAAGTTAAATAAATTGTCGTTAAAAAGGTCCTGTACGATGTCCACAATTGCGGATTATTAATCTGTAAAAATTCGTTATCGATGGAAGAATTCTTCTCTAAAATTGGAACTAGATATCTTCAAAACTCTTCTTTTGAGAGTGGAAACGCAATTTTGGCCTAAAACAGAAATTTTAAAAAGATTATTAATCTGTAGAAAAGTCGTTATCGCGCTATGGAAGAATGCCTTTAAAATGTTCTCTACAAATTGGAACTAGATATCTTACAAACTCTTCTTTTAAGAGTGGAAACCGTTTTGAAAAACAGCATTCTGAGAAAAATGCATTTAAATATTAGGGTCGCTATGTTCCCCACTTTGTTCCCTTTCTACAAAAAATGCTGTAGCGACCGTAATAAATTGAATTTCGATTTCAAAACTTGAGAGAATGTGTATTATAGTGTATACTACCCGATAATGCAACTAAAAAAAAATCGATTTCCCGAAAATTTCACACCGAAATGACCCTTTAACCGAAAACTTATAAAGTGCCATAATTAAGATACTAAACCTGAGGACAAAAAATGTGCGAAGTTCCGCCTTCTAAAAGGTTTATTGTACATATCTCCCAAACATATATTTACTAGATTCGCTGAGACCAAATCGCTTAAGCACTCCTACAAACGTTATTCATAGAAACGGACGAAACCAGATGATAACCCCGCCTACTCCCCATTTAACGATTCTGTTATAAACCACTAAAAGCGCGTCAAATCAATAAATCAATAAATAAATGCGTCAGAAAAATAAAATTTTACTCCCGAGATCATAAAGCAATGCTGGTGAAATGACTGTTTTAAATACGAGGAAACCAGGCCATATGATTATCCTCATTAAAAGTTTCCATACATTTAATATGTTTCGGTCACGCCAAGCGCACATTATAAATATTTTCAAAAAGGTAGATAAAATCAGCGTTGGCCTTTACTTGAGCCGAGCTATGCTAGACAGTTCTTTATTTTTGAAACTTACTGCTGTCTTGTGAAATGTATAAATCAAAGATAACGGTATGTATAGTACGGTTAAATAATACCAACCATTCTTATCACAAGTATTTGCTGAGAACGGTTCTGCATCAACCAGATTTAAACATATAATATACAATATTTACTTACATATATATACAAGAACCGTGAGCGAAAGCAATGGTTATCGCTGACAAATATCCCCTATGAAGAGTCGTCCACCAAGCATTTAGGTAATTTTTCGGCTGATATAGATTTCTTTTAGATACCTTAAAAATGATATAACAGTATAACTCTTTCAAATGGACTATTCGTCATTTGCTCAAAAATAAAAGTATTTTCAGTTAGTTAACTGAATTTCACTTAGATGATGGAGTCGTACATATATACGCCGATTTCATAAAGAGAGAAATGTATGCAACTAAACAATTAATAAAACGGGATAAAACTTTGCACCAATAGTGTCTTTGAAGTGTGCAACCTTATGAGCAAAATTATTCAAATCGACCCAAAGCTGTTCAAGCCTTTGGGTGCCGAATAAGTGAACCCCAGTATATATGGTTGGCTTTTAATATCGGTCAATGTGTGAAATATATAATTGAAATTCAGGGATAATTCTTTCCTGATAATAGTATCTCTGTGTGTCAAAAATGGTTTGAATCGGGTCAATACTTTCCCTAGCCCCCATATACCTAATGTAAAGATTTTCGAACTTCCGGGAAACTTTATACAGAGACTGGGGGCAAAGAGTAGTAAGACTTTGTATTTCTTGTTCTAGGCTAGTATGGCAGTGTCATCTGAGCCAAATGTGATATCAAAATAATCATTAGGGTTTAGTATACGATTGTTTTTCTGAAGTACATAAAGTGCTTTCGGCGATTTTTACGATGAAATTATTCAACAAAAAAGTTCCATTATATTTTGTGTGCGGAATCAAATTTCTGGTGCCGAAGCGTTCAGAATCGTTGGAATACCGAAAGGGTCAGTGCAAGATCATTTGGGCCTAAAAAAAGTAAAAGCACAATTGGTTCCAAAATCACTAAATTTTTTTTCGTCGCGTTAACGTCTGTGAAACAATGCTTTTCGACTACCAGGATGTCGTGAAATGTATTATTACTGGCGATGAATTCTGAATCTATGCTTACGACCCGGAAACAGACGATCAATTGGCCGAATATCGTGGCAAAGGTGAGTCTAAATACAAAAAACCACGTCAAAACAGGTAAAAAATCAAGGTTATGTCAGTTTTCTTTGATTATCGAGATGTGGTGCCTTCCAAACTCCTTCCGACCGACCAAAGTGTCGAAAAAAGAATGCTAATGCCAACAACTCTTCGTTTTTGCACCACGATAATTCACCGTTAAATACTGCACTAATTCTCCGTGAGTTCCAAGTCAATTGCGGGCTTGGAGTCAACTCTCATGGCAAAAAGCATTGATACCTCTTCCGACCAATTAAAATGGTTATTATGTAATGGATAAACGAGGAATCCACCGTGACCTTATGTCTATTGTGTCCGATTATTATGTAAGTTAATAAATTACCTGCAATTAAACAACAGCTGGATGTAACTAGATTGATTGCACTAATGCCATTTTACTCTATAAATAATCATAAACTCGTTTTTGTTTCATTCTTTGAAAGATCACTTCAAGTATTTATTTTCTAAATCATATCATTAGTCACTTAGGGTTTCAGGGCTTGGCTTTCACTAATATACACATGAACATGTACATATATAAAAATGTTTAAGATAATGAGTTTAAGTGTAGCAGGTAGTGGGTATTTTGCTTTTGTCTAACTACAAACTAAAATACATTGTTTTAGCACTATTCATAAATGGTAACGTTAGCTTAGTTAAACGTTTCTAATTCTATTCTCATCTTTAGTAATTACTTTGTGATACCGAAGGAACGAATAAAATGATAAAATTTGTTAAAACTAAAGTTCACTAGAAAATAAAATTGTTGCACAATTGTGGATGCAAAAGCACAGATGGACGACACTTAAGTGTTGTACAGGTGCATAAATTGTGTGTGTGTTTGAGTGTAAAGGTGAATTGGTACTATTTCAAATAGCACGTGAACCATTTCGCTCCTCCACTCACGACACCTATGAAGGTAAGGCTTGAAACTTTTATATATGTATAGGCACGTGATCCAGCAGCTGGGCTCGATCTGGAAATACGGCCGAGCACATCTCACACTCGAAGTAGCGCACTTTGCGTTCCGGTTGCGTTGGTGCTGGCGGCGAAGTGGTTGTTACAGCTGGCACTGCGGTTACGCCGTCCGTTGGCGAGAGTGAAGAGAAGGATGAGTCGTTGGTGGTGCTCAGGGAGCCACCGTAAGTTGAAGAATATGTGGTCGTTCTTTGGTTGATTACGGAACTTTCTTTTTTCTCACGCCTGTTGCTCTTAGTTTGCTTACTTTTCGAACTGCTGCCATTGACAGTTGTAGCGCTACGCTTTTGGTGTCGTGTGGAACCATTGGTTTGCAGATCCGATTCAAATTCCAAATATTTTCGATTCATAGTGCCGGTGCGATTGCGTGCACTGCGTACGTAATGACGTTCATTGCTGCTGCCGCTGCCACCACTTGCACTCACACCAGCTGACCCGCTGACACCAACAACGATCTCACGCAAATCTGGAGATGTCGGTTCGATCTTTATCATATTATGCTGCTCGTCTTCGAGGAACGGCGTGGAAGACTCGCTTATAAAGCGATGGCGTTCTGCACGATCACATTTGATGGGAGAACGCAAAATCTCTTCGAGATCGTTAACTATACTTGGGTTGAATTTTTCATAGGCTTCCTTGCGTAGCGTCGAAGCTGCATCGAGGAATTGTGTGTCATAAAGATCTACGTTTCTTGAGGAATTTGGAACATGTGCGTCATATTGCAAACCGCGTAGCTGGTGTGACGTTTCTTCGTGGTTGTTTTGCCCTATCTCCTGTTTAATTCGTGGTGGGCTTGAACTAATCTGACGGGGCAATTCAGTGGCAGGTGAGAGAATTTCATAGTCATCGACCATCGATCGACCGGTAGGACGCAATAAATCTAGGCCGTTTTGTTCTCTATGCGTTATAACGGTCTTGGAACGTTTTCGTCCATATTCATTGTAGGTGGAAGACAACTTTTCCGTGTGAATCATCCGTGGACGCGTTGCCTTGGACGTCGATGCTTTTTCGACGGTCCGTTTACGCGCTTTATTCGCATTATAGTTCTTGTTGATCTGCACTTCCTGAGTGCGTTGTGAACCGCCGCCAGAACTAATCTCACTTCCCGATTTATACTTCGTTTTGCGTTCATCCGCGTCTAAATGTGTGGCACCGCCAACCGACGAACCCACTACAAGTGTGTCGATGCTTTGCAGAGTATTTTCTAAATTCGATAGTAGTGTACTGGAATTGATGAGTTTTGTTTGCCATAAGGTATCGGAGTTACTACCCGTCGATTTATACCGCGGCTTCCTAGACTGCATAAGTAGATCATTATCTGGTAGTATAACACCATCTACTCCTTCCTTCATCAAAGAATTATTATTGACGCTGTCTTTAACTTTATTACGTTTGGATTTTGACGCTTTGGAGACCGGAATAGGTTCCGTGATGCCCAATAGGTCATCTACATTATCCATATCGAAGTCTGACAATTCGATATCACTTCCATTGCCATTTTGTTGGCTTTCCCTTCGAAGGCGTGCGATTTCATGAGGTTTCAACTTTCGCCGCCTTTTGTACTTACGTGGGCCCGTCTGAAAACACATAAAATGAATGAATATATGGTGAATATGTGAAATAAAATCTTTGGGTAGTTGTTGCTTACAATTGGTTGCCTCTGCATGGCAGTGTTCATATCACTGTGTTGTATTAAATGTTGCACGAGATCTCCCGACGACGACATTTCCATTGAGCACACGGTGCAGTAGTAAGTGTTACGTTTTGCGTCCAATCCCGAGTGATGAGAACGTATATGTTCGCGCAAGACTACGCGCTGGTTGAAAGCACGTGAGCACACCGAACAAGCGTACGGTTTTTCGCCCGTATGAATACGTTCGTGTTTTCGCAATGTACCGCCATCAGCGAACGCCTTCCAACAAAAGCGGCAGCCATAAGGTCTCTCACCGGTATGGATGCGCACATGTATTTGTTGAGAACTGCGCGAACCGAAAGTTTTGCCGCATTCATGGCAGGGAAATAGTTTACCTGAGGCATTAGTATGCGAATGTCGGTGGTTGGAGAGAGTGCGACCATCAGGGAATTCTTCCTGACAGACATCGCAGATTACTGACTTATCACGATGAGACGCCATATGCCGCTTCAGACGTGCTTTATTGTGGAAGTTCTTGCCGCATTTTGAGCACGAATGACATTTTTCGCGTGAATGATCCCAAGCATGCTTTATTAAAGCTTTACGATCGCGGCATTCTTTGCCACAGAGTATACATGAATTGGGCGTCATGTCGTGTGGATGCACTGACTGCAGATGACGCTTAATCGCTAGCTCCTCGAAAAATGTTTCGCCACAAAGAACACACCTGTCAAATAAGCAATGATTTAATACACCTCGCTTAATATTACAAGTGCTTTTTAAATATAGTCATACTTATATGGTGGATAACGCGCATGTATTTCAGCGTGCGCAAGTAAATCTAACGCCTCAGCAAATGTTTCGCCACATGTGTTGCAGCAATGCCGATCTTTATCATTATCGATATCACATTCAGCAATAGTTTTTATATGTATTTTGGAGTGTCTGCGCAGCAAATCTTCTCTATGAAATGACATACCGCATTCGCTGCAGTAGAATTCACCATACAAGCGCTCCGATTCGGATTCACTTTGCGTTTCTTCAGCCTCAGCTTCGTCGGGGTCGTACTCCGAGTTACTATCTTCAAATTGATGAGTTTTCAGATGTTCTTGCAGACTACCAGCATCCCAGAACATCTCATTACATTGGTTACACTCATGCGGATGATCTTCATTATGATTCTATGAAGAAAGTAGTTATATGTAATTGTTGATGTTTATAACTTTAATTGCAATATAACAAGAAAAAACTTATCTACGGGTGCACCGAAGCTTGAGAGCCATTCACAAAAAAAATTTGTACTTTTCATACAACAAATTGATTTAATGGATTGGTTTGTATGACAGTTATATGCTCTGATTGTTCGATCTGAACCATTTGTTGGGAGATTTTACCGCTACGTTATACAATAATTTAACAAATTTTGTGAAAATATCTCCACAAAAAAAAATTATTCTTTTGGGCTTCATTTAAAATGTTCAATTTGAATTGTAGCTTTATGTTATAGTGGACGAGGGTTTCAGTACGTATATAAAATTTCAGAACGATATCTTAAAAGTAGATGAACTAATATATGTATGTAGAAACAAGCGGACACGGCTAACTCAGCATAGCTTGACAGATTAAATTATTATATAAGTACATATATGTATTTCTTATAGGGTCTCCGAAGATTGTTACAAACTCCTTGGTAAACTAAACCTAACTTTAGTAGGATATAAATTAAATGTTAACTTTATCATTCTTACCTTGGTATGGGCCAACATTGCCTTCTCACGTGCGAATGCTAATCCGCACTGTTGGCAAACAAATGGTTTACTTTCGTCGATGACGGGGAAGCTCTTTTGATGTGCTGGTGATTGATTCTGTGTAAATTTCACAACTGCAGTGGAGGCTTGTAGTTGTTGGCAGTCTTCAAAAGCACTAGACGGATTCTCCAAATTCGCCAACCCAACTGTTTCGTTTTCATGTGGCTCATTCAAAACATAACTTTCTTCCTTTGGTTTAATTCGACTAATACGGCCACGACCCGTTGTCGTGGATGTTGAGGTAGATGAACTGTTTCCGCTGACATTATGCGGTTTCCGACTAGATTTTTCGCTACGTTGTAAGGAATTTATGTGTGTGGTCCAATCTTGCTCATAATAGTGATCGTTGGGTTGCCGCAATTGCAACTGCTGTTGTTCTTGTTCGACAAAGTTCATAACTAAAAGGTAAAAAAAATTTAAAAATAATATTAATATTTGTTTAAGCTCATGCTTTCATTTAAAATAAATACTAACATTCTGTATCCAATTCAGGATCTGGAGCATCAGCATGTGCTTTAAGGTGATTTATTAGATCAGAACGACGGAAAAATCGGGAGCCGCATAATTTACACAAATGTGGGCGATCGTTCTGATGTGCAACTATATGATTCATCAAACTTGTCTTTTTACGGAAACGGCGACTGCAAAAATCACACGGGTATGGACGTAGAGCGGTATACTCGTCTTGAACTGTCGGTAACGGTACTTCCATGTCCAGCAAAACTTGCGATCCAGAACAAATTATTTGATCGGCCGGTATTTCCACACTGTAAATATAAGACAAAAATGTTCAATGATTACTACCCAATTTGAAATTCATTGTAACTCACCGCTCTTCGCCTTGGTGCTGTACCCAGTCGTCCGTTATCACTTCTTCTGTTACCATTTGTGGTGTTGTATCGACAAAACTATCAATGAATCCATTACCAGTTTGCTGCAATACTTCCGAACAGTCAATCTCATCTGAAGTGGCGACGACAACTTTACCGTTATCAGCTACACTGGTATCAATTATCTCTGTTACCATTTGACCATCGCGCGCCATGAATATTAAGTTCTCGGCAGCTATTTGATCTATGTCAACTTCATTTGTTACACCGCCATCTTCATCATTACCGGTGACCAAGTGGTACGGTCCTCGTCCCGCTCCAGTTGCATCGTTGGCAAGGAGCTCATCTTCAGACGGCATTTGTGGCTTTACAATCAATTGCCCATTGGCTGTTTTAAGATCATCCTGGTCCTGAATCCATTGTATTTCAAAGGTTTGCCTGTCCATTACACCGTAATCTGATATTGACACTTTACACCAAATTCTATAATAACAGAAATGCAAACACAAAATAAACAATTAATTTAACTTATCCAAACCCCCACTAAGGTTTGGAAAAATAAACCACGAGACAATTTCAACGTTGCCAGTCATTTGCAACCGATAAAACTAAAATTATATTTATGTAATAATTTGAATCTGGGGAATTAGAAAAGTAATTCTAATGTTTGGCGAAATTATTTAACTTATCTAAACTGATCTGAAGTGAAAAAACATATTATTCCAAATTAGATTTTGAAATTAATTAGCATTAACATTATGTTCTAACAAAGTATATATTTTCATAATAGTCGGTAGCACTGTAAATTTTTCCAGTCCCATTTATTGTGTGTGACACCGGTTATCTCTTTTTAGCAGTTCTCGTTGTAGTTTTGCGCTGCATTACCGACAATGGCCGCCGCATATTAAAATCGAGTTGCATATCATTGCCCACCCAACACCACCAACAAAATTCCAACTATAATTAATCGAACAAAAATTCCATTTCCAAACAATATTTACGAGGTTATGTCCAAATGAGGTTAAGGTAGTTTATTTATTTACTATTTACAAGCTAATTTGCCGCTTACAACGCACCAAAACAATACAACAATCAAATGAAGTAACACTTGGGGAAACATCTGCCAGATCCAATAAATGTGGGTTGAACGAAGTCACACGCGATTACATCACAACGCAATAGATAAAATTTTGTCAAATTTTCACCGAACCCAGTTATAACTGTATACACTTAGGGCTCCACTTCCGCCTTTTGCTTTAAGAATAATTCAAACGGTTGCTTATAATTAAACTTAGCTTTTCACTTTAAGCAATATAAATTAGAAAATGAAATTCCTTTACTCTTTGCAACCGCACGAAATTTCGACCAACTACTGCAATGCAATTCATTGAATACGCGAATTGCGGCGAGCGGTGGTTACTTGATTGCGCTAACTGAAGGTGGTATGGCACAATGCTGCCATATTGCACAGTAAAGGGGTTGGGTGAAATATGCACAGGTGTTTGTCGAATATAAGCATGAAGATTTCAATTCATAAGACATTGGAGGGAGTTAATTTTTTAAGTGGGGTCAATAGTTTAATTTTGGCGCAAACGAAAAATATCACAATCATTTAAGTTTTGTTAAGTGAAATTATGACACCACTCAGGCTTAGTTCTAGCATTAGTCAATGCTATTTAACTATTCAATTTATAGATTTATGATGTAAGATTAGACAATTGTTTTTTTAGTTCATAGTAACTTGTTAATTATACCAAATTACGTCGATAAGAGAGTGCCGAGGTTCTTCTCCTGGCTATTTTGACAACGTTTGACTTTTTCGAAACAAACTGTTAGGATTCTAATTGGAATATAAATATGTAATTGGGGTATATACTATGTACTTAGTAGACAAGATAGAGGTTATTTGCAACTGCCGTCCCTAAATACTACTGGCAGCGGCAAATTACTGTCAAAAATTCCTGATGCCCATAGATTTTGTATGGCACACTCATAAATAAACGCGGCAGCAGCGCTGATTGTTGAAAAATTCGAATTTGACAGCGCGTTAAGAAGTAATTTTCGTTTTTCTTTCTTTGTTTGAATGAAAGTATTATTAATACATTAATTCCTTTTATATTTTATTACTTTTGTACTAATTTTAGGATCTAACTTGATGTAAAGTTGCCGCTTTATTTACATCTAATATGTTTGAATGATCATGGAGTCGTTTTATTTTTGAGTTTGGTTTTTTTCCATTCTCAACAATTTTCAAATTTCGCACACATGTGTTATTTTTGGATTCTCTAAATAACAGGAGCACTCATTTCAAATCAACATAGAAATAAAAAACTTTCGTAATTTAATGAATGAATCCACGAAAAGACGTACAAGGTAGTGTAAAATATCATCGGGAGCCACAGTGGCGTAGCTACAACTTCGGGCGCCCGGGGCCAAGGATGTTCTGCCGCCCCCCTTTATATACCTACCTACAAGTTTCATGAGGTGGTTCGAACAAAAGTGAAATTTCAAAAAAAAAATATCTTCGATATTAAGTATATAAAATTTAGGAACTAGAAGCCACGCAAATTCTGAAGTTCCTAAATTCTCACAATACGGTTTTTAAGGAAATTGATACTAAATTTACAAGACATCTTATTAAAAGCCATAGAAAAAACCCATTTTCGCCCTATATCTTGTACACTTTTGACACAATTTGCAGGAATTTTTGCCCGAATTGGAGTTTTGAAAAACAGCGAAGATCGTTTGGCCGCCCCCAAGACGTTGCGCCATCAAAGACGATACACAAAAGACGATACACGATACCATCAGTGATATCAAATTAACTTTAACCTTAAAAGCAATAATGAATGAGCTGAGCTTGTATCCTAGTATTCAAACTTTTAACATAATTTAATGGCACACAGCGGGAAAAATTCATTTTCAAACAAATATTCAGTTGAATTGGAGTTGAAATAATTCAACTTAAGATTAATCCTACTCTTTTTTGGTATTACGAAATTCAGTCCAAGTTGGTGTTGCCTACATAAAGAATGATTTCACAGTTAATAAAACACGTGAAAATTTTTAAACGAAAAATAAATAAATTTAATTAATTTTTCCTCACGAAAAGGTGAATAGTTATTAAAATAGATCTTTGTTTGATTTATTTATATTACGATAAAAACAGTTCTTAGGGCCAAAACTGATGTGCTGCGCATAAAAAAAGGCCTTTGTGACCACTCAAATCAAGTAAGCCAAACTTTAACTGACAATTAAATGGCTTGTAAATAAGGTTTGTTGCATATTCATAAGTGGTTTTTGTTAAAAAAAGGAGCGTTTAGTTTTTCTTCCAAAGTCTCCGTTTCCTTGCAGTCGGTAGGTATCAAGACTGCATTTAAAAAAATTAACTTAGGCCAGCGCAGAGAACGATACCTATGGTAGTTAAGAAGGTTTTAAATAACTGTGATTAACACTGTTCTTGTATGTAGTGGATAAAACATAAATGACTAAAAGAAGCAAAACTTTGTATATTTCTAGGAATAGTAGATTTAACCGTCTCTTTATGTTCGAAACAGTCGCTTAATGTTATATTTGCTATTTCCAAATTGTAGGCTTGCCTCGTCCAGCTTCGTGATTTTTCTCCAGAGTTTCAAAAAATTAGCACGAAACAGCCAATAATTTTTTTGTCATTAGCTTGAACTTCGTTCTTAAATTTGTTGCATCCACGTGGCCACGCAAACCTTACCACTATATCTTCTTAACATTTTTTTTCTTTTTCGTTCGTTCGGGATTTTTTTTAATGTTTTTGGTAAGCACAAGTAAACTTAATTATATTATCTAATTATAATTATAGTTTTTAACTTATTACGTTTAATGAGTAAAACACAAGCACAGAAATTATACAAAAGTGGCCGATTTTATTGTTTTTAATGGGATACACCTACTAAATTTCGTGTTTCAATAAAAAAAAATATAAAAAAAATTAATTGTATCACTTACATTACGAGCTCATTTTGTAAAGCTCACTAACTTTCAAATGATTTTGTCTATAGTTGAATGTGTTTTGTTTTAAATTTTTAATATTTTTGATAAATAACATGTCATTAAGTTATTTCTAAATAAAAAATTTCTATACCGCAAAAAGTACCCGCTATAAAGTGTTGTCAAATATGCACAACAAAAAAATAAATATAAAAAAAAAAATTGTAGTGGTAAGGTTTGCGTGGCCACGAGTGTATGTATATCCGTCAATCGACAGTAAGTTAATAACATTTGCAATTTTTTACAATGTTCAAAAACGGCTGTGTAATGATCTCGTCTCTTTCATCGATTGAAGACAATATAAACAAGAAAAAAAGTTAACTTCGGCTGCACCGAAGCCAATATACCCTTCACAGGTACATTTCTTTTGGACAATTTTTTCGAAGATTATGTTATTACCTTAAGCAGTAATCCATGTCAAATTTCGTGAAGATACCACGTCAAATGCGAAAGCTTTCCATACAAGCCATTGATTCCGATCGGTCGGCTATAGTTAACCGATGCAGTGGCGTAGCTAGGGGGTGGCGAAGGGGGCCGTCGCCCCAGGCGCAACGTCTTGGGGGCTGCAAAACGATCTTCGCTGTTTTTTTAATATTCAGAGAAGTACTTTTCTTTTTTTAAATTTTTTTTTTTTCAAAATTTATTATAAAAGATAAAGAGTTGTATACTCACAATGTAATAATCTGAACAACAATGAAAAATATTAATTTTTACTCGAATACTTTTCAGTCTTTGAATTTGTCTTAAATCGTTTGGCTTATATCTTTCTTAAAAATAAAGATAGAACTTAAAGATGCACTTTTCTAGCTTTGATCGCTGCAAAATCACATATCATTGTAATTTAAAGTTGAAGCAGCTTCACATTCTATTGAGAGAATCGCAAGACTGGACAGTCTACTCTGACTCATGGTCGATCTCAAGTAAGATTTGATCAATTTAAGTTTGCTAAAAGATCTTTCACAAGATGCAACTGATACAGGTATAGTGAGTAGTATTCTTAAAGCTGTCGCTAACGTCTTGTAGGCTTCCAGTCCCATTGAAGAAATGTATAATAAAACTTTTTCTGGCGAAAATCCAATTTGTTCTTCGTTTTTCTTCGCTCTCTTTAATAAAAGTAGGACGTTTTGGATGTCACTGTATAAATCTTCGTCATCCAAGTCATCTGGATATGTTAGAATATACTGATTGTTATACGAGTAATATACTGATTATAATGCAAATGATTTAAATTATATACTATAGTAACAAATGTTTGAATCAGTAACGACTTTCGTGCTTAAGGTTGTACGAGCGTGGATTCGTTTTTGAATGATCTTTTTCCATTTTCAAGAAGCATTTGTAACAAGCCTCGTGTACAGACAAAAAATTCCATAGTTTCTTTAACCGAACATATTTTGAGAAACCAATGGATATGTCACAGTTGAAGCATAGGGCAAACTGTGAGAGCGACACATTGCGACGTAGGAGTGACAAAAAAAACAGCATCTTTATTTTTACTCTGTCGTCGCGACGTGTCATTCTCACAGTTACCCTATGCTTTAAATGTAAGAAATACTTTTATTTCTCCAAATTTTCTAAAATGGTATTTAAAAACTTCAAATCGGGAAAAAATTCCTGCAAATTGTGTCAAAAGTGTATAAGATATAGGGCGAAAATGGGTTTTTTCTATGGCTTTTAATAAGATGTCTTGTAAATTTACTAACAATTTCCTCAAAAACCGTATTGTGAGAATTTTGGAACTTCAGAATTTGCGTGGCTTCTAGTTCCTGAATTTTATATACTTAGAATCGAAGATATTTTGTGAAAATTCACTTTCGTTCGAACCACCGCATGAAACTTGTAGGTAGGTATATAAAGGGGGGCGGCAGAACATCCTTGGCCCCGGGCGCCCGAAGTTGTAGCTACGCCACTGAACCAATCTGAACAACTTCTTCAGAGATTACAAGTTTTACTTAGCATCGCGAATTGGCTCATCTTACTTTATTGAATTTTTTATTTTCTTAAGAGGTTTTATACACTTAGAATTTTCAAAATATCGATTTTTATTTCTTAATATACATAAATAAATTTAAGACTACACTACATCCTTTCAGAGTGTTTGGAAGCCAAACTTTAAACGCGTTTTTCTCAAAATGGTGTTTTCAAAGTCGATAACCAACATTTCTAAAAAACGGCTACACCGATTAGTCTCAAATTTTAACACGAGCTTCTTAAATATATTTTTAGTACTAATTAATCGATGATTATTTCTCACCGATAAATATTTTTTAAACAATTCAAGGCCGAAATATTGTTCAAAAATCGATTTTTTTGTTTTAGAAATCACCATTTTGTCAAAAAATTTTATTTTGCTTATTCCTTTGATTTGCTTTACTGGATTTATGTGTGGAATATTACTTTAACGAAATCTGTTTGGGTTTTTAATTTCAGAGGATACAGTTCAGAGATTAGTGGTCATCGCAAAACGTCTTTTTTGAGAGAAGCTTCCGGAGATCAGCTTAGTTCCTTCCCAAATAAATATTTTTACTAGTGCTAAGCCTTAAAATACGGTTAAAAGATACCAAAATATGTGTACAAATTTTTGGATGAATGAATTTAAAAGTTTTCTCAGAAAAAATAGTGGAAAATCGGTTTTTTTGGTCTTCTAACGAACTGTTGCCGTTTCTGATTGAAAATATGATACAAAAATATCAAACTTTTACTTTTGTGAAATAAAATTTGTAAATTGTTTTATATTTTATTTAAATTATATAAAACAAGTAAGGAAGGGCTAAGTTCGGATGCAACCGAACATTTTATAGTTTTGCACCTTGCTAGAATCAAAGCCAAGGAAATATTTTAAGATGCAAAACCAATCATATTGAGTAAAGTCAGCTGTTGATGTTCGAAAATCCTGATATTAATTATGTATATAGGGTTTCACTCAAATTTATCTATTTTAGGCACAAAGATACACTGTTATGAATAAAACACGCTCTCTTATTTTCATTGGGATAACTCACATATTGGGCGATATGTGTGGTACAAAGACACCTCGAAGATCAAAAATCCTTGAATTAAGTATATGGGGGCTAAGGGAAGTATTGGTTCGATTCAACCCATTTTTGATATACAGACATACTATTATAAGAGAGGGTTATCCCTTAATTTCAGTTATATATATCACTCATTGACCGACATTTTAAATAAAAAGTCAACTATATGTACCGAGGTCTATATATTCGGTACCTAGGTGCCTGAATTTAAAAATGTGCTATATGTGAAGAAGGCGTGGTTGATGTCCGATTTCGTCCATTTTCGCAATGTGGCATAACAATGTATGTATATATGTACATATATCGATAAGTTTCAGGTGATATGTACAACCGTTACGTAAACAAACTCTAATACTCTGTAGCAACTGGTTGCAAGAGTATAAAATTGTTTATTTATTTATTAGAATATTTTAAATATTTTCAAGCATATTTTTTAATTTCTACAAAATATCGATACTGGCAACCCTATCTCGTAAGAGAGCAGTCAGCCAATTTTCGCGGATATCCACGTTGACGGTAGGTAATATCAATTGATTCAGTCTGTGGTTTTCTTCGACCACTAACTAAACCAATAAGGTTGTCAAAGATACATGTTAATTCTTTCTTGCTGTCTTATGATATTTTTTCGTTTCTTGGGACTATGTTCACAAGAGGATTCTTTTGGCGCTCATTATCGGCAAATTCTCTTTCAGTGCCGCACATTGCATTCTGCATTTTCTTTCGTTTCATATTCTCAAATTCTTGTCCGCTACGTGGAACACCACAATGTTTTTGATTATCTAACTTTTATCCTTATTCACCCTTCTCTAACACATTTTAATTATATTGTGGATATTTACATATACTTACGTACATTTAAAAAGAATGTCGAATTGCGTAGTAACGAACTGTTATGAACAAGAACACAGTCTTTGTCCCTTTGTCGTTCCTCGTCGTCACCTAGCCAAAAAACCGGCACTTTGTTGTCCTTTGTTTCGCTCTTTCTTAAAGCAATTCCCTCAAATTTCGCCCTCTAGCTATCTTCAGAAAGCTACTTGCTAAAAACGTAAAAGAATTTGTCATTTAATTTTGATAATACCTTATTTGTAGCCTCTGAGAACATATTTGGTAGTCAAAACAGCTGTTTGAAATTTACTAATTGGAATTTTGACAGTACAGAATAGGTTTCAACTATTATAAAGAGACCATGTAAGTATTAAACATGTAAATATTATGACAAAATATTCACGAAACTTAGTCTCTTGAGAGCTATCGGTGATATTCTTTATGTAGACAGTTAACAGCAGCGCGCCAGTCGTTTCTTCTATTCGAAATTTGGCTCCACCTGATCTCTCCAACGGAATGGAGGTCTTCCTCTTCCTCTGCGTCCCCCGGCGGGTACAGCGTCGAATACTTTCAGAGTAAAGTGTTTTCATTCATACGGACGACATGACCTAGCCAGCTTAGCCGCTGTTTCTTATTTCGCTGAACTCGTAACGTCGACTCATCAGATGTTATCATCGTCCATGCCTCTGCATGATATAACAGGGCGGGAATAATGAGTGATTTATAGAGTTTGGTCTTTGTTCGTCGACAGAGGAATTTACTTCTCAATTGCCTACTCAGTCCGAAGTAGCATCTGTTGGCAGGAGTTATTCTGCCTTAGATTTCGAGACTGAAGATGTTGTTGCTGTTAATACTGGTTCCTAGATGGAGAAAATTATCTACGACTTCGAAGTTATGACGGTCAACCGTGACGTGCGACGATTGTTTGTTTCATGACATGAGATATTTCGTCTTACTCTCGTTCACTACCAGACTCATTTGCTTCGCTTCTTTATCCAGTCCAATCCAATCTTAAGTTAGATGAGCGAAATCGGGGTTTCGTACAAAAAGTTCAATCAACATACAAAATTCGAATAGTTCGATTGTGGAGCAAAACCAGTGGAAAAAAGATAACTGATTAATAAATCACTCTGTAGTTGGTATAAGTGAGAAAGAATTTTTTTATTTGTATTTTGAATAAAATTCAAAACTTCATTCACACAGTATCTATGTACGCTTCCAAATTTGCTAACATGTAAGCATATGCCCCACGTTCGTAGGTTGCCTTTTATATTTCGGGATTTGACAACCCTAGTGTTGCAATCTGGCAACTCACAATTTTATAGTGAAGTATGACATTTTTGATATTAACATTGTTACATACGAGCGTTATTTCTGTTATTTATAGTTACTTAAAATATTCATCTTTTTACAACTTTCGACAGGGATTAACTCGGCAGCAGTGCACCGATGAACTGAATTCAATTTTTGACGATAAAGCGCCATCAAGGATCAGTGTTTATCGATGGTATGGTGACTCTAATCGAGGTCGTGGATCACTCCAAGACGAATTTCGTGGAGGTTGTCAAAAATCAATTGTTGTTTCGGATATTATCAATCGCACCCATACCACTGGAAAAGAAATCAGAAAAACCAACCACCGAAGACAAATCACTCTTCACCACGACAATGCGGGCTCTTACACATCAACTGAAACAAATGCATTTCCGAGCTCTTAAAACATCGATTTAATGAGTAATCCACCGTAAAGCCTTGACTTGGTACCGAATGACTTCTTTTTATTCCCGTACGAAAAAAATTAACTAAGAGGTCAACATTTTTCAACACTTTAAGAGGCGGTCGACGCCTGAAAAAGTATATATATATACATATGTATGTAGATATTATTGCAGAATATTTTGCAAAACAAGAAAGCTACTTTCGATGATTGGAATTTGTTTTGGTCCTCTCTACCGAAATATAAAAGGCTACCTACCTATACAAGTAATATAACCACCATCGTACTTCACATAATTCCATATTTTCACATGGACCTGATAAACTCCACTAACCCCGAGTTGAACAAACGATAAAGTTGTTTCACAAATATTTTCTACGCAGAATAGATCACCTCTTTGTTCTTCCGCTATGATGCAAAAGAATGCGGTCAACTCCAAATGCCAATGCGTCAAGAATTAGGAACGACGACGACTTTCGCACAATGCATGAGCTTGCTCATACAAACATAGCTCCCGAACGGCCACAAGAAGTGGAGGGCTTGGCGCTTGTAAATGCTGTTGCAACTTACGCGTACACATGTGCCATACACATTCTTATGTAGCAGATCAGCAACATCTTTGCAATTTATTTGCTCGCACAGTCGGCGGAAGAGCGTAAGCGTTTTCGCACATCGCACTCTCTAGCGGCTACAACAAGCACACGACACCGACATATCCATCGACGACATGGCCGAGTGAGCATTCGTGAACGAAAGGCGCGCGCGCGAAGAGAGTGCGCATTGGCAACGCCATATTGAGATAGCGATCGGCAAGCGCTGCAGCGGCACTGGCGAACAGTAGGCAACGAACAACGTGAACGCCAATTTGAATCGAAAACACGAGCGTCGCAAATAAACCAAATTCAAATACAAATTTAAATGGAAATCAAAACAACAAAAACAAAACACATACGCATAGCGGGCGGCACGCGGTTAGTTGGGTAATGAAAGCTACAAAACATTGCCATAGAAATGGAGGCGCGCCGTGTGGAGTGGGGTAACAGCAAGGTGTTTGATTAGCCAGCTATTTGAATTGCTGGCTAGCCATTGAGCGCCCCAAAATAATGCTCACAGTGCGCGCTCTAAACTTTTTTCGCTGGCGCTGACGCTGAGCTATTTACATTTTCGTTTTGGCGACGAGTAAACAGTTCGGCGTGAACTGTTTTGTGCTTGTGGCGGGCGTGATTGAATTCTGATTTTTCGATATTAAATCAGAGTTAACGGCAATATTTAGCGAAAATATGTTTTCGTACGTTTTCGGAATGACCACAAACGATACGCAAATATACAAAGTGTCATAGTGATTTGTGCAGAAAAGAGCTTTCACAGGAAAAAAGGGACTCTTTTCTAAGAGCGGTGACGGAATTTAAAACAAAATAAATCTAGTGCAAATTACATTTGAAACGAAGTGTGAAGAAACAAACCTAAACGCTCGCAGCAGAAATAGAATGTGTTTAATTTATGGGTACACATAAGAGGTGCGTGTGACTAGAGAATTTTCCAAACGTAACGAAAATTAAAGTATGTTTTCAGATAATGAGTGAATGTATAAATGTATGCGTATCGAGAAAACAAATTTTCCAAGACTTTCAATACTTTAAAATGCTTTTAAAGTGATATTTGCCAACAACTAATATATTGGTATACTTATCCGAATCAATGACTAATCAGATATCGAAAATATTTACAAATTTGAAAGTATATTTTGCCACCTACGATTCCTCAGAACTGAATCGATACGAATGAGTTCAACTGGAAAAATGAATAACCGAATATGTATACAGTTGAACTTCCATAGCTCGAAGTTTTTCATAACTCGAGGTCCTCCAACTCTTGAATTGGCAATAGAAGTCAAATTTCATACAAATTTCCTTCCATAACTCGAAGTCTCTTTAACTCGAAATTTTGTTTATATGTAGATTACAGTCATTCGAGTTAGGGAAGTTCAAATATATAGAAACAACTAAAAATCGATCTGAAAATTTGCAACGACTTTTTCTTCCCAAGAAGCTGCTCACTTGTCGGAAACTTAGTATAAATGCAAGTAACAAAAGAATCAGCTGTTTTCCAGGAATTTTACACGGCTTAACTTGATGGAAATATACCTTTTTGACACAGATATCTAAATAAAAGGATTAAAAAACAATCGCGTTACCGATCTTTTTTGAGTATACGGTTCCCCAGGGGCCTTTAAGCACAGTTCTAAATCAATCTACTTTTCATTATAAATATACCTGGGTATACATAAAATTGGGTACACTTCATGAATATTAAATACAATAACAATATCACATTAACTGTATATGTAAGTTGAAATAATGAACTTGGAATAGTATTTCGATATAATTAGAAACATTAAATAATATTTTGATACAATAAATAATTTTACACAATATAATGTATTCAAAATATTCTTAAAGTTATAAATTTTAAAACATAAAACGGCAAAACCCTGTGTTCGTGAAATATTTAGGAATGGTTACTTGTACGCTTAATGGTCGGAACCGCTGATATCGGAGCACTGTAACACGTAGCTCTCATACAAACTGAACGATTGTATTTCAGTTCTTGTATGGAAACTTTTTTTGGTGAAGTTGGAATTAACGCTTTGTGCTGTTTTTATACTCCTGTTGCAAGAGTTTTGTTTTCCTAATGGTTAAATTAATATAAAATACTCGAATTTGGCACATGGGATCTCAGTAGCAAAAAAAATTTGAAAAAGTGGGCATGGCCCCGCTTCTAATAAGTTCAATGTATGTACATACATATCCTAAACCACTTAAGCTACAACAACCAAATTCACCTATCATAAGAACTGTCGGCAGTGTAAAACTGGATGAAATCGGATGGTAAGCCCATTCACTCCTCATATAACGGTACAGTTAAAAACAACTAAAATCGCTACAAATCAATAACTAAATACGCCAGAGACATTAAATTTTACAACCGAGTTGGTATGATAAAGCTTTACTGGAGCCAGGATCAAAATTGGAGGATGGCGTTGGCACCGCCCACTCTTAGGTGAAAACACATACATATGTATATCGAGAACCGTCTGACCGAATGCAACGAAATTTGATATTCGACATTTCTCTGCAATTTCCATGTTACAGTACGAAATCGGTCTACAGCCACGCCTAATTTCCGTATAACACAATTTTAAATTCCACATGAGTCTTTCCTTTCGAGTATACAAAAAATACAGGAAGCAATTAATATAACGGGATAAAACTTCGCACGCACCCTTTTCTGGTAGTATGATGTCTGTTTGCTACAAATGGAATGAATTGGACCAATACTTCCCTTAGCTCCCATATACCCAATACAACGATTTTCAAACTTCGTGGCGACTTCATAACGCATCTATCGGCCAATATGCGAAATTGAAGTTATCTTGATAAAATTGAGAGAGCGTATTTTTATTATAACGGTGCATGTTTGTGCTTAGAATGAATAAAATGGGGTGAAAATTCGCCCCAGACCTCACATAATTAAGAGGCTTTTTTTTTACCTGGAGATACTTCTTCTTATTCTTTACTGGGTAGTCGTTTCTTCTTTTCGAAATACTAAGTGCAACCAGGTCCTTTTCCACCTGATCTTTTCAACGGAGTGGAGGTCTTCCTCTTCCCCTGCTTCTAACGGCGGCTTATGAATCGAAAACATTACTTTTCAATTGCCTACTCAGTCCGAAGTAGCACCGGTTGGCAAGAGTGATTCTGCGTTGGATTTCAAGGCTGATATTGTTGTTGGTGTTGATGCTGGTTCCAGGATAAACGAAATTATCTACGACTTCGATATGAAAGGCTGTCAACACTGACGTCCCCCTGCGGGTAAGGGTTAGAATTTACCCGTGGTAAGGTATGCCCGGGGTAAGAGGCGACAAAAATCCATATGCACTATGTCTTTCTTTCTGGACTTACCTTGAAATTTCAGCATAGTCTATGTCAGAAATAGTGCTATAATACTCAGCTTGAAACGATATTATAGACTTTATATGAAATTCCTAATATAAAGACATTTGAAGTTCAAGCGACAAATGTCACCAGTCATTGAGATGTGGGCGCTCAACTGGTAGTAGCAAAAGCTACAAGGTCTTACCAGAGACTTTAACCTGATACCACGAGAAGCAGTTAGCCCTTGGAGTTTACTCCAATCAGCTCATTGGGTTTTGCCCTTTGTGGAGATTCGTGGTGGATGTGGTTGAAACCTAAAGGCAGATAGGGTTGCGGCGAGGCGCCGGACCCAAAGTACGGCAGAGGTTTTAGATCAGCCTCGTACCCGACCAAGGTGGCAAAGCTGTCCCTATCCACCTAAACCAATTGGAACCAAAAATACGTGCAAAATGCATTTGTACTTTGGGGTGCTGATCAACGCATTGTATTGATCTATGTGCTTTAAAGAAAACACCGTGAGGTAAGGCCGTCGCCGACAGGTACTCACAATGATTGTTGTCAACACTGTCGTAGGAGCCAAGTTTGTTTGATGACAGGATATATTTCGTCTTGTTTTCGTTCACAACCAGACCCATCCGCTTCGTTTCCACTAAGGATTCCATTGTAACATTATAAGCCAAACTATAAGAATAAGCCAGAATTTTTTATCTGGATATCGTTACCATTTGTATACCTATTGCCTCCCTTAAGTCCACCTAAGCTTTTTAGGCATTTTGGAATTCAGCATTTATCAGCCGAAGGTAGCTGAATAGAGCACTGTGTTCCAAAGTGGCTGACGACTTGGACTTCTTAAAATGCCCAAGAGGCTTTCTCATCCTGAAATTAAAATTTACTTAAAACGCTTTAAAAAATGGTTCGAACGTTTGATGTCGGTTATTAACTTAAATATCTTTCAAAACTAAATTTGATTAAACAAAATCTAATATAATTAAAAATGCTTCGTTTATAAACCTGAGTATGTGAATAGAAAGGCTTTACGATTGGAAAAAATGCAAATTCGAAGCGATGAGGAATGTATGTAAGCTGCTGGAGACACCTTTGCATATGAAATCAGTACTCTGACAGTAGCGACATAAAACGTCAGCTGTCGATCAAAATCAACTGAATGCATTGCCAAATGTCAGATACACACATGTGTTGGGCAACGGCAGCGGAATAAAGAAAAACTGAGCAAAGTGCCCAGATATCAGTTCAGCAAAAATCACAAAATATATGGACGTGTATGTAAACGTATGTATTAAAAATAAAGAGTTGAAATCGCAAACGCAATTACTGAACTTGCGAAAATAAAATCTGTTTTGCTAGCAAAGAAGAATCGCTGTACCAAAATCATCACGCGACACGCATACGCAATGGGCGACCCGCAAGCGCAAGCGCAGGCGCACGCAACAATCTAACATACATACATACGAGTACATATAATGTATGCGTACATATGTATGTTTGTATGAAGGTATGTCGGCATCCTTTAACGACTAACCAGCAAAACAAGTGAGCATGCAAATGATCCAGCGTCGCGGCGGGCGTTGCATAGCGATCTTGCCGTCAGTGCCGCCAGTGCCGCCGACGACGCACTGTCCTCCGCTGGAATGCGACTACGTTTTGGTGTCGTCGTTGTTGTTGTTGGGCATGTACATTGTAGACGTTTAGTTGCAAAACAAATATTCTGCTGCTAATGTCTTGTTAATCCACATGTTTTCGTCACCATCCACACAATACGTAAAGCCGCAAAAGTAACAACAACAGCAGCAACAGCAAAAACAATTACAAATTCACAAGCAACTATAAGAAATACAACAATGTTAATAGTCGCGAATACTTGCATACTGCGCGCATGCTACAAGTGTTTACATATAAGTATGTGCATATGTATGGATGTGCGTGCGCATATATCATTTCTGAATTTTTATTACCTTTTTGTTTCCATTTATCGATTCGGCGACACATAATTAATATTCCGAGCATTCTCTTGGGTATGCGATGCCCAGCGTGCTGGCTTGTTGGCAAATTGTTTGGCAATGCCACTTACAAACGTACATAGATTGTTGTTGTAGTTTTATATTTCTGCTACTGTTCAACCAATGTTTACCATATCAGCGCTTATCGACTACGCAGCGGGTGTACAAAGAAGGACTGATGCGATGAAACCTAATGTATATGGTATGTTTAACGGTATTTCTTGCAAATTTCGTAACCACGAATATTTATTCTGCCCCAAACTCTTCAAAAGCCTCGTTTTGTTAAGTAATAATTTCGGTTACTCTGACCCCTTTTAATGCTATGAGCGTACAGAACTATCCATGCTGAGGAACCCTGTACTTTCATTCCCACACACACATTCCATCCCTGAGCTTCTGTTCGAGTGTAAAAATGTATAAGTAGCTCAACGAAATTTCGGATCGCTCGATCCCATTTGTACTTTGCGCCCTTGACGCAAATTTGTTGCTTCACATGTTTCGTTTTGACTTTGTAGTTCGTAAAGTTATGTACTTCAGGCATTGGCTTAGCTTTCTTTTAGATATGAACAGCGCTTTCTAGTTTTTGATTTGGCAACTTATCGAACTGGCGCCGTCTTTGTCTCATTTTTGCAGAAAATTACAACGCGTGAGTTATTTCGAAAGAAATAAATACTTCCAAGGGAATTGTTTGAGCGCTTTCTAAAATAAAAAATAGAAAACACGTTAACTTAGGTTGTAATGAAGATATAATACCCTTCACAAATACAAAAGGCTTTCATACAAAGACTTGATTCCGATCCGAGTAGTATCTAAAAAACTCAGGAAATAGTCTAAATTGTCTCGCTGATTACATATATACATATGTACTCTGTCACAAAAAAGTACCCGAAATAATATTTCAAAAAATTTATTTTGCTAAGTTGGTACGACCGTCTTTAATTATTATGCCAATCTGTCAACCAGTTTGTTTAATAATTTGTCTCAAATTTATTATTTTCAAATTCCGTGTGCGGAATCTTTGCGAATGTTGAAAAACGCGTACGGTCATTCAGTTTTATCAAAAACACAAGCCTACGAGTGGTACAAAGCCTTCAAAGACAGTCGAAAAATCGTTGAAGACTTGCCTCTTTCTGGACGACCTTCGACATCTTCAACTGTTGGAAATATTAAAAAAAGTGAAGCATATGGTGCTCGAAAAATCGTCAGACATTTGTTAGAGGGATGACAATAGAGCTCGGATATTTTGGCTATAAAACGCGTTCCTGCTTGACTTGTCCCGATAAAGCTGAATTAAAAAAAAAAAAGTGCCGTAAACAGGTCTGTTTGGACATGCTTGATCGTGCGCATTCCGATCCCACATTCATGGAGAGCATTATAACTACCGATAAGACATGAGCCTATTAGTTTGACATGCGAACAAGTCAACAATCATCGTAAACGGAGGGAAAAAAGAGCCGAAGCCAAAAAAAACCTCGCTCGTGGACTGGTGCATTATGAATTTGTTTCGGATGGGCAGAAGGTCAATAAGAAGTTCTATTTGGCCGCACTGGGGCGTTCATGGAGTTTACACGATGGTAATGCACCATCGCATCGCCAAAATTCGAAGTTTGGTAGGAGGTTTACGCTTCTAATTTCAAACGACATGAGAGTTAACGATCTCGCAATCTCTGTTCTCGACAACAACTAAGCGATAGAGCGTAAGTGCACGAAATATCGACTCCTCGTATAAATTCTTATTAAGAATCTTATATAAAAAGATGGGTTTTGTTAATATTAGAGAACTCCAAATTATTATTTTTCGATCATCATCCAGCAGGATTATGCAATTCCTCTTAGTAATAGACTAGTATACTCCCTGTTGTAGTTTGTGTTTTATTTGGAAAAACTGAACGTTCTCGAGCAGTCAGGAATTACTAATCCCCTGCCGGTGTGAACCAGCATGAGCTCTTTCGTAATACCACTGCTACCTCAGCCAATTCCAATCCCTTCAATGAGGCAGTGCTTCGCTTTTACTCAATGGGTGCTAATTTCTGCTTATGGTTGAAAGCTATGAGTCATTTTCCAAGTATTTTAACTTTCAAAAAATTAATTTCGCAAAGTTCAAAATTCACATTAATAATACATGCGCCATGGTACGAAGATTGCGTCAAATGTTTAAATAAATGGCTTTCTTATAAAATATGTACATGTGGTGTGTGTGTTTGTACGAGCAATTATTTATTTATGCGAAGAAACTACGTAAGAACATTTTAAGTATTTGAAAACAGAATTTGCTATCGTCATGTTTTTAAAGCGAATGCTATTTCGAATATATTTAGATTGGTCTATTTTTGGCACTAAACAGAAGTGCTACACTAGTCTATTAAACTCGGTAGCATCGAGAAAATGTAAAAAGTCGGTCAAGTGCATAAGAGACAATGAACACAGCGCTCCAAATAAGATCATAGTCAGAAAAGTTGAATCTAATAAGTAAGGAAGGGCTAAGTTCGCGTGTTTATACGCTTGCAACTTAGCGTTTGTGGGCGTGATAGTGGTTCCATTATGCCCATCTACGAACTTGTCCTTACTTTTTTGCCAATGAACACGTATACCATGTCACCCGGTTTTCAATACGCCTCTTCATCCTGATCATTTATATATGTATATAATCATATATCCAGTTTATAGAAACAACCGTTTGGCGAACAACAAATATTGGCCATCAAAAAATAAGAATTAAAATAAGTTCTAAGTAAAAACTATAATTATTGAATAACATCTTCTAGTAACGTCCGCCCACTTCCAAGGTTACGCGGATGACTTTGCCATTATAGCAAGAGAAAAGTTTGAGTTTACTTTGTGGAACTTCATTCAAAGAGGAAACCTAGCAAAACCACCATGCGTAAATGTTGGAATTTACATAAACCCATAAAAAACAGCCGTCATTCCTTTCACAAGAGGGGGAACTCTTCCATCCGTGAAATGGTGCAATAATCAAGGGTTGATGAAATAAAATGTATAGAGCTGGTACTAATTTCAATGCTGTACTAACGCCTTGCTGGTTTAACCTGGGGCTACAAACTAGACATAATACGCTGGAGGTACCCCGAGATATTCAGATCAATGATCACATGTGGAGCGGTATCAGGGTCCCACTCACTACTATTAAGCAACAGTTAACGAAAGTGCAGAAGCTGGCATGCGTATGTATCAGTGGTGCCATGTATTCCTGCCCAACCGCTGCACTAGAACTGACTCTGGATCTAACTCCCCTCCATATTATTGTGGAGATGACAGCAAAGAGGTATAATTTAGCCCTGCTATCCTTAGAACATGGTAACAATGGGATATAAGCACTCAAAAACAGAGTATCATTGGAGAGAGACTACTTTATTTATTTATTTATTCATTTATGAACGCCAATCGGCAATATACAGTAAAAAGGAATAATAATGTTATTATAAATATTAATATTGCAAGAATAAATTAAGTCGCTATATCAGAGAAAATGAAATATAATACAAAGAATTCAAAAAAATGCAATCCGAGTTTTAGCTATTGTGGCGGTCGTACAGATGTCTTCTCAGGTTAAAGTTGAAGGAATGGATGGAACCTCCGACTTTTGACTTACTTCTAAAAGTTTATTTATAAAATACATGTGTAATAGTATTATTCAAAATATTGCCCATCAAAGTTCTACAATTTTTACAACCGCAAAAAATTCAACTAACAGTCTGGAATGTTTGAATCCTTTGAAAAAAAAAAATTATTTTTATTTGGAAGATTCGATATTATTATTCAAAATATTTGTTATCGAGGGCACTAGCTTGTATATACCATTTCTTTTGCTCTACAGAAGGTCGCACTCTTAGACAGATTGTGACACAACACCATTTCCCGAATTTTGCGATGTTTTCTGGTGCTACCACAGCTTACAGACTTCCTGAACAAAGCCAATTCGGCAAATTAGTGCTTGCCCCTTGTCATTAAAAGTACTCTAGTTAAGGCTGGTTTCTATCGATTCTCCTTTCACGGGTCTTTTCCTAGATTTGGCGCATGGTGAATATCTGGTCGGTTGTTGATTTTCCAGGTCTGAAGCCACCCTGATAAGGTCCAATCAGCTTGTTGACGGTGGGCTTTAATCTTTCACACAATACGCTCTATAGAACCTTATATGCGATGTTGAGGAGGCTGATCCCACGGTAGTTGGTGCAGATTGTGGGGTCTCCTTTTTTATGGATTGGATTGGCCGCTTTGTTGTTCTTGAGTCGGACAATTGCTATTCGAACTTCTTCATGGTCGGGTAATGGAACGCTCTGCCGAGTTGTTGACGAGTGCTCTCAGAGAGCAGGAGTGCAAGCCGAGTAGAAAATCGTTCGGCTGTCTGTTGTGATTGCAGCTTCTCGACGTTGAACCTTCCTCGTGCGTTTTTTGCTGCACAGAGGCGGGTGCGAATCTTGGCTGCAACAAGATAGTGGTCCGAGTCGATGTTAGGACCTCGGAGCGCACGCACATCTAAAACATTGGAGACGATTTTGACATCGTGGCGGTGGCAGCTCTCATAAGCGCGCTCCAAGCGCTCATAGAAGGCATCTTTGGTCACATCGTCCTTCTCTTCCGTCGGGGCGTGGGCGCAAATCAGCGATATGTTGAAGAACCTTGCTTTGATGCGGATTGTGGCTGGACGTTCATTCACCGGAGTGAATGATAGTACTCGGCGACGGAGTCTCTCTCCCACCACGAATCCAACACCAAACTTGCGCTCCTTTATATGGCCACTGTAGTAAATGTCACAAGGACCTACTCGTCTCTGTCCTTGTCCCGTCCATCGCATTTCTTGGATGGCGGTGATGTCAGCCTTTATTTTTGCGAGGACATCAACCAGCTGGGCAGCGGTACCTTCCCAATTAAGGGTCCGGACATTCCAGGTGCATGCCCTCAAATCGTAGTCCTTGTTTCGTTTGCCATGGTCGTCATCAAAAGGGGGGTCTCTCATCCGAGGCTGTGTTTTCTTTTTCATTGGGGGTGTTTTTTACGTGGCGGGTCCCAAACCCAGCGCACAAGCCTATGCAGGGGCTGTTTCGCCTTCTCACATTAGCTCGCCTTCGAACGGATGTCCTTAGGCTACCCATAGGATACTTGGTCAAAGGCCGGAAGTAGTGAGCTGCTTGAGCCATGTGTAAAAGAATCGTTTCTGGCCACTCCCAAGTGAATGGCGATCAGAGAACTTTCCTCACTTGCGTGAACTTCTACACATGACTCCATCCTCCGAGAATCGACACACACCACCTCTTTGTCGATTTCAAAGCTGCTTTCGACAGCACGAAAAGGAGCTGCCTTTATGCCGCGATGTCTGAATTTTGTATCCCCGCAAAACTAATACGGCTGTGTAAACTGACGTTGAGCAAGACTAAAAGCTCCGTCAGGATCGGGAAGTTCTGCTTTCTCTAGACTGGACAAGGAAGCAAAGCAAATGGGTCTAGCAGTGAACGAGGGCAAGTCAAAATATCTCCTGTCATCAGACAAACAGTCATAACTTTGAAGTTGTAGATAATTTCGTCTATTGATGAACCAGTATTAACACCACCAACAATCTCAGCCTGGAAATCCAATGCAGGATTGCTCTTGCCAACAGGTGCTACTTCGGACTGAGTAGGCAATTGAAAAGTAAAGTCCTCTCTCGACGAACAAAAGCTAAACTCTGTAAGTCGCTCATAATTCCCGTCCTGCTATATGGTGCAGAGGCTTGGGCGATGACAGCAACCGATGAGTCGACGTTACGAGTTTTCGAGAGAAAAATTCTGCATCGGATTCGTCGCATCGGGTCATGCTTTACCTCATTCACGCACTAACACACAACAGAGAAAATGCGGCATATTTTACAGTACTACTACGATAAAGGCAAAAATGCATCTCAAGCCGCCAATAAAATTTGTGCAGTTTATGGACCCGATACAGTTTCCATTTCCACCGCACAACGATGGTTTCAACGTTTTCGTTCTGGTGTAGAGGTGGTCGAAGATGAGCCACGCTCCAGAAGGCCTGTCGTCGAAAATTGCGATAAAATCGCTGAATTGGTCGAAAGAGACCGGCATAGTAGCAGCCGTAGCATCGGTCAAGAGCTGGGCATGAGTCATCAAAAATTCATTTCAATTTCAATAAAAAAAAAAATTCAATAAAAATACCGCAAGACTTTTTTGACAACCCATTATAAAGTTCGTGTTTTCTCATTTCCGAAAGCTATATACTAAATTATACAAATTATTTATTTTTGCCAAACTTTCACATAAGTAAACAACTCTCCTCCGAAAGGTTCAATACAGGAAGCCATGTGCAAAAGTATACACAAATAAATCTGGTTCTACGAAACAGCTGTGCAGCGAAAAGGAAAGTGCTGAAAATCAAATGTTACTACTCGTATGTGTACTTAACATATTTTACGATTGCACACGAAAAGTTGATATGGAAATGCATCAAAGTGAAATGAAGCGTTTGTATACAAGTTGGCAATATAAAATTTCACGAACAGTGACGAACAACGTGTACTACAACATACAAATACAAACAGAAATTTGCATACACTTACACTCATATACGTTATATGCGGGTGTGGGTGGGGGTGTGTGTGCGCGAAAGTTCAGTGTACAGAAAAGCGCGGCTGCAAACGATCAAAGTGCTTTGCGCTGCATTTGATGTGGCCATAATAATGCGGTATATTGTCACAAAGTTGGTAAAATGAAAATTGTAGCATCAACACTCGCATTGCATTGTGCGGCAACAATGTGTAATGCGTTTGGAATGCCCACGCAAAGCGAGTGTGCCACAATTACATCTCAGAAACGCCATTAATTTATTTGAAACGTTTCGAAAACATCAATATTGTTGCCAAAAATTAACTAAGGCCTTTTCAAATAATCGCAAAACATGCGAAAGCTATTCGGCGCAACGAGTCATACATGTCGTATGAGTAATCTGCACGTCTGCACGTTGGGACAATACTCGTGAATTTTTTCCAAAAAGTACAGATCGTCACCTAAAATGCAAAATAACGTATCACCAAAAAGTTCGAAAGTGAGTGCTTCATTGATTGCGATCCACTACTTTAAATTACATACATACATATAAGTACATATGTCCAACATTTTAAGGTTCTGCTATCAGATATAACCCAGTTCTAACCAATATTTAAATTTTGTTTCACTTATGTTTCGTTTTATTGCGTGTTTCATTACTTCCTCTGTAAATTTCCGAAAATGTTGTTACGTTATTTTGCATTTCGGGTGACGAGATACACTTTTCTTTGTTTGTTACTTCATCAAAATAAAATTAATAAAGGAAATCCAAAACATAAGTTTTATTATACCCTGAAGAGGGTATATTAAGTTTGTCACTTTTCTCTTCAAGAAACTGCTCATTTGTCGGAACTGCAGATATCGGACAACTATAACATATAGCTGCCGTAGAAACTGAACAATCGGAATCAAGTTCTTGTATGGAAATCTTTCACATTTGATAATGTATCTTCACAAAAGTTGGCCTCGTATTCTACAATAAAACGAACAAAATGTATGTTTGACTTAAATCTAACTAAATGCTAATTTGTCGCAACTGCCCATGTCGATGTCGCAGATATCTGCCCGAAATTTGGTCCGAATATTTGTCCCAGGCGTTCTGACCGAAAAAATCCATGTACTTGTATTGAATGATTGGTGTTTGCGAAGGATGTTATAGCTTTGTTGTAACCGAAGTTAACGTTTTTTCTGTTTTTAATACTCTCAATGGTCCACAATATACAAAGCTTACCAATTTTATGTGAGTGATTACACTTCTCCGATTTATTAAATTGCCAGGAACTATGTAATACCCTGAAATATACATATGTAAATGATCATTGTGACTAGCTGGCCTGAATATACACCAACGATTCCCTCAATTTTTAATATAACATTCTGATCTGATCATTTTCCTCTTCTTTCCATTAAAATTCTTATATGTCAGATCAGCCAATATTGGACTACGACAGTATATAGCTGCAAGCTTTTCAAGTTTTCGTTGAGATTGTTTGTATCGGTATGTAAATCGGTTTGTAACTGAGGGAAAATAGTTCGAATTAGCTTTCAGCACCCATCGGCCCACTGTGCGAGACATCGCATCGCTGAAATACGCATTTAAAAACAGCTGATGTCTCGGCCGCCGACGTTTCGCCGTTTGTTACTGTCGCGTTTGTTGCATAAATAGCATAATGGGTTTTGAGTCTGCTTTCTTCATAATGCCAACACATCACCACACCCTCCGCACGCCCACCATTTATATTAAATACTCTTGTTAACTAATTTGTTCTAATTTTTTCGTGGCTACATTTTTCTGCGTGTCACTGGGTCTGCGTAAATACCGAGCAGTATTTACTGCCTACAAAAGTGCGTGTGTGTGTTCAATTTTCAGTGAATTCTTTGGCATTCTCAGAGCTCTTAGCCGTTGTTAATGTAATTTATAAATAAATTAGTATACAAACGGCGTTGCCTCCGCTCGCCCCGCTCTGACTGATCGCGGTCCTCATCAGCTGTTCGCTCCGAAGACACTTCGACTTTCATTCGCGCTCATTCGTTTATTTGTTTATTTTTCGTATTTCTGGTGTTTTTTAACTTTTGCGGCGCGGCGTCTCCGCATTTTTTGAATTTCTTCGATTCACTGCCAATTAGTGAGCAGCGGCGAGCAACTCAATGAACGACGCGGCACTGACGTTCGCACTCAATGCCTCCGTTTTATGGACTTTTGCTGTCTAGCGTAATTTTTCATCGCCTTCTTTTGTTGTTGTACTTTCGAAGCTTTTTCACTTTAGTGGAAAAATACGTAAGTTTTCCACACATTAGAAATACATATAAAACAAAAACAAACTGAAACGGGCGACGCAAAAATCGACAAAGTTTTTATTGCTAATTTTATTGCGAGCAATGTTCAACTTATTGTTTTTGTTGTTTATGTGTTCTTGAATTTTTTCTGCGATTTATTTGTGTGCGTGTGTTTCATTTCTGCGGTAAATTAATTTTATTGGTTCTGTGACAAATTTGTGCAAGGCAATTCAATTGATTTATACCGTTTATTTAGTTAAATAAAATGTTCCATGTTTTCGCTCAACTGATTTGTGTTCATTAATTTACAGTTAATTAGCTTTAATTTTATGCAATATTTATTGTGCTGTTTTTTCAGATAGCGATACATCAGTAAAAACAGTTTATTTCGAAATTGGAAAAAAGTTTATCTTCACAAGATTCATTACTTGTAAAACAGGATATTGAACATAGTACTGAAAGGTTTAGCAAAATATTGGTCCCATTTGCAAAACCTTTTGATAATCACTTCTTAGCCTGAATTTCGCTTTTATCTTTATAATGTCCTATTTTCAGAGACACGGGGAGGCTCTTGTATTCTTATCTGAAGAGGCGAAAATTTACACATCTCATAACAAAGTCTCAAAACGATCGTCAGTCGATTGTTCCAATTTTCCCATATTTTCGAATGAGAATTTCATTTCAGTCGAAATTGATTACTATGATTTTCCTACGATTCGCGATAACTTTTGAACAAACCTCGTATTGTCTAGTATATATCCAAAATAGTGGTATTCGACTTTACGGTTGATTTTATAAAACTCGGTTTTTTTCAATATAGATATTTCGATTGTAAAGGAAAGTATAGCAATGAGACTAAGTAAACATATGTGACCTAGGAATAAGTGCAAATATTGCAAACGATTTTACTTCTACACCGAAACTTGGCATTACCTTATTCATTATAATAATAACGCATAAGGTAACGACAGAGGCCTCATAAAGTACATATAATACATTGTGACAAAAAAGTACCTCGAAATAATAATTGAATTCCCGGATAAATGATATTTCTAAAAATATATATTGCTAAGTTGTTAGAACTGTCCTTAATTACTATGGCAAGTATGAACGCGATCTGTCAAGCAGATTGTTTACAGCAACAACTTAAGTCGGTATATATCAAATGAAGAATTTGTCTCAAATTTTACATATCTAACCAAGTTTCGTGCGCGGAATCGTTATTAGAAAAGGCTTTCGGTGATTAATTTTTATCAAAAACACAAGCTTAAGAATGGTACAAAACCCTCAAAGACGGTCGAGAGACCGTTGGCTCGTTCTGCACGACCTCGGACCTCTTCAACTGATGAAAATATTAAAAAATTAAGGATATGGTGCTTGAAAATCCTCAGGCACTCTAACACTTGCCTGAGGATTTTCAATTGGCAAGAGGCTCGACATTTCTCGCGAGTCCGTTCAAATGATTTTGATCCATATTTTGGGTAAGAAGTGCGTTCTTGCTGGACTCGTCCTGATTAAGATGAGTTTTTTTCAAAAAGAGTATCGTAAACAGGTCGTTTTAGACATGCTTGATGGAGCGAGTTTCGATCCCAAATTCATGGAGAGCGCTATGACTGCCGATGAGATATGGATTTATGAGATTGACATGCAAGCATGTCTACAATGATCGTAATAGAGGGAAAAACGAGCCGATCAAAGTGATGCTCATGTTTTATTCTGCCGATAGGTGCGACTTAGTGATTAACCTACTTGCTTACAAATATTTGACAATATTTTATTTAAGTAATTATCAAAAAATGAAAGCCTTCAGTAAAACAGAATGCGTAATCCTTAAGAATGTCGGGTGAGCAAGCATTTGCGTCTGGGAAACCGTCCCACAAGTGCAGCGAGCTTATGATCGTCTGTCGGAAAATTTTGTAAATATAAACAAGCATTTAATGGAAAACAAATGAAAGCAGTATTTCACAAAATCATTATTCAAAGCTAGAAATAAACAGTATATAAATACGCTGAGTAAGAGATCTACATAAATTTATTTTAAATGTTACAAAAATTTTATAAATACTTCTTAATAAAGCCAAAAGCAATGCCCAAAACCTCAATAGACTTAAAAGTTGAAGCACAAACTATTTAAATATATAAATTGATAAATCTGTCAAATTACACACTCACTTATCAAATGCGAACTCAAATTAAAAATAATGTTTGAATTGTTTCAATGCTAAAATAATACCACGAGTATATAAAATATGTATTCATTTGTATATCTATAAAGTTGCCACAATAAAAGAATCAAAATTGATTTCCCACTCTAAAATGTTTGGACATTAAAATTTAACCCATACATATGTACGTAACGCTCGAAACACACATGCAATATGACATATTCCCGCGCGCATTCGCACGAAACGCAGAGTCGTCTGCGCGCTTCTCGCCCTTTCGCACTCATAAATCATAATTTTCATTTTCTCATTTCGCATTCATGATTTGTTTTCATCAACGAGCAGATTGACGAAAATTTTGTTAAAGCGTCGGTGGAGCGTTCGAGTGCCGCGAGCGGGCAAGCGGAGTCAACTTTAGACGAGTCGCTTGTGGCTGCGATTTTTACCCACTTTTTGCTTACGTTGGTGTGCGTTTGTATGTTTGCATGCGTATGTGGAGCGAGTAACCGACGGCCGGGTGAGTTTCGCATGCGGTCCCCCATAAAAATTTGTCTCCAATTGTTTGTACCTACCTACTTGATCTTGTCACTGTGGCATCACGTCGCACGACTGAAGCCCCTCGGTGCTTTCCAACAACGCTGATTGCTGACGACGTCACGACGTCGTTGTGCTACGCGCTTATTCCGCTACATGCATATCGGCTAGTATGTGTGTATGTGTTTGGGCATATGTACATATATTAGCCTGTGTACTTAGGGGCAAACAACAAGCGCTGTGGCACGATTGCGGTTGCTCTTAATCCCAGTCTGCGACAATATCAGAACGACTGGACCGTACGAGCTGCCCCTTGACGTATAAATCCCAAAAACAATTTCAACGGCGTATTTACCTAAATTGGAATTTCCGGTAAAACGTATGCATTCCTACAAGTAATATACATACATATTTACATACCGTTACAGAAGTCAACGTTTTGTATGTGTATGTGTGATTGTGTGCTCATATCAAAAGATGAAATGCAATGCAACAACACAAAACTAATCAGCATAAAACCATTAAATAATGTGCTCAATTGTTGCTCCACATTGCAGCACACTCACACACGCATACATACGAAAGCGAGCAAACACACAAGTATTCGCGACTCACCAACACATCCGCGCGCCAAGATGCACAGCGAGCAAAGTCGCAGCAGCGGCGAAATGTCCGAGACGGCAAACCACTTTGGCGATGTAAGTGAATGTCACCGTCGTCTTAAATGGAATAATAAGCGTAAATAGACAAAAAAAGAAACTTAATTGCAATAAAAAATTAAATAAAACATTAAACCACTACATATGCCTGCGTATGTGTATTTGAGGAGATCGTATGCATTCGAGGGAATGTCTGGTATATTTGAGTGCTAACGAAGAAAATATGACAATGACGAGGGTCATTTCAGACGTGAATTACATTATAATTTCGGCGTGGTAAAGATTATACCCGTAGAGCGCCGAGGTAGTGCAGAACACCATCAATATTTTATTTCGAAGTCCTTAGGCAGGCACACAAGTTTAATAAAAATAAAAGAAAAAAATAATTTCTAAAAGCCTTACCAAAATGTATTTCTCTTAGTATATGAAATATGTGCAGAAGCACATAATTGATAGTCTGATAACTCTGACATGGTACGTTGCAGATACAAAAATTTTATGCTTACAACTTTTTCATTGCCCTGTAAATTACGAAGTTGTGAAACGACTACATATAGTAAAATTTTGTTGAGCATCAGATTAACTTATTGTATAGGTCATGAACTCATTTAGCATCAGTTTTGTATCCTGATTAGTATCTGAAATATATACTTTAAAGTTAACAACTATATTGTGCTCAGCAAAATATTCTTGCTCCCCAACCCAAGTATACAAAGTAAATCAACTAAGGTAAGTTCATCCGATTTCGCTACCCAAACATATCGTTTCTCCTGAATTATGGCCGATATTTACGATATAAAGTTAGCTTTTAGATATGATATTGTATTTTGTGATAAACGGTGTTTCTGGAAAAATATCAAAAGCCATCGAAAACTTTTTGAAAAGAGTTGCCATGTTTCATAGATTGCAGATGGACTCATTGGCAATAAGAATTTTGTTAGTATTTACATTTTGCCCATTTTCAGACTGAACCTAAATGATGTTGGGAAAATTTGACGAACCAAATGTACCTTAAATCGATAAAGTAGTTCATGTCTAAATTTGATTGATGTCTTTGTGGTGCTACAACCACTTCCCGATTTCCCCGCGTCATCTCTCTGGTTAAATGCTGTTATTTGTTAGAGATTAGTTGAAAACCTAGCCGTTAAAAAAGCGTGAATATTATCAGGTTTCTCAGTATAAAGATGAAATAATGAAAAAACCAGGTGTCCAATAAGATATTTGCCATAAATTTTGTACTTTATTGAGTACCAGCTATTAAACGAGTTCATGGTTTTTGGGCCGTAATTCTGTCTAAATTTGTGTGTCTCATTGCTCTTTGCATATTTTCTCAGGTACTGTTGTGGTTAGTGATTAGTGGTAATATTTGATTTTACTACTAATAACTCAATGATCCTTCAAACTTATTTTCAACTTACGCGTGGATAATGCAGAAATTCATGTCACAGTGATGGCTCTCGATTTTGGTTGTTTACAAAAAATCCTTAAAAGTAATAAAGACATTAGAATTTGACACTTACATACACCCCGTCAAGAAAGTATCGGGAATTCTTCATTTCCCCTATCATTTCCCCCTTATATGGAAGACAGGAACATTTTTTTCCTAAGTTGGTACAACTGTCCTTAATCATGAGTCGACCTGAGTAGTGTTTGTCAAATTTTACAAAACTATTTAACTTCTTTTGTTAAATTTTGGCCAAACACTCAACAAATATCATTGAGCAAGCACCGTATTCACCTGATTTAGCTCCATGTGACTTCTGGCTATTCTTGTTACTCAAAACACCGCTCCGGGGAAGCCGTTTTGAGTTAATTAAACAGCTGCTCTAAACACACTGGTTAACAAATGAGCTAATTTTTGTCATCATATTTATGGACCGTTGTACTAACCTAATAAAAACAAGTAAGGAAGGGCTAAGTTCGGGTGTCACCGAACATTTTATACTCTCGCATGATAAAGTAACAATCGAGATTTCATTATACGTCATTTACACATTTTTCAAATACCGTATTTGTGTAAAGTTTTATTCCGCTATCATCATTGGTTCCTAATGTATACATAAGTATATTATACAGAGAAGGCATCAGATGGAATTCGAAATAGCGTTATATTGGAAGAAGGCGTGGTTGTGAACCGATTTCACCCATATTTCGTACGTGTCATCAGGGTGTTAAGAAAATATTATATACCGAATTTCATTGAAATCGGTAGAGTAGTTCCTGAGATATGGTTTTTGGTCCATAAGTGGCGAGGCCACGCCCATTTTCAATTTTTAAAAAAAAGCCTGGGTGCAGCTTCCTTCTGCAATTTCTTCCGTAAAATTTAGTGTTTCTGACGTTTTTTGTTAGTCGGTTAACGCACTTTTGGTGATTTTCAACATAACCTTTGTATGGGAGGTGGGCGTGGTTATTATCCGATCTCTTCCATTTTTGAACTGTATATGGAAATGCCTGAAGAGAACGACTCTGTAGAGTTTGGTTGACATAGCTATAGTATTTTCTGAGATATGTACAAAAACTTAGTAGGGGGCGGGACCACGCCCACTTTTCCAAAAAAGTTGCGTCCAAATATGCCCCTCCCTAATGCGATCCTTTGTGCCAAATTTCACTTTATTATCTTTATTTATGGCTTAGTTATGACACTTTAGAGGTTTTCGGTTTCCGCCATTTTATGGGCGTGGCAGTGGGTCGATTTTGCCCATCTTCGAACTTAACCTTCTTATGGAACCAAGGAATACGTGTACCAAGTTTCATCATGATATCTCAATTTTTACTCAAGTTACAGCTTGCACGGACGGACAGACAGACATCCGGATTTCGACTCCACTCGTCGCCCTGATCACTTTGGTATATATAACCCTATATCTGACTCTTTTAGTTTTAGGACTTACAAACAACCGTTATGTGAACAAAACTATAATACTCTCGTTAGCAACATTGTTGCGAGAGTATAAAAATTTTGCAGTCTTCCATATAAGCAGTAGATTTAAATAAAGAATTCCCGATACTTTCTGGACATGGTATAGATCTTGAACTGTCCTATTAAAATATGGGTTTTATTGTCCAAATAAATTAAAATTGTGAACAAGTTTGAACGAACCTTGAACTCACAGAACATCGTTCTATCGGCCATTGCTTAAGATAACACTTGACAGTGTAATAACTGTAATTCTAATACCAAGCCTAAGACAATAAAATCAGGAAAAAACTTTAACGTCGGCTAAATCATAACTAGAATACCCTTCACCCCACCTATAGCAACTATACAAGATTCACATACTATCAAAAACTTTTTTTTTTTTTAATACTAACCTCTTAGACCTAACAGCCAAAATTCGTTCGGATAAATTTGCAACAGAGTGTATACCCATATCAATCATATCGTACAAGGTGCTTTCCAAAGCAAACAAGACTTAAAAAAAAAACAGAAAAAATGGTTTTTTCGGCAAAATCAATTCATTTTATTCAAAATAGTCTCCTTCTGCTTCACTACAGCTTTTTGTACGGTCAAAAAGCATGTCGAACGAGTGTTTTAGCTCGTTGGCCGGTATGACCGTCCGTATGCCGGTGCAAGCCTTTTGAATGACCCTTACGTCTGCATAACGTTTTCCTTTCATGGGAAAAAAAGGAAGAAGTCGCACGGTGCCATATCAGGTGAATACGGGAGTGGTTAATGGTTAAAATGTGATTTTTGGTCAAATAATCGGTCACAAGCGTCGAATCGAATGTTGGATTCTGAGCAATTTTTGGTCGCCAGTCAATTTGTGCGGAAGAAACCGTGCACACACCTTTCGTAAACCCAAATGTTCGGTCAAAATGCGATAAATCGATGTTTTGGAGATGTTCAATTCTATTTCCATGAATTCCAATGATGATTTCGGTTGATTTTTGATGAATTCACGTATAGTTTCAATGAAATTTCCGGTGATCACGGCAATCATCGCCATAAACTTGAAACGTTTCGGTAAAAGTGTTATCAATTTTAAAACAAAATTTAATGTTGGTTCTTTGTTCGAAGCTCATTTTCGCACCGATAACACAAACATACTGACACTTAAAACGCAATAACTTCACTTCCAATCCATGAAATGGCATGGCTCACTGGACAATCGATAAAGATAGCAGATTCTAACGCACCAGTCGACATATATGTAGATGGCGCCAACAGGGGTCGCTAGATTCAAAAAGTCCTGTTTACTTTGGAACGCATCTTGTATTTTATTGGATAAATATTCCTTGAACCATGTCCTATATTTCATATCACTTCTTCAGCACTTATGCCGTATTTCAACACTCTTCAAGTTCTACAAGGAAGAAGAATCTAACATACATAGCACTTATTTTGTACAGAGGTGTACTAGAGTAAAATAAATTATGTATAACCTCAGCCAATATCTTTACGGGAAGTTTGGAAATTTTATGTGGCATAGTTTTACATGACTAATAGAACGAGAATTCAAAAATTACGCTGCACCGACCGCGAGTGCTTGCATAGGCGATGGCTTTTCTTTTAGCAGCAGAAACAATTGATTTACTAAAGGAGTAAAAGTAAGAAAAAATGTCGTAATAATCGAGCAAAATCTCAACGAAATGCCACATCTCATTGCAAGTAATGGGAGTATTAGCATTTCACAAAATAGTACCAATCACAACAAAGAGTCACAAATCAAAGCGCAATGAAGAGGCAATGAGCCAGCAAGGCTACACCGACGATAATGTGAACTTGAAATTTCTCATACGTGTTCCAACCACACTGTCATGCCGCATGAGTGGCGAGTAAATCATTTTTAAATTTATTAATTTTTTTAATTCTGGTTTTTTACACCCAAATAAAAAATTGATATGTGAAAAATCAATATAGCAGCATGCCTCCTCACAGTGTAGTGCGAATAATTACGGAGATTTCATATGAAAAATAATGCAATAAATAATTATCGAGCTGAGATGCAATTTTAATCGAAAACAACAACATATACTTGTATGTAAGAGCTGAGAAAATATTTTGCTGTTCGCAAGGGGCACGTCGCCAGCATATTAATCACTTATTTATGAACCATTTCAGAATTTTACTCTTTTTATATCGTTTACCTATAAGGTAGGCTAATTTTGTTTAAATGACTCTACAGACCATTAGCGCGATACGTGACAACTGACTAGCAGGCATGATTCCGGGGGGAATTGTATGTGAAAGAATGGTAGAGAGTTTATATATACAACTGTGAAACTTCAACTCTGCCACTTTTTAGAGTTCATTGTGATTTGTAGAAATTTCGGTCCGATTTTAATTGATCGACGTTTACAAATTATCAAAATCCATATTAATAAATCCTGTCGAGTTAAACAATTTATGTTGCATGCTTCGGCAGTAATATTACAAACATATAAGATTTGTATCTAATGCAGAATCTAGGCTAACCTTAAGTGTTTGCATTTCAAATTTTTAAAATAAGCTATTTTCCCGAAGAACTGTGCAATTTTCTCATTACAAAATATAAACTGGTGTACTAATTATGATTTAGGTAATTTGGCTAACTTCAATACTAACATTCACTGTAATTCGTCGGACGTCGATTCTAAATCTTATTTGTCTTTGTCAAACGATGATCAAAATAATTATAATATCATGATATCACATTATATTGGTAATCAAGCGACCGGCCCAAAACGTGAAATAATCTGCTCACCGAAGTGTTCTCTCCATAAACCCATTGATTTATGCGATATGTAGGAAGTGGCGCCGTCTTGTTAAAACCAAATGTCGCTAGGATCACGAGCTTCAATTTCAGGCATCAAATAATCGGTTATTATGGCGCGATAACGGTCGCCATCATTTTTGAAGAAATGTTAACCGATCAAATGCGGCAATTTTGTTTGTTTACATACCCATGGAGCCAGAACGCTTCAACATTGAAACAAATTTTGCTCGAAAACGTGTTGGAACTTTTCAAGAGCTGATAGAACGATAATGATTGCGAATATCGGGCGGTTTCAGTTCTTGCACAAGCTCTGTTTTATACGCTTTCGATTTAAGATCTCGACGTAAAATACATACGTCAGTCCGAGTAGCTGCGAACGGCACCGAATCGACTCTTCACAGTCTTCGTGTACACTTTCAGCTACGGCTGCCACACTTTCTTCACTGCGTGCTGGACGTGGTCTATTCGGTACAATATTATCCAATAATGAATGCTGGGTCTCAAGATGGGTGATAGTTTTACGAATAGTTCGCTCAGTAGGTCAATTATGTTGACCATAAGTTGAGCGAAGCGCGAAAGTTGAACGATTTGTAAACGGTGTTCAGGCGTAAGTCTTTCCATGATGAAATGCCAAACAATACTGATAAAAAAAAATCATCACAGCTTGACACTACTCACACATGATCTGTCAAAAAAAAAGCCAATTGATGGCAAGGAGCACTACTTAAATCACCCTTTATACGCATGGTCCGCAACTATCTTATATCAGGCTGAAATTTATTTATTGCATCTGGAATCGTACTCCATGACATGATTTAAATGCTATTCGTTCTAGCTAAAGTTTTCATGTAGCATTTATGCCATAAGAAATCAGCATTGATTTTTCCGAAAAAATACTTTTCTCTAAAGGCTTCACCGATATTTATTTCGTTTATAATTGAAGAGTAAAATACATAATGACGCAAATACCACGAATAGCTTCAAATTCGAAATGTCGCCTCATTTACATGATCCCAAGATGAGGAACGCAAATCAGAAATTAATTGATTATGAGAATTTGAACTACTCTATGTACAAGTATAACAATACTTGTTTTGCAAGCAGGTTTGTAAAGTAGAAACGCCTGATCGACATGGAGTTCGCAAAATCCACTTGCTGCCATATCATTATAAGTCAAATGCAACACAACACGACGCAGACACCCACCTGGTGACCGGTACTTAGAACCCAACGGACTCACATACATACATATGATACTTCATATAAGTATATATATACAATGTGCTATTTTCCTTAAGTATATTCCCGAATGAGAAATATGTGTCTCACTCCTTTTCTGGTGTGGGTTTTCCCTACCGTTGGCGATCAGCTTTATGGTAGTCAGTGTTGTATTAAGCGCTTCCATTTTACTTTAACCACCAACTCTGGTAGTGCTTGGACAAGTCTAACGCTTATGATGAAAAAGTGTCTGCTTCCGTTAATAAACGGTTCTATTGGTAGGGTTAGGGGAAAAGCTCATTTAATATGCGCGTTGTGCGGTGCCACTAACCTCCGAGACACATGCGTACTTGTGCGCTGGGACTATTGGCAGGAAGACTTGGCGGCCACGGCAACAGGTGTAACGTGTCAAGTGAATTCAAGAACTGCCAGTAACATAGTATGTGTGCTCGTTCATGCACTTACATATATTTCATGTGTATATTTATGCGCTTGTAGGTTCCCAGTTGTCGTTGTACATTTTAGATTAGTTTTAATAATTTTAGTTTTTCATCATGGCACTTCCTTAAGCGGTTTGGGGTTTCATATTCTATTGCGAGTTCTCTTTTATTATTTTTGATTTTGTACTGCTTCCTCGGTGCTTTAGTTTGGTATAATGAATTAGCGTGTGTATACGAGTATTAGTATTTGATAAACTTTCATAAAATTATTGAATATTCAAATTAATTTTCGTTTTGCTTTTTTCTTTGGTTTTCTTGTACTTGCAGCTCTCTTTCTTATTGTTTTTATTAATTTGTAATTATAAACGCGCTACACGCAACTACCTTTACACCGTTTAACGGCACATCCGGCGGAAATTCGTTTTTGGCTATATTCATATTGGCGGCGAACGGAACGCATAGTGGAGCTGGCGAACACACACACAAACGCAACTAGTGGGTGGAACAACAAGTGCTCTGCCAAAATTTTGTACGCGACAAACGGCGAAGAGTTCGTGCTGCCCTTATTTGCGGAAGTCTGACAAAATGTCTGTGGGTAAGTTCATACGCAGCGATAAGCAAATGTGATATACATATGTATATGTGGCTGCCACCATATTCGTTGCTCGCCTTTAAGGTGAACATGGGGCATATGTTTTCGCCCTAATAAACTTAGCAAATTGCCAAAGCACAGTTATTGTTTTGGTTCAATGTTTCTGTGTGATTGTGTAGAAATTAGTGACGAATTAGTTTTACGACCTTTTTATTGCTGTGTGGAACATATGTTTCGATCAGCGATTAGCCTTTGATTTGACAATGTAATACCATAACATTTCTTTGACAAATAGTAAAATTTTCATAATGAAACCATTTTTAGGCTTAAGAAATAAAGTTTTAAGTGCTTCTAAAAACGGGAAACCGTTAATTGTTGCCATGCCATAAAGCAACAAAGTCACGTGCACAGTGAAGCTTATTTGCACCGTCTCTATTCCTCATTTCTACTAAAGTGGCTTTTTAAAAAAATATTTGCTTTATTAAAGTTCCCCAAAAGGATTTGGGTTTAGTTAAGGCAAATATATAAGTTTACATATGTGTCTGTTTAGCCTAGAGAATATCGATAAACCCGTAGTAACAAGGAAAGAATATTTCAACCAAGTGGGTCTTTTTTGCTATCGTTAGAAAGTATGGTTACTAAAAAAATTGATGTTAAGTATTCTGCTTTTGTTATATAGGCATATTATGTTGTATTTCCAAGAGAGTGCTTACTTAAAAGTTTGTTCAGTCAGAGAAGTCCTCCATTTCTCTGATTAGAATCTGATTGACTTCTTCCAAAGTTTCGGTGTGTTCGTTCAAGATAACCAGTTATAATAAGACATCAGTTCCAAAATCGAAAAAAGAAATTAATTTGTCTTTACTACTGATTTAAGTTAAATTAGGTTGATGTGGAACAATTAGAAATAAAAATTCATTTAGAAATAAATATTCCTTCATTTAGGACAATGAGCATATACTCGATGTCCCAAATCAAATGACAAACAGACATACAAAATCACATTTTCCAAACAATGATATATATATCCTACATCCGTAATATACACAGACTTATTTTCGAGACATTTATTGGCTTTCTGAAATATTACATCATTATACGTAGTATATGGGAGTTGGGGTAGTATCGACACGATTTTATCTATTCTTGCCAATACAACATTCTATTACCATACCACAAAATGTTTCCTGGGTTTCACCAATCATATGGAGTAAAGTCAGTCGGATGTTCCAAAAACTTCATATTAGTGTTATGGGGGCTGGGTCAAGCTTTCGCCCAATTTTATTTATTTTAGGCACAAATACACTGTTGTGAGTAAAACAAATTCTGTAATTTTCTTTGAGATAACATAAATATCGGACGATATATGCAGTATAAAGTCACCAGAAAGTTCGAAAATCTTTAAAATAGGTATATGGGGGCTCAGGGAAGTCAGAAAAGGATTACCTGTATATATGTAGGTACTGGAGTCCACATATTCGATGCTTACGAGGTTGAACAGTTTTGGTTTGATTTGAGCAATTTTTAGTTATAAGGCACGGGGTTATCACCGATTTCATCTGTTTTCACACTATCGGTAGGAGTTCTTATAATATTTGTGTTGAGTAAATTTGGTTTTTGTAGCTTTAGTAGTTTAAGTTCACAGGTGTACTAAACTACAGTTTTATATCTTAATTTAGTATTTAGTTATAGCACTTTATACAAGGTGCGTTCCAAAGTAAACAGGACTTTCAAATGAAATTCAAATGAGCTTCGAACAAAGAGCCAACATTAAATTTTGTTTTAAAATCAACAAGTGGACCAATCAAAATCCGTAATTACCGGAAAATCATCAAAAATCAGTCGAAATCATCATTGAAATTCATGGAAATGGAATTGAACATCTGCAAAACATCGATTTACCGCATTTTGAAGCGTTTGGTTCGCCGTATTCGACGTGTTCGGCGCGAATAACGCGAAGATGAAAGTTGGCGTTTGTTGCACGAAAATGCGCCGTCTCATCGATCGACGCTTGTGACCTATTATTTGACCAAAATCACATTTTAACCATTAACCACTCCCCGTATTCACCAGATATGGCACCGTGCGACTTCTTCCTTTTCGGAAAAATGCATTTGCCCTTGAAAGGAAAGCGTTATGCAGACGTAGAGGCCATTCCAAAGGTTTGCATCGACATACTGGCGGCCATACCGGCCAACGCGCTAAAACACTCGTTCGACAAGCTTTTGGATCGTGCAAAAAGGTGTATTGAAGCAGAAGAAGACTATTTTGAATAAAATGAATTGATAAGATAGAAGCTCTTCGTCGACCAACGCCTGCTAAGCATTTGCGAGGTCCACTGATCCAGTGCTAGAATAAAAAATACCAAGAGCGATCCAACATGGTCCCATTCCAGCGAGGAAAGGGTTCTCTCTTTTGATTTTGATTTTGTCTTTAAAGTTCACAGCGACTCCTATTTGACCATGCAACCAAACTCAGTTTCGTTAATGAAATAGATACATGTTTTTTAGTGAGGAAAAACATTCCTTTACTAACATTGAACTTATAGTATATTTAGAGAGCTCAGCGCTGATATTGCCGCCTTGCTGTCAGAAAGAATACTCAAATCCCTGAACAAAGCTGTACTTCGAAGCAGTACGTTTACTGTTACCTTAATAGCAGCCACCGCGAGAAAAACACTATAACTGTCAAGTAGCATAAAGCTAAGCTTTGACCCACCGACTTCTCCCGTCCCAATATCCCTCATCCTCAAGTTTCATGGATAAGGTTGGTATCCTCAAGTAATTTTGACAGCTGGTTACGCATTGAGAATGATCTACATTAGAAGAGCGAGAGAGAATAAACAAAGAAAACAAACTTTGTGCGTAATATGTATGTGTGTATGTGTATGGTAACAAGAATATTTTCATTGAGAAAATTTGATGATTGGTAGGTTTTATACAACACTCTGGAATATACTTCATAATAATGATTTCAACTAATTTAGGATGAATTTGACGATTACTTCGAATTTCCTTCAAGAAACAATTGTTGATTTGATGTTTCTTCGCAAAACCAGGTTTGCCATATTCACATTTTACTGAAAAAAAGTATCAAAATTTAGTACTAGATTTCTTGAGAGCTGCGTACTAGCACAAGTAAGTTTATCGCAGGAAAGTTTCCTGACCGTTTCTTAAGCGTTTTTTTATATGAAGTTTTTACGTTTCTTGAGAGCTGCATACTAAGCTATACATTTGAAGAATGAGAAAATTTGAGTAAGTTTCTGTTTGGATCATTTCATATGCACAGGTTCCCTTAGCCTTAGAGCGACCTTTGCACGGGATGTATGTGAAAATGACAATAAGCGTTTTTTGCTGGTGTAGTCCGCAATGCACCGGAGATTCCGGTGAGTGCCACCCTTTAGACAATAAAACATCATTGTCTAACGTTTTTCTAACGTTTTTCTTCCCTATAGCTCCTCTACAGCAATATAAGGCAACCGATGGCTACATTACTACCTCTTCAATATTCGGCTTCTATGAAAGCTTTGTCTTAATCTCTAACTATGAGAACAGAAATACACTTCTGTTTGGTAATCATTGCTTCAAATATTGACATTATTTTTTATCCATAAATAAATCTTAGCAGATCCCTTTAGCAAGCAGTCCGCCGCTTGGGGTGAGGCAGAGTAGTAAGTGATACATGAAAATAAAAAAACGAAACAAATTAATAGATGACCTCAGTGTCAGCATAGAGTGACACTCCGTGCTGTGATATGGGAAAGTCGAGCACCAGTAAAATAAATTACTCACGTAAAATAAAGAGCGACAAAAGTCATTGAGTCTTACGCAGCCACACTATACATACATAAGTAGATGTATAGATACGTGAAATATTAAGTGCTGCAAATGATGAATTTGTTAAATAGAATTATTACATTACTTACGAGCTGTACTTTGTATCGACATACATGTATATATGTATATAAGTACACTCGACTGAATATAAAAGTCTAAGAATATCACTTGAGTAACAAATTATATGCTTAAAGAGCGCCAGCTGTGCTTCACACGCTTATGATCTATTAAGCGTAATGAGTGTGTAATGAAGGCCGTTTTCCCACATTTTTTCAATCACAAGTCTAGATGGGAAGCTCATTCAAGCGTATATGAATTTTGACAACCCTGCGTTGCGCTTCATTTACCAGCGACGTCGGCAATCGCGATCGATGGAAAACCACACCGCTATTAGCTCACAGACAGCGTTTGCAGTTTTTGATTTCGAAGAAATCCTGCGAGTTCCAGAGAGCAGCTCATATCGAGTTATTTATCTTTTGCGCTCTGCTTTCCTTTCATGTAATGTGACTGCTTTGCCACGCCCAAAGTCACACCCTATCTTTAACTGGGCTGTTCTTCACTAATCGGTATACACACATACATAAATGTCTGTATATATTTATATCTAAGACACTTTAGTATTCACTTACCAGAAGCAGCACCACCCTTTCCACTAGCCCTAGATTATACTTTCATTTTAGGTAGGAAAGGTTCAATTTCACCAGGATTCATCTCTATTAGAGAAGATAAATTGTTTATCGTTCTGGGAAATTGCTAATGTTTTTGTTATTATGCGCACTCAACTGCCCCTTGACCTAGTCTCAGCCGAGCCTTTGCATTTGATGGACGGTGGAGAAGTCTACATACATACGCATATGCAGTTTGTAGTTATGCTGACCTTTCACTTAGCATGCGAGTGTGTGTGTTTGTGCATTTCGTACTCATTTTATTTGGTGTCAGATTCTGTTGCACTTGTCCCATGACCTCTACAGTTTTCGGTTGTTGTGCACATAATGTTGCGGTTGCGGTTGGTGGGTGGGCAAAACATGTCACGGGCCTGTGAACTTTTCAACTTTTTCAACTTCTGTTGATTGTCTGATTTCCTAGTCAGTGTTTGTGAAAGATTAATGAGATTTTTAGATTAGTACAAACAACATTTGCCACTGACTTTTTTTAATTGTTATATTATTGCATTTTGAGATAATATTAAAAATTTATTTAAAATACCGTATATGATTTTTATACCCTCGCAATATATTGTCACAGATTACAATAGTTTAGATCACCTGATGGTTGTTTTTATCACCTAAAACTAATCGTGATAGATACAGAGTTATATATACTATATATATAAATAATTAGGAAGAAGAGACGAGTTAAAATACGAGATACTTTCAAAAGTAATCAAGTTGGATATCATATGGATTGAAACCAAGAGACGTTCATGGACCATTATTTATGTCTAAACACAAAAATCATACGTGAAGCCTGGCAACCAACCAAATCAACAACAAAGTCGAATATTCTGGAAGCCAAGGTGATACTCTGTATTTGGTGGGATCAGAATACGTGGTGCATTATGAGATTCTAAACATGGGTGTAATCATTAATGAGAAACGCTAAGGACAATAATTCATCAAGTTGAAGCGGGCGATTGCCGAAAAATGCAGAGGATCATCATGGCAACGCATTCATGAAATCATTCCTCATTTTGCTTTTTTTAGATTTTGGAGTCTATAGATGGAAATTTAAATCGATAATTGAAGAATATCTTCACCAATTTATTAGGTTGTCAAATATCTCTCTTCCGGGTTTTTGCTCTTTATTCAATGTTTTATAAAAAGTGTTACAGTGATCGGATTTAGTTCAAATATGCGCCGTTTCGTTCGATAGTCTGTTTCCATCTGGACGGTAACTTCATAATATCCCCCTCAAGCGGATTTGCTTTTAACGAAGGAAAACTTTAAAATAGCGAGAATTTCGGCGTTAGTGAACTCCATGTTTAAATTGGGCAAACACTTGACCTAGCCCCATATAACTAAAATCTGGATGTTCGCATATATAAATATTTAACCTATGTATGTATGTGTGTATAAAACTGCTACTTTCCGATCCTCTGGTTGACGATTTATACCTTAAAGAATTTCCCTGGCTTTTATTACTGCAAGTTGCAAGAGTATATAAACTTTGGTTTCACCCGTACTTAGCCCTTTCTTACTTTTTCAGAAACCATCAAACTAGAAGCACGAGTGGTCGAAACTTCAAAAAATGACAGTATACTTTTATCTCTAACCTTTCATTTAGATATTTGGTCGAAAAGTGATTTCGATGTAATTTTTTCTTTATCCCGATCTAATGAAGTGGTCATTGAAACAAGACTGGTGCCTCCCACGCCAATTGCTTGTTGATAGAGTTCTTATTATTCCAAAATATATCAAAAATTAAACTTTCCGGATATGTCGAAAATATTATATTGAAAATACTATATCACATTTTTAGACATTTTTGAACTTAGTCATTCGATCAAAATGTTCTATGAATGATATATGTAATTGGTTTGTTATAAATGTCTACAACCTTCTACAATTTATCAAATAACTTTCATTTTATACCAAAATTGTAATAATCAATTAATTTAAGGTTAAAACATAAAAAATATTTTTCGTTTCATATCGTTGACTATAAAAGTTTAATATTTCCTTTCGTTTACAAAGGTCCATGTCGCAATATTATGAGTCTCAGCTTTATGAGATGCAAATAATATCAAAAATGGTTCATTTCGTTAGTTCTATATTTTCTCAATTTTGACATTAGTTCCTTAAAGGGCGTGGGAGCTTGCCTGAAAAAAGTGAAAGTGGAAATGAAAGTGAAGTTAAGCAAAATTTCTAAAATATTTTGCAGAATATCCTTTGCTACCTTTCTAAAGCTGTTTAGATCAGCAGTAGTTGAATATAAGTAAGTAATATTATTACAGTTTTTAAAAGGCAAAAAGCCGTTACACTTAAAGAGGAATTGAATTAGACAGGAACCCATCACATACATACATACATATGTTCGGTCATAATTATCATGCGTGCGCTCACTTCCTCCATTCATTGATTTTAATTACCATCGGAAAGGATCAACAATAGGTGGAAATTGCGAAATTTGTTTACAATATGCAATTTCCTATGTCGCCAACAATAATGCCTTAATTGCAGCTAAATAGTCATTGACTATTAAAAACTCAAACTGGCCGGCAGCGCGTGCGAGTATTTATGTGGACGCACGTATGAGCATAGAGGCACGCACTCACACCGTCAGCCGCACACTGCCACACGCTAATTGTTACGCAATTAATTAAAGTCCCATTCACAACTTGTTAATGGCAGTCCTCAGTGACTGTCAAAGGAAGTGTGGAAAAGTGGAATTTTTTAATGGTAAAATGAACATTATAATTAATTTTTAGAAAAGAAGAAAAAACTATTGAAAAATAGCAAAGTTGATGATTTTTTAATATTTTATCAAATATAATCCGTAAACCACAATATTTTATACTTACATATTTCATTGATGGCAAATTATCGCATTGTGCTTATTTTAAGAAAAAATACAAATCGCAATTCACAGTTTTCCGTACAACTCCAATAGCTCTTCTCAGTCACTGATGAATGCAAAATGGCTTATAAATGGTACCGTTACGTACCGGTGTATCACTCTAGTTGTAGCGAGTCTCCCGACCGTGTGCAGACTTGAGTGGAAATGCGCAAATAATTGCACGATCTCTGAGGAATGTGAGAGATGACAGCCACCGACGCGCCACAACAACTTTGTGCTAAATGACAAGAATATTCAATTGAACACATGCATATGTGCTATGATACATATATACATATGTATTATGTACATATACAGTATAATGTCATGCAATGAACTATTTGCTGAAGAGGCTTTAAACCCAAACCCAGCAGCGAATGAGAAGAATATGTATAAAAAGTTTTTTGAGAGAAATATACAAATATTTAAAGCAAGTGTTTTTAGGCTATAGCTTTCCTTAAGAGGTAACATTAAATATTTTATAAGAATTTTTTAATGTTATAAACATATAGTGTATTAACAATGAAATTGTGAAATTTTTGGGGGAAAAAATATTTCAAACTCTGCCACTGCGATTGCATTGGACAACTCCTTACACGACCATCTAAAGTGAAAAAAACCTTAACTTAGAACTTGGGCGAACTGAAACATTTTTATTTAAAATGACATTTTTTTTTCAGATGGCAGACATTTTTACAAAAAATAATAAAAATTTCGTCCTTACAACATTTTTTTTTCGGTTGATTAATTCACAAATAAAAACACAGTTTCTATAAAAACGTGATTTTTTAATCATAAATCATAATAAAAATCCTTCATCCAAAAAGAAATATGAAATTATAATTGTGCCATTTGAGTAGTAGACGTAGTTTTTGTCTTACCATTAATATTTGTCTGGTATTTCCTGAAGTATGAAATTTCGCCTAAAAGTATAGGCATCACCCCAATTGTATATTTTTACACTAATTCCTATGCATCCTTTCTGTACCATGTCTACTTTTGATGCTTCTGGGGTATTTATGTATTTTAGCTTTAGTTACATGTTAGTTATGTGGGAACGAATAAAGGACAGACTAGAAGTGGGCGAACGTACGGACAGTAACATGCAACACTGATCGCAATAGACAACGAGTGTCTACTTTTAATGCTTCTGGGGTATTTATTTTAGCTTTAGTTAAATGTTAGTTATAGAGTAACGGAATTTTGTGGGCGTGGCGATTGATCGATCACCCATCTAGAATACCGATAATAAGCTGAGAACCACTCTTGGTGGTAGTCTCACGGTGGAAAATTTGACTCCACTTATGTCCAAGTCCTCTGTAAATTGGAAAGCTGTCAGCGAAGCGGCAGATCTAAGTATGGCAAGATTGAGACATTTACAACAGATTAGGTGTCGGCCAGTCCGTAAAATATAGGAAACTTAAATTCTCTCCCATGAAGTAATACTTTGTCCAGTGGACCCGTGGTAGATACATGACATGTACATTAAGTTTTATCAAGATATCTTATGTTTTACTAAAGTCGTGGAAGTTAAATATCCATATATGTGGAAGGATCATGACGTTCTTTGTTACACCTACAACAGCTAGATAAATATGTATTTATCTTTATATAGAATAAATTTATAAATATACATACCTCCATTCACATATAGACTTCAGGGTGAATACTTCGAAGTATACATTATATTTCTTAAATTCTTCATTAATTAATGAGCGGATCCGATTTGTCTTTAATTTCTACTTTGGAATAGCACATAAATACAATATATAAAGTTCTCCTTTCCTTCCCATCAAAATTTGTTTCATATTCTCTTCACATTTGTATCCGATTTCTTTTAGAACCATATTCTCGTAGCATTTATATTCGGCATATTCCATCATAATTCAATTACAACCAAAGAGGAGCGTAAAAATTCTAATTACACACCTCATATTCATTTGTTGTCAGCATAAACTAGCATTTCACTACAAAACTGCCACCGTCTATGGAAATACAAACATATGTACATAAGTGTGTAAATACATACATACATCTGTAGGTTTAATAATTTTCACGAAGTTGCTGGCGAGATAGCCCCAGTTGACATTTCACCACAACAAAAAATGCAATTGCATTACAAAATCAACAAAACTCCCCTCACTTCATCTTCTTGTTTGAGTTTCCATTTAACGCTTTCGTGGCGCTGCTCTTAAAAAATGTATTTTTGATCAAATTTCGTAAATGAAATTTAACGACGCGTGCCCCTGCGAGGATTGCTCTGCTACCTTGTGGAGCGTTGGCGTCTAGTCTTACGGCTTTGCGCAGTTTCTAAAAGCGTGCGTGGAGAGGAGGAAATTTTCTTAATATACCAGTATGTAAGTGTATAGCTAAAATGAAACAAAAAAGTGGAAGTTCAAACAAACAACCAAGTTATACATATGTACATACACCACACATCGCTCGAAATGTACGGACATTTGAACAAGAGTGAAAACAGCAGCAGAGCACGCAATGACTTCCAATTTGTTTATGCCGCATCCATGAGGAAGTGTTTCGCGTTGGCGTACGCAACATGCCGCGCTGCTACAAGCCACCAAGCACCGCTTGCCGCCGCCCATCAAAAGCGATTAGTTGCCTTCGAATTCTTTTCGTTTCTTATTTTTGTTGTTTTTTCTCAAGAATTTCCATTTTTTTGTAGCCTTATTAAAAGTGTAACTCATGTACAGCAGCGCGCGGTAACCGGGCATAAAGAAGTTCTCTTTGCAGCTACTTTGTAAGTATGCAACAACTTCATTCTGCCGCGCTTCCGATCTGGCAGTTTATTATTCTCCAGCAACTTTTAATGGACCTCTGCGCTTGTAGGAGTTTATAGCGCTCAGCAAACGCTCTGCGCTCTTGTTGTATGTGTTGTTTATTGGAAAAGTTTACAATACTTTTGTTGTACTTCATAAAGATGCCGTTATTGTTGTAAGAATAGCACATTCAAAAGTTGATAGCCGACACTATTTTTACGACTATAAACAATTAATTCGTGCGTATTTGCAATAACAATTTCCATTTTGCAGCCATGAGAGGAATGTACTCATGTGAAACCCAAAGAAATCCAGTCCATATACACTTATGTACATATGTACATATGTACTTACATACCTCGCCATCATATTTGTTATTCTACTTATTATTTGATGCGATTTTCGATAAAAACATTTACACGATTCTTGTTAACAAGCAATCGCTGTGACCTTGTTTACGTTCGGTTATTTCCCTGAATTTTCCAATACTTAAAATAAATTCACGCATACATACATATGTATAAAGATTGTGGTATTTGGTGCAACCAATCGAGCACGAGAGGCACGCACTACGTCTATGAAGAACCAAGGTTTAATTGCATTGTCTGACCATGATCAAAAATTTTGTTCGACAGAAGTAAAAGTTCTCAGGCTGTGAAAATAAACAAGATCGACTATGAACCGTGTTTTATTTCCATATAACAGTTTGAAATATGAAATATTGAAAAGTGCCTTAATTTCCTGATCAAAGTAAATGGAAACGTAGAATGAAATATGCATGTTGATATATAATTCTCCTTCAATCGATACAGTTTATAAATTGTTTTGAAATAGCATAAGACCCGACCACAACGAGTCTAGTTCCAATAAAACACTTTTTCGAAAGCATAATCTTTCTTTCTCTCAATAAATAAACCAACCATCAATAAAAACATCAAAACAAAACTTTGCACGGATAACTCAAATATAAAATTGGTAAACATCGATTTATACCTCTTATAGCCTCCATGTATGGAATATAGGAACCTTATTTCTATTGGTGTGTTAAGTATTAAAACAGAGCGCACAAACAAATCACATACATATGTATGTCCTATAGTTCCTTTCCACCGATTCATTTATGTAAGAAATCAGCTTATGAGCCCCTCTGCGCTTTTTGGCTATAATCTTTTCACGTCTGTCATCAAGTCTTCGTAAATTTGTCCTAGAGTATACTTTGTTAATCCCCACAGCAAGTAATTCAATAGATTTCAATCCAAATTAATTGGAAAATTCTTCATCCAATATCCTATTGAAACTCAGGGTTTGCTTGCATTATAACAGTTCTTTTATTATATGTATTTTCTTTCGTAACAGATCGAAAGAGAAATAATCGAAAATTTACATAGCTTATTGATCTGGCGGCCAAAATGTTCTTTTTGTTTTTGTCTAATCAGGAAGCAAATCCAGAGATAATACAAGAGTATCTACGTAGACAACATGGCTATAATCTCGCATCGTGTTTCCAGGCCAGAAGTGTCCTGGAAAGCAGGGCGACACTGTAGAGTGTGGCCAGAACAAGCGACTTTACTTCTACTGAGTGTCAGGTTACAAAGGCATCGAAGGCAATAAGACAGGGGATGAGATTACAAACAGTGGTGTATGGCTGTCACCCGAAAACGAGATCAATATTAGTAAATTAATTCACGTTGTTTGTGTAATGATCTTGGGCAGGATCATGACACAGACGCTTAAAACGCGATAAAACAATCTACCTGGGTGCAAAACTGCGAAATTTGTGTGTAAAACGGTAGAACTGAAATATACGAAAGCCCTTCTGGTACTTGTTAGAAGTGACTGTGGGAATATGATTGGAATACTCACAGGTCAAAGTCTGGTGGTGACACAGGCCTGCCGAATTGGGCTGACAGATCGAAAAGACTACAGGAAATGTCAAGAGCAAATAACCAGGGAAACAATGGAAACAATCATTTGAGGGCCTGACGGTATGACACATTGGAAGAGGTATCATTAGTTTGGCCTTCTCGCTTGGTTGTGGTTTGGCATTAAACGAAAGATGCTGAAATGAATTTGCCAGCGGACGCAAAATTTTATTTAATGTTGGCCATCAGCAAACTATAAATATAAGTCTCTGTTTGCTGAATATTCACTAGATTTTCAATATAATGCGTTTGTTTTACTGCAACGCACCTCCGATAGAACAGTTTCTACAGTCAATGCTAAACGTATCTTATATTTTGCTGTTATTTAATAGTTCTTCGCAAAGACACGGGTTCCCTAATATCCCCGTGAAAAAAGAAAGAAATATTATACCAACAGTGGCAATGATGAAACTCACGTCACTCCCTGCCTGCCGTTGGAGTTCGTCACAGTCGCGCGTCACATCTGTTAAACAGATTTCAATTCGAAGGCAAATGTGGATCGCTGAAGCCGAGACAGGCGGTAGCGGCAGGCGGAAAATGTGTTGGCGAACATCACCAAAACAAACGTTAATTATTTTCATAATAATAACGAAAACAATGTATGTATGTGTGCAGCGCTTAAAAAACACAGAAGCAAAAAACAAAGGTACATATGTATATGCAAGTGTGTGGGGATGACGAAAAAAGTGCGGGAGATGCATAGCCGTCCAACTGCGTAAGCAAATGTTTCCCCGAAAAAGTGTACTCATGACAGGGGGAGCAACCGCCTGACGACAATTTAAATATTTATGGCACAACTGTTGAATTCGAGGCTGAAAATGCATTTTTATTTGAATGTTTTCTCTTTGGGAACATTTTTTTTCTTTCTGCTTTCAAGTTGTAACAGTATTTGTACGTAGCATTGCTATCGCGCCGTTCGCCCATCGTTACCCAGGTCGAGTATCAGAACGAGTCACTGAAACCACAGGTTGATGTTAAATGTCAATTGTTGCACCCCTGAGGATTAACGGTATTTGCCTCAGCGTGTCCGAGTACAGCACACAATTGCAGAGGGAGAAGTAGAGGAGCACAAACAAAGCGAAAGATCATTGCCTTGGAGATATTGCAAAGTTACTATTTTTAGGTAGAGTGCATTTCACTTTGATTTATACGATTCTCACTTCATTTGTAATTCGAGACACACTTGTCACAGGCACTTACCTTCTGGTAAACACATACATATGTATCTACATATGTCAGTATGTACACGTGCGCAGCCAGGATGTTGCGTTGATCACGCAAGCTGCACTTGTGCCTGTAGATCACGGCAGTACCGCATCGAGTAGCTGATCATGTCGTGTTCGCAGGTAACAGACGACACACTCCAATTACGTGTTTGTAGGCATGCTTGCGGTTAGATGGTACTATTTTGGCAATTAAATTAAGAAGTCCTTATACATATACTACCACTAATTAACATGCAACACACCTTTTTCGGATTTCCGATCCATCTGAGCGGAAGGCTGACATAAACGTATTAAGGATTTCCTTTCCTTGGCATTTTGCTGGAGTTTCTTTACGTGACATATACGCATAAGTAAACTGTGCTTGACGACTGCAGTAAAACTCATTAATCCCTTTTAAAAGAGCTGGTACGTATTCCCGATCTTGGCTGATAACTTATCTGATGCTTAGAATTTGTTTGCAATTTCACTGCACTGTGCTGTAAGCCAAATCGGAGATTTTCAATATGATCAATGATCGATACAATATGATTCAAAAAAGATATTATAATTTATGTAATAATATGATTTTTTCTTATTCTGAAATTAATGGTATGGAGAAATTCATTCAACCGGTGTATTTTTTGTAATATTTGACTGAAGTGGTATTATCATATATACAAGGTTAGTTCCAAAGTAGACAGGACTTTAAAAAAACAACAAATGGTTTTTGGAAAAATCAATTTATTTTATTCAAAATAGTCTCCTTCTGATTCAATACAGCTTTTTGCACAGTCCAAAAGCATGTCGAACGAGTGTTTTAGCGCGTTGGCCGGTATGGCCGCCAGTATGCCGGTGCAAGCCTTTTGATCGCCTCTACGTCTGCATAACGCTTTCCTTTCATTGGCAAATGCATTTCTCCGAAAAGGAAGAAGTCGCACGGTGCCATATCAGGTGAATACGGGAGTGGTTAATGATTAAAATGTGATTTTTGGTCAAATAATCGGTCACAAGATGTCCTTCGAATGTTGGATTCTGATTCTGAATGTTGAATTCTGACTGAACCGTCAGTCAATTTGTGCAGAACAAACCGTGCACACACCTTTCGTAAGACCAAATGTTCCGTCAAAATGCGATAAATCGATGTTTTGGACATGTTCAATTCCATTTCCATGAATTTCAATGATGATTTCAGCTGATTTTTGATGAATTCACGCACAGTTTCGATGGAATTTCCTGTGATCACGGATTTTGATTGGCCCACATGTTGATCGTCATTTATGTCCTCACGACCACTTTGAAACCGTTGAAACCACTCGTGCACTCTGCTACGGGATAGGCAATCATTGCCATAAGCTCCTTTCATCAATTGAAACGTTTCGGTAAAAGTTTTACCAATTTTAAAACAAAATTTAATGTTGCCTTTTTATTCGAAGCTCATTTTCGCACCGATAGCACAAACATACTGACACTTAAAACGCAATAACTTCACTTCCAATCACTGAAATGTCATTAAATTCTCACTGGATAATCGATAAAGATAGCAGATTTCAACACACCAACCATATGGATTGCGCCACCAGGGGGCGCTAGAATCAAAAGGTCCTGTTTACTTTGGAAAGGACCTTGTATATAGTGTGAGAGGCTTTATGGTATTACAATTGGTGTTTATTTTCAACTCGTCCTCGTCATTTTATTAACCTCCTGTTTCAGCGAGCGAGAATACGGTGGGTGGGAAACTAGTTCATACTGTAATTTGTTCAATTTTTTTATCGTTTGACAAGCTAAATAAGTTGGAGGATAAACAGAAAAATGGAGAAGAATTTAATGAAATGTTATAAAAATTCTACACAGTTCAAGTTAATGTTAGTACTCTAGGGCAAACAAAGAGATTTTTTGCTTTAAAGCCCATGTCTATATACTAATAAAAAAAAATATTTTTAATAACCACTGTCTTTTCGTTTAATAAATTAACAAACAAAACAAAAAATGTTAACTCTGGCTGCACCGAAGTTAATATACCCTTCACAGGTGCATTTCTTTTAGTAACTATGTGTTCAGTTTATATGGAAGCTATATGCTATAGTAATCCGATCTGAACAATTTTTTCGGAGATTATATTGTTACCTTAAGCAGTAATCCATGCCAAATTTCGTGAAGCTACCACGTCAAATGCGAAAGTTTTCCATACAAGCCCATGATTCCGATCGTTCGGTTTGTATGGCAGCTATATGCTATAGTAAGCCGATCTGAACAATTTCTTCGAAGATTACATTGTTGCTTTAGAAAATAATCTGTGCCAACTTTTGTGAAGATACATTGTCAAATGCAAAAGTTTTCCATACAAGAGCTTGATTCCGATCGTTCAGTTTGTATGGCAGCTATATGTTATAGTAGTCTGATATCGGCAGTTCCGACAAATGAGCAGCTTCTTGAAAAGAAAATGACGTTTGCAAACTTTCAAACCATATCTTAAAAACTGAGGGACTAATTCATATATATACAGACGGACAGGGAGACAGACGGATATGGCTAAATCGACTCAGCTCAACATACTGATCATTTATATATATACTTTACAGGGTTTTACAAACTTCGTGACAAACTTAATATACCCTGTTCAGGGTATAAAACAAAACATTTTTAATAACCATTGTCTTTTTGTTTAATAAATAAAAAAATTAATAAGAAAATTAATAATTTAACTTGCCTTTTTGTCTGTCATATATTCAGTAGTCAATGATTTGAAATTGGTGCTTACATGAGCTATGAAAGATGAGCTCTCTCAACAAGCAAAAGAGCTTCCACGAAGTAACTAAAAAACTGCGAAAACGAGGGTACGGATAAAGTAATTTCTACTCTTAATTTCTATAAAAATGTGAAGAGTACAGAAATTTTGCTCGTACCGAGCGTGCTTTCAGGAATACAAGGAGTTCACAATGCCTGTGCTTTACATTAAATCAGTACAATATTAAACTCTGGAAATAGCTAGAAACTTAAGAAAACTCCAAGGTGGCTGCAAAATGACAACTATAGATAGGACTCTTGATATTCCATTCTTTAAGTGTTTGCGAATATGCAAGTTCCCCACACTCATGTACTCTTATGTATTTCAGATATGACACAACCAATAAAACTCTTTTATTTCAAAATTTAATGGTGTATTTGACACCTCTGGCAGGTAGTAAAATTCATAATTTCACACTTTTCTGTCGCTGCTTCACTACTCTATAAGGCACACCATTATTTCTCGTTTTTCATTAAAGATGTGCCTGTGGATAGCCGACGCTACCACTCGAGGGTATTTTTTCTCTGTTCTTCTCGTTTTCCCTTAGTATTCACTGCTCGATGTAACTTATTGTCACCATGTGAGTGTGTTTGTATGACTTTTGAATGTTAACTTCAGTTTTGGCATTTCCTTAAAGAGCCTTTGGAATTTCAATTCTTGTTGCAACGTTTGTTTTGATTCTTTCTTTTGTCAAACATATTATGCCCACATGGAGGCGTATATAGATACTTGTATTTCGTATGTGCGATCTCGAAAATATCTGCACTAAATAAGGATTTTCGTTTAGCCCTGTAAGTTAGCATTAAAACAATTAATAACTTGCAAATATTTACTTTTTCTTCATTTCTTGTTGAACACTGATCAGAAATGATTCCGACATTTTTCGCTTCTCTTTAGCCTACGACGCATCTGGTCATTCCTTAAGTCGTTAAAGTTGTGGGTAGCTCAGTGTTTTTCGTTTCCGCATTGTCCTGTTTTAACAAATTCCTGCCCCGCCTTCTTGTCGCCTTTTAAGCGGTTGGGACTGCTTACCCTCTTGTTATTTTAGGTGTAGACATTCCGTTCCGTATTTCAAATTTAAAAACGTATTAGAAATATCCGCTACTTAAAAGAAAGCTATTTTAGGATTAATTACAAACGGATAATCTAAAGTAAAGGCAAAGAAGGAAGGAAGGTCTTTACTCGGGCAACACCAACATATTTACAGTTTAATGACTTCACGTCTATGATGTTTTGATTTTGCAATTGACCTTTCAAACTGCAACTGGTTTAGTAAGTTAACATCTCATCCCTCCGCCAGTCGAATTGTTTAACTGCAAAAATTATGGTACTATTATGCCAAGTTTGTTTACTTGCGCCGATTCTTTTTCATAGAAAGCAAGCGCAGAGCTATCTACTAGAACTTCAACGATTATCTTGAAAATCTCGCCTTTGCGGATATTATTTGCTTATCGTCTGTGAAACACTAGGTCATGCAAGCAAAACTTAACGATCTATGCGCCGAGTAGGTTAGGGTTGGTTTAAAAACTAACATCGACAAAACAAAATCAATTATTATGAACCCAAAAAAGCGAATGTGAAACCTGGCGTGTGACCGTGTACCTTACTGGAAAGATTTAGAACTTTCTTTGCATATGCCTGCGGCGTATCATCACTGTATGGTGGCCTGACGTCATCAGCGACGACGACCTATACGGTGTAAAAAAATAGAGATCAATAGGTCACACGCTGCGATAAGATCCCACAGAGGTTTGTGGACAAACTCTGGATTGGAGTCCACACTTAGAGGTAGTCTCATGGTGGAAAATTTGACTGCACTTAAGTATGTGCGAGTACTCTGTAAAATGGAAAGCTGTTCACGAAACAGCAGCTCTAATTATTGTAAGATTGAGACATTTACAACAGATTAGGCGGCAGTCAGTCCGTACAATAGAGGAGACTTAAATGTCTTCGTCTCTCCCATGAAGTAATACTTTGTCCAGTGGTCCCGTGAAAGAGACATGAGATGATGTAGGTTAGGTTTAGAGGATTAAAGTCCAGCAGTCCGGCTTTCGATGCTTCCTTCTATTATAAAAACAAGCTCTGAATTGAAACCTTCCATGAAGTCGTAAGAGAGACCTCCCTAACGCCTCGTGGAGGTGATCTCTACAAAAATATACTGATAAATGAGAAAATTCGTGCAACGAACTAAAGATGCTAGCCAACAACTTTATTTAGGTCCTATGCTCCAGTGGAAGACACACGAAATGATGATGGTATTATTATTTTCAGCATCATATTTACGTACATAAAAATAAATCAATCAGCGTAAATGTTCCATCATACACAAAAATTAACTAATAAAACAAGTAAGGAAGGGCTAAGTTCGGGTGTCACCGAACATTTTATACTCTCGCATGATAAAGTGATAATCGAGATTTCATTATACAGCTTCCTTCTGCAATTTCTTCCGTAAAATTTAGTGTTTCTGACGTTTTTTGTTAGTCGGTTAACGCACTTTTAGTTTTTTTCAACATAACCTTTGTATGGGAGGTGGGCGTGGTTATTATCCGATTTCTTCCATTTTTGAACTGTATATGGAAATGCCTGAAGAAAACGACTATGTAGAGTTTGGTTGACATAGCTGTAGTAGTTTCCGAGATATATACAAAAAACTTAGTAAAATTGCGTCCAAATATGCCCCTCCCTAATGCGATCCTTTGTGCCAAATTTCACTTTAATATCTTTATTTATGGCTTAGTTATGACACTTAATAGGTTTTCAGGTTTCTGCCATTTAGTGGGCGTGGCAGTTGGCCGATTTTGCCCATCTTCGAACTTAACCTTCTAATGGAGCCAAGGAATACGTGTACCAAGTTTCATCATGATATCTCAATTTTTACTCAAGTTACAGCTTGCACGGTCGGACGGACAGACAGACGGACGGACAGACATCCGGATTTCAACTCTACTCGTCAC